>NC_073738.1:6002268-6358279 GCF_023634155.1 Falco peregrinus | reverse complement strand
GACACTTTGGAATCAGGGCAGCAAGGTGAATTCTTTTCACTACTTTCAGCATTAATGTTGTAACTTCTAAGTGAAAAAAAATTCAAAGGAAGTATCTTGGACACAGGGAGCCGATTTGCTTTTAATTACGCATTCTGAGCTGTTATTGGCATAAGCCATTTATTGCATCTTTGAAAAAGAGGTAAATGTAAAAGTATGTGAAAATAAATTCCCAGAACATACCTACATTTATTTCCCTTTTTACACCAAGAAGCCATCTCCATAAAGTGTTCAGCCTCAAAGAAGAAACCAGTTCTTGTCACTTTTGATTTCTTCCTGTTAAACCCTTCTGTTCTTATAAAAACACTTTTAAGGGTCTTCCTATTATTTTCCCCATCAATAGTAAAACTCAATAAGCAATATTAATCTAAAGAGAAGTATCAATTACCTGCTAGCCAAGAACCAACTCTAAATCACACAAGTTATAAATTACTGCCAAAAAAGCACCAGGACTTTAGAACATTTCCATGATACAGCTGAATATAATTTGCTGTAACACTTGTGCTTGCAATCCCTGATTAAAATTATGTAAAATTTAAACGACAGTCATTAGCAAGCAGAGGTCTGTAAGGCAGAACACTACATGTGATGGCAATTTTCAAAACTTCTGGACTCAAACGCCTGCACTGACACGCTGTACTTCTCTCTAGGAAGAAGTATGAACAAAAGCACAAGCTAACAGGACATCTTAAAAAAACACTTTCTCTCAAATGCAGTAGTGAAATACTGTTCTCTGAATTTCATTTAGTGCCCACAAGTGCTTCTAAGAAATTCATCAAACTGATACATGTGGGTTTTAAGCACAACTTGTTGAGGCTGCACACCTCTACAAAAAAGCAGCTGAGGAAATGAAGGCACCCATACAGTGGTGTCACTTAATATGATTTTGAAATTATGAAGGCAGATGTATAAGGTCAAGATACCCAGCCTACAACAATCTGCCTTCTGTGCATCTGAAGAAGGTACTGCATGATGTCTTCACCACAAGATAATAGCTTCTTGTGGGGGATAGAGGGGATACACAACATTCTTTAACAGTCAACATAGTTAACCTGTAGGCATGATTCTAGCCATGTTAACTGAAAACTTTTCCATTGATGCAGTCAGCGTCTGTTCTAGCCTCTTTATGCAGCAACACTTGGGAGGCAGCCAGGCAGCTTCTCTGCATTGCTATACAGCAGCTCCAGATGACTTCGTGTTTGTCTCCACCTGCTCTCCAGTCTCACTGCTGTAAGCATGCCTCTAAAAGCAGGGCTGTCATTTGAACTTCTCTTTCAGATACAAGAGCAAATTCACCGTTTTAAATAAAAAAAAAACCCTGAAAAATATTTATTTTTAAGAAAAGATAAGTGAGACCTCACTAGCTTTAAAATCTAGAAGAAATAAATCGTGGAATGCCTCCCAGTAGCAAACCACTGCTATTAGAGAAAAGTTTCTATATACAATTACGATCTGATTTATGATCTGTTGAACGAATTTCTGTAGCAATGAGCAAAGAACGTGGCCAGAACAGTAACTAAAGCCACACTTTTAAAAATACACATATCATTAAGTTAACTGACTTCTTCATCTGATCAAGTTCTGCAAGCAAGCTTCTACTTCTTGTTTGGCTCCAAGGTCAGTAAGTTTTTCTAGACCATCTTCTCCACTCATGCAATTTTGCTTAAATATCAGTTCTTGTCACAGCCCTAACAGATACTCACGTTATACTCATTTTGGAGATAGCTGTTTCTTGGTAAATATGAGGACTTAAGACTTCATGGAAAGGAGGAAAAAAAACCTGAACTACAAATTGCTCTTTTAGTCCCACAAATCATCCTGTGAACCTCTACAAGTACCATTTCTGCATATTCATAGTTAAAAATGTGTAATTCTTTAAGTTCTGTTTGACATCAGAAGATGTTTCCATTTTCAGAACATCACATCAGTCTTTTCAGATTGATGCTGTATAGATGTCACTGCCATTTCTGATGTCACACATACAAAAGTGTTACAACTGTACCTCCATTAACTCAAAGGGTGGCACATTAACTCCAGAGAAAAGGTAGTCATTCAGAGTACCTTAAACTGTTAGTCAGCAATTTAAGAATCCTGGTGTCCAACTATATACCCTAATTTTACACATGATGCAACATGAAATGTTTCTGAATATGTAATAAATTTCAGTGTTCAGAGTTCTAAACCTTCCAATGTATTTTCAGAAACAATACTACTGAACTTATGAGATTCCTAAATATTTTAAATGCTTAAAAAATAGCATATTATCAAATGAATAGTCTGAATTTTTCTGTATTTAAGTCTCTTAAAGGTGTGTGCAAGGGCATCCCCTTTTTGCTAGGAAATTACTTCTGTTATCAGAAGTTGGATCAATTTTTTAAAAGCATTAAATGTTACTGTATATCATGCACAGCCCAACTATTACATCAGACCCAATTTAAAATGCACAACATACATGCTGTATTTCTAGCAAAAGCCATTTTTAAAGTCCACTGTCATACAACAGAACCTGAGTAAGACCTACAGTGCAGGCTAAGAAAAGCTGAACCAAGATCTCAATATGAAAATTTTAATACTATTTTCTCTAATCAGTGTATCTAAAGTCACCACTATCTGCTATACCAATGGCCAAAACACTATCTTCTGGTCATGAATTTAGTGTTGGGAGTATTTAATCCCTCCAGTGGTCCTGACTTTATAAACTCTACAGATGTCTAAAAATCCATGGAGTTGTAAAGCCAGGTACACTTCACAGATTGCAATGGTGCAACTTCTGCCTGTAGACAAAGAATTTACTCACTGTATAAAAATGAACTCTCAAGTCTTTTCCAGGCATTTGCTACACAGTCAGTGGTTCTGCATCTTTTCAGTCCTAAAAATGTGGAGAAAAAAAATGAAGCAAAACCCCCACAAAATTACATTTCATGCGTGTTACCTATTTTCTTGAATTCGCAGCTACGTACACCAGCAAAGAGGAAGAGACTTCCAGAATCACTCAAATCCTTCCTTCCAAAAACTGCTATAGAGTTCAGTAAAGGGACACTTAACAATGTGAAATCAAGAAAAGAAATTCTAATACATTTACAGATATAGTTTCAGAAAAACAACAGCTTATTTGCCTCCTCAAGGGTACAAATACTTTCATCTCGTGCTAGTTTCCCATACCATCATGTGTTTCTAGAACTTGGGACACATGCTTTATTTAAGAGGTCTCTCAAGTACAAAGCACAAGACAATGCAGTAGCAGCTTCTCAACTGAGAATCAAGAAGCAATTCTCCCAATAAAACGAGCTTGTTTGCTTTTTTTTTAAAAAAAACACATTTCAGTAGTATTTCCTCTCTGTGCTGAGTAGGAAACACCAACAGTCAGAGGTTGGAGCAATAAAGCAAGATCTTACATAATACTCCAGTCGTGCAGAAAATCAAGCCAATGCTGGGAGAAGGAATTTTACAACATTACAGTGGGTATTTCCAAGTGTGAAACTATGCATGCAATCAATAACACCGCAATAGCTCCTGATTGTACAAGCTTTATGCCCAATTCTGCAGAAATAATGTCCAGGAAGAAATGAAGCAGATGTTTCAAGTTTACAGGTCCACTGTGAGCCAGGCAGTGGAATGGCAAAGCCCCAAGAGTAAAATGCTGAATAGAAGGGTGTGTCAAGAATAATGCTGTTAAGTCCCTCTTCTGTAAACTAGAATGGTATCTAGAAAAATCACACAGGGCATCAAACTCGGTTCACAGTACATACCTCACACTAGGACCATCTAGAGGCTCAGCTGCAGTTCAGAGATTCAGAGATTAACCCTAAACCTCCCCACGCACAGGTCAAGCTGGCTCAGTGGAAACTGAGAGAAGACTCTGATGAATGGAATGGTCTTCAACATTTATCAGGTCTAATCAACCTAATACTATTGCCAGTCCTGGTACCTTCTCCATGTTAAAACATCAGCAAATTGTAAGATCAATTACACAGGAAATAGTATTTTTTTGAGCACTCCACTGTCATCTGTGCAATCAGCGATGGCAATGTTGGCAATGTTCACGGAGACCGTATGTGAAACCAAAACCCCTTACATTTTAACTCCCTCCCTGATCTGTATCTATGGGCAAACCCAGGAGGTTTGGGGGAGGAAATGCAATTCGTTTTATAATAGGGGTAACTACACTCAAGTAAATCAGGGTATCAAATTTGATAGTAGTTTCTATGATCTTATGGTAGGTACAGTCCTCTCCTGTATTACTGTCCTCTACTGATATGGTGACAGGACAAGAGCTTGCAATGTACTTCTGCTATTATTTTGTCTCGATCTCGATACCCATCCATGACAAAATGCCATTAAGAAAATAAAAATCTGTCTTTTCTTCAGGGCACAACGAAACAAGTGACATAATGAAACCAAGTAATTCTGGGCATTTGGTTAGAAAATATCACTGAAAAAGAAGCCAGTGGTATGTTTTACTTAACTAATGTAGGGGGATTTATAACCAAAGAGTTCTGTTTTATAAAGCATAAATAATAGTGTCATTCTTCAGACTTTTATAGGGCTTCACATCAAGCCACCCCCAGACATAAACACTTAGAACTCTAAAGGCAAAGAAAGAGGAAAAAAAAAAGAAATCACAAAAAAGTATTCCTTTTCATTATGTCACGATGATGCTCTACAATCACAAACGTAAACACATTTAATAAATCTGAGTTACAGAAAAATGACAACAAATAACATTACATTCCATATCTTCCTCTCCTCTAAAAAACATCAAGGGAAAGACAATTCCATTGCACAGGCATTTGGCACACTACAGAAATAGTATTTTACCTTTATAATACCTTTATAATCATTAATCAAGATAATGCTTGTAGCAAGCACTAGCACTCAGCTATTAAATTGAATCAGTGACACATTTAACTGCGAAAGAGAATTCTTTTGCCTTTCCATACTGCATGATGATGCACCATTTCCTTTAAACACCACCACAGGCCTGAGACACAGTGAAGAAATACCAGCACCGATCCCAGACGCCTCTAATTCACGAGAAACGTGCCTCTCAGTCCTCAGCGGTGAAACTACAACCGGCCATCCCTTACTTGGTTATGCTGTTAGTCACCCCAGGTTTTCCACTCCAGCCTTTATTTCCTTTCTCCCACTCACGTTTCCTCACTCAGTTCCTGGCACCCCACTGAACCTCTGCCCCTGCCTGAGGAGCTCCGAGAATCCCTTAAGCAGGCCTCCCCCGAACTTTCCCCTGCCGGACCTCTCCCCTCCCCAGGCCCCGCTCCCTCACTCGCGCCCTCCTCCCCAGCCGAGCCACCGAGCCCTCCCCCAGCGCCTGCCCCCTTCCCCACAGCTCTTACCTCCGGGCCCCGCGAGTGACTCCTACGGCCGGTGGAAGCCCCGCTCCGAGACAGGCTGAGCGCCCGAGAAGCCCTGGCCCAGGCAGGTGCGGCGGGTGGGGATAGCGCCCCCGGACTCTGGCCCCCGTTCCGCAGCCAGCCCCTCTAGGCGAACACCAGCAGCTGGAGCTCACTATCTAGCAGCATGTCTTCCTCCTCCGAGTCCCCCCAAGCAGATGCAGAGGCTCGTTATTCCGCTTATTCCGCAAGTCCCCGCAGCAGCGCTCTGCGCAGGCGCCGCGCTGACGAACGGGCAGGATATGGCCGTTCCCAGCGCTCCCCCCCGGCCGCGCAGGCGCCCCGGCCGCACCGCGCTCCCCCCCCGCGCCCCGCTCCCGGCCACCGCGCAGGCGCGTACCCCTCGCACCGGCCTCGGCCTCCCGCCCCCCGCTCCCTTCCGCGCCTGCGGCAGCGGCGCCCTTCCCGCTCCCGCGCCTGCGCAGCCAAACACGCCCTCCCCGCCCCCCCCCTCTTGCGCATGCGCGCTCGGCCCCGCCCGCCCGCCCCTCCCCCGGCTGGCTCACCGCCTGGCAGCACGGCGGAACATGCGCCGTGTGCTTTGGGGTCCCCTCAAGTTCAAGCGCTCGCTATTTGGCAGAGCTACTCCTGTCGCAGTGCCACTTAGAACAGCCAGCAGAGGAGGGGGACGCAGGCCCGCGCGGGTCTCTCACTTCCCAGTCGTGCGGCAGGGCCGCCGCAGGGACACAGGAGAGCTGCCCCACATACACATCAGAGAGGCAAGCGGTGGCGGGGGACGAGGAGACTACCTTCCCCCCATCCCTGCGGAGGCTTCCAGTCCTCGCCCAATTCCTTTTTGCTTCTCTCCCCCGCACGGCCCCTCCCACCTCACCTGAGAAGGGAACCGCTGCCTGCTGTCCCCTTTCGGTCTCCTCATACCACCCTACACTGACACATCCGGCCCCCCCGCAGCGCCCGCCCCTCAGCGGCACGCGGAGGCGCTGCGCATGCGCCGAGAGGCGGGGTGGGGCGTGAACGCGGGAAGGGCGTCGAGGGAGGTGGTGCGCGTCATCTGCGCTTCGCCTCACAGCATTGTGAGGAGCGGCTGCCTGAGGTGGTGCCGTGCTTCTCTGCTCCTTCTGCCTGGCAGGCCTCTTCTCCTGGTGTTGCGTGAGGGTTGACAGCTCTTCTGCGAGCTGGTGTCGGCTTTTGTTTCAAATTCCTTTACTCAAGGAGGAAGTGTTGGGGGAGATGAGAGTGTATGTTTCGCTTGCTGTGGTGGTGTGGCCTGTTTTCATCTTTCCTCCTGGTTCCTTTGAGGGTTGGGCTTAGTGTTATGGTGGAAAATACAAACAATTCTTCCCTATTCTCTCACTTCAGGCTGTGTGGTGGGTCATCTGTGCTTGTGAAGAGTGGCTCCCTGCACTGTCCACAATGATAATTTCTTAGCAAGTTTGAAGATGGCTGGTGAGTTTTTCCTCAAAGCATAGTGGTTATTTTAATGTTTTGAGAAAAGGATTATAAAGCAACATGTCTGTCATTCAGGGATCTAGATCAAAAAGTTAAGGGAGGCCTTACAGACTTACAAGGCCCACCTTTTACACGGGGGTTATCAAGCAAATGGAGCCAGGCACTTCATAGTGGTACATGGCAGGAGGATGAGACACAAAAGGAAACCTGAAGAGATTTAGACTAGATACAAGATATCTAGATATGGCCATAGATGAGCGTTTGGACAGGTTGCCCAGATAGACTATGTGGTCTCTATTTTCTCAGGGTTTTAAAGGTCTGATTAAATAAACTCCTGAGCAACCTTCTCAGATCTCATAGGTGACCCTGCTTTGAGCAGGTTGGACCAGATAACATCCCGATGTATTTATACTATCATCGTAAGATCCTGTCTATGTATGGGTCTTCTAATTTGTAATGGTTTGCAAACAGGGAAAGCAAAATAGTCATTGTTCACAGCCTTTAAATACTTAAATGTTTGTGGAGAAGCTTATCCTCGGCTAGCCTTTCTTTCCTGCCAGTTAATAGTGAATTAACACAATTACATGCAAAGCACCACAATAACCAAATCAGTCAGGTTACATAATACATATCACAGTTACACTTAAATGAAAGATACAAAGTCTTTTTACCTCATATCTCATTCTCTTAGATGAAAAATGCTGCTTCTTATAGCACAATTGGTCCTGTATGCTTGGCAGCCACAGTTGTCCACTACTGACTCAGAGAATATTGCCCGTTTCATCGCAAACGTTTTCTGTGGTGTCCTGGGTTTTCCTGGCACGTATCTCATCCAAGTCATAACTAATTCTTGAACCCTGCTTCATTCTGTCATTTCACAAACTGCTGCCCATGGTGACAAACCAGCAGGTAATGCTGCATTGCAATGAAGAAATGCCATAAAACTGCCTCTTGTGATGTACAGAATTGGTGTTAGCATTCCTATTCTGGCTATGCATTTCTCCTAGAAACTTACTTTCATACCCTTTCCATTAGTCTGGGGTTTATATTCCCCAAATAAGCTGTGGATTATTTACTGATGTATTTATCCTCTTTACAGTTGAAGTACAAAAGGAAATCACAGCACCAGTTTTAAGAGAAAACAGATTCCTCCTTCCCCTCGCTTAGGCTGCAGACAAATTGCAAGATGTTTCTAGACAGAACAAACAGAAATGTCTCCTTTAATTCAACACTGGCTATATGTCAGTTAGTGGTAGGAAGGTCAACCTTTCTTGCGGTTTATGACATTCTCCTAATCAAAATTCTCTTGTTCCCAGGAAGTGGAAGATTAAATAGGGTATGTGTGAAAATGATCAAATTTTACCTCACCTCCATATGTAAAAGTTACTTAAGGTCAATTCTGTCCTCCTCAGTGGCAGATAGAAGTGAAATACTGTCACTCCTCGCAGACCCTACCTTCTGTCTTTAACAAAATTACAATTCCTAGGTGCAGGTACTGCTTGAACCTTGAAAATGTGCATGGGGATATGCAGGGGTATGTGTGTGTGTGTGTGTGTTTTGACACTAGGGTGCATGTAAGAGTAACCAAATTCTTAAATGCATTCACTTTGGGTATAATTTTCAGTATCATCTGAATGATACAAGACAGGCGTATTTTTCTGCATGAGAATCATCAGTAAATGCTAATGTACATATAGGTTTGAAGGTGTTTCTTTTGTGTATATTTAAGTTTTATTTTTATGTGAAGCTGATTAAACTGATGTCCATGAAAGAGTTATGTGCAAGAATTTTAAATAGCTCCTGATTTTTAATATTCACTTCCTCTTTGGTTTTAATTATTTTGTTCCTACGTCTACGTTTCCCTTTCAATTTACTAAAAATCTAGAAATGTAATTAGAGAGAGGCTGAACTCAGAGAAAGCTGCCAGAATTTCTACATCATGATTAAATGTATCAGCTATCCCTTTAGTGAGAGACTGAAAAACAGGATTCTCCTAATTACCTCCCTTTTATCCAGGAAAGAATCTGCAACACATATGGATACAGGGTTATTGAAAATGCAGCACTAATTAAAATCTCATATAGGCTCCTGATGATCAGGGGAGTATGAAAACACTTTTTAAATTATTTCCTGTATTTGCTAGCTTGTTACAAAAGCAAACAAACCCATTCTAAACAAAACCCATCTCCAGTCACTGGGGAGACTTAATGAAGCTTTTATGTAGGCAATAGTCACACAAATAGCACAAGTTGCTTGATTCACCTCTCCTCATACAAGCGAGACATCTTTATCTCATTTTCCATATGTAATGCAAAAGGTATGTTCACAAACAGTAATGGGATTGTTGCTGGGTTTGAGGATATGGTTAGGGTTTTTGTTTTAAAATTTAAGACATTAAAAGAATCTTGATACTACAAGCTTTCATGGTTTCATTGTGGAATAGTACTATTTGTGTAACAGCCAATTAAAAATCTAGTATCTAATAGTTTATCTTTGGAGTCTGACTTCTGCTAGGGTATCTCCATCCTCTTGAAATGTCATGCTCTCACCTAGCCCAGTACAAAGCCTACATTATTATTTATCTTGTCAAAGCAGTCTAAGGTTTAGCACTAGTGGAGCACACTAGAGGACAGTAAGTGCTGATACGGTTTGTGATGAAAGGAAAAGCTTCTGAGATACTGACTTCTTTGAACCACGTAAGTCTGAGCATCCTCCAGGGAAGGGAAACTGGCGAGCTCTTTCTTTTGCAACCTTCTTCCTCAAAATGTAATTTGCAACAGAATAGCAAGTACTGAGCTAGACACTGAGTCCAGTATCCCCACTTTTCCTTCACTATAAATAATCTTCAGCATTGCATGGAGTAGGAGGGTAAGTTAAATATTACCCATCTTTTAAAACTTTTAAAGTGTATAGAAGTTAAGCAGCTTATATATATTAAAAAAAATAATAGGGGAACTGGTTGCTTCTGGTTTTGAAGCAGAAATCCACAAGAATGTAGGAATTGGATGGGTTTTAGGTACCCAAATTAAGAACTACGACTGAAAACAAATAATTTTCAACAGATGTATAATATTACAGGTACCTAAATCTTTCACATACTGCCCTTTCTGTCCTGAACGTTCACTTAAATGTTGCCAGTTTCTGGTTACGCGTGTGCTCAAAATTGTCATTGCCTGAGCACATAAGCAGTTAGTTCCTACCTTTGTTGCATTTGGATCCAGTAGCACCTATGTCCCTTGGAGCATGAAAGGATAAATTTGCTGTAGCACAGGCACCACATACAGACAGTGTTATATTCGCTACAAAACAATAGCGGTTGGCACTTCTATGAGAAAGTGCCTGCTGGTAGTGGTGGCATAGTCTCCTTTTTCATGTACAAACCATTCTCAGGTCTGAGCTTACTGCTTTGCATATTTCTTGTCTGAATTTGCTTTCCTGACTTCAAAATTGGTAACTTAGTCATGGTTGCTGTGATTAAAACTACTTATATTCGTGAGAAAACAAACATTACTTAAAAAAAATCTTGACCTCCTTTGGAAAAACTCTAACTTGGAGATTTTAATTGCAGGGAATCTGTTCATAGTGCTATTTTTACATGTATTGGAAAAGTATCAAAGCTAATTTTTTAGAAGAGGAAATTATACTTTAAAATGCATTATTGTGAGAAAGTGACTCCCTCATGTCTTTGAGTTGGTGCTTTCTTTCTCGTTAGAAGCATCTCCTGTCTTCCCTGATGAGCCTGCTCTTGTTTTCAGTGCTGGTTTGCTTTAAGATGCTTTTGATCCTGTATTCATTAAAACCTGATCCTGCTGCTTCCCAACAGCCCTAATGGTCTGTGAAATTATTTTCCTTTCTCCAAGATGCTGTTAACTCTGCTAGCACCTGCAGAGTGGAGGAGCTCAGAACGTTGTCAAAAGTCCTCTGATTTATTCAAACCAGCCTCTCTCCACAAACAGGAATTAATGTTCAATGTTATCACAGCAGTCTTCCTTAGTGGAGAAGTGGGAATGGACTGCAACAGTCTAAAGGTTTTTGTCACTGCTGTTTTCCCCTTCTACAGGTACAGAGAGATAACTGGACAAAAGACTTGGAAAATCCAGGATAGAATTCACTCTGTGTAACAGAGCATGAAAATATGAATGAGCATAACAGGCTCAAACAGCTGAAAAAAATAATTATTTTTTTTAAAAAGAGGAAGTTAATTCAGTAAGATAAAAGTACGGAGCAATGAGAAGTGATGTAGTAAAGGGAGAATGTAAAAGTGCATTTGCAGTCTGTACCTCAGTGGTAACAAGTTAAGGGAAAGGCAGGATTTTTAAGGTATCCACAGACAAGCATTTTTCAGTTATTCAGCGTCGGGATTCATAACTAGATGACAGTTTAGTCTTGTTCTATTTTCTAATGCTGGTAGAAGAGAGGAGAGCTCGCTAAATTTGTGCTTTCAATACAGTAAGATGGATACTAGCTGTCAGTATGCACTTTATTGCACAAATTCTAGCAAGTATCATGACTGAAATACTGCTACTCTAGAACATTTTACAGAACTGAGGAGCTTAATGTGGAGCTAATCAGTTCTTTGGTTTTGCCTTCTCATTACCAATGTCCTGTAATGCCTATTATGGCATTACATTACTGCAACCAAAATGGCAGTAATGAATATTCAGATGTTTAATTTAATTTGAAGATACACTCAGTTATTGCATAGAAAACTGTCTTTTAGAACAGTGATTTCAAAACAAGCATTCAGAAGCCATGAAGACCAGCCAGAAGTAAGGTTGCCCATGCAATATTTTGGTTCTGTTGTAGATATCTGCATGCTGTAGTCTTTAATTGTCTAATCACATTGTCTTTAACCTGATTTCCTAAGGAGACAAAGTTTATGTTGTTTGATGTTCCTATCTTCCTACCCCATCCCTCAATATCTTCTATTTCAGCATTGCTTTTTAAGCAAGTTAAAAAAAAAAGAAGTAGGGACCTCAGTGATCATTGCATTCTACCATGTTCTATCAAAACACGGGTTGCTAATTCCAGCATTTATGGATCTGCTGTTTTTACTGGACTGTGCTGTCCCCTTCTGTGACTAGGTAAGTTTACAGATAATGAAATGACATGCTACATTCTGTATGGGTTCCCAAGATTTATGTAATTCACACTTTCTAAAATATTTACTGACTGCAAAAATAATTAATTTCTTCCTGGGCATTTCCTCAATTATCAGGTAATGGTGTCTTGCTGCTTAGAAATATTAATGAAGCTATCTTAACTTTAAGTGATAATATGCTTCATGCAATATAGAAGGGAAACAAAACAAAACAAAAAGACCTCTTAGAATTTGTCAAACCACAGAAAGTAAAGCTTATGTCAAAACTGCACTTGTTATCTAGACAAGTTGGTAATTCAGTTGTGCTTGGTGCGTTCACATCAGAGTTTTACATCTCCCCAGGCGTGGCTGTGAACACTTCCTTTTTACAGATCTGGTCTAGCTGTTCATGCAAAAATAAAAACAACCTTGGTAATCATTGAAACACTAGGTTATGGGACTGCCACACAAGTCCTAAGGCAGGGGCAGAATCTCCCAATCCATACTGATGGTGTTTCTTAATCCTGAGGCAAGGATTTTGTTTTTCCCGCCACATTCACTGTCTAATTAACAAATTATAGCCTATCATGTTCACTGAATAAGATCTCTCAAGACCCTGGGAGAAAGTGACAGTACAATTCTGAGAATAAACTAAATCAGAGCAGGCTGCACATCTGTCTTGAAAGCAGACTCAGCTCCTCAATGCTGACAAGGAATAAGAGAGGCAGCCTTTGCCTGGAAAGCAGCTTGCATTGTTCTGAGAAGTGATTTTTAGAAGTTTAGCTAATGAATGCCAAGCAATTATGCTTCCAGAGGATAAACCTCAGCTGTCTGTTTTTTCCATTACCACAGAAACTGAAGACAATGATCGCTACTGTTTGAGTGTACTGGAGAAGGCTGAGATGTTATTGTTTAATGTTAAGTGGGAAATAGTCCTTTGGATGACAGTTCTGTGCTGTCAGTGGGCAGAGGCCATTACAGATGGGCCGAGTCTGTCCTCTATTCATGTTCCAGGGCCGCTGCAAGATTCCTTAGCGTTGTCTTACAACACTGGCTGTTAGAAAGGAGAAATTAGAACAACTGATTAAGAAGTGTGGGTGCTAGTCCCACCTGCAGAAAAGCAAATAACTATGTACAAGGACTATTATGGAAATCTTTCCTTGCTGTCCCAAAAATTATGTATACCTTTTAAAATATTTCACTTTATTCCCATTTTCAAGTTTCAGTCATACAGAAGACTTACTCTTCATCGCAAGTGATGGAAGGTTTCCATAACTGACCTGGCTGGGTTTTAACTTTAAATGGATTCTTCAGTATCTGGTCTGTGCCAGTAGAACAGCTCTCAGGAATGCCCAGTGCTGCACATCTGGGCTGCTCTTGGAGTAACTGAAGACCCTGTAAAGGACCTGAACCTACTTCCAGCAAACAACACACCACCATCCCTGACTCTGGCAGTCTTTTCTTATATTCTGCTAGCAAAATACTTCCACTGAATGAATCCGTATTTCAGCAAGTACTGTGTATGAAAACCATGCTGTCTTCTGAACAGATTTTTTCTTTACAACAGGTT
The DNA here is from genome assembly GCF_023634155.1 of Falco peregrinus. Taxonomy (NCBI): domain Eukaryota; kingdom Metazoa; phylum Chordata; class Aves; order Falconiformes; family Falconidae; genus Falco; species Falco peregrinus. Next base: position 6,344,769 of record NC_073738.1, on the reverse strand, counting down.
AATTACTCATAAAAACTTCAGAAGCAGGCTGTGAGCTTAACCAAAGCAACTGAACCGTGATGATGAAGGTGGTATTACAAGCATTCAGGATCCTCTGTGTGCATAAATATACAAAAAGAATGAAAGTGACATTGCAATCACTGCAGAAAAGCATAGCAAGAGAAAGTAAAAAAAGCCCTACAACCATTTTTGCTAATTTAATTCTGAAGCCTTAACTTTAATTTTTTCTTAAAATAGTTTAAACCTTATATTACTTATTCCAGTGTGCCATCCAGCTGTCCCTGTTTCTGTCTGTGGCAATTATTGTTTTTCCTGTTCTTTAGATGCATCCCTGGCTCACTGTTGCTGAAATTCTATTAGTTATGAACTGTAAATCTTAAGTATGAAACTGTTTATTATGAGTATATATTTGAAATGTATACCCCATCCCTACTGGCCTTAAAAACTTCTTCCTATTACTAGTCAGCATAAACTTACTACATGCTAAAGTGGGACTCTAAATCTAGCATGTATTTTCCCTGATGGGTGCTATTTTGATTTTCATGCGCTTTTCAGTCCATGAAATCTGACAGGAATTCTCATTTCCCTTGCAAGACTGTGTGGAGTCCTGCAGGATAAGCTCACACAATCACCAACTCTTAACTGAGTGGCACAGCATAAATCCTAGTTGTTCTTGAATGGTTGTTAGGCTGCGTTTGAAGTGGTATCTCCAAGATTGGCAAGTCATTGATTTCAAAGCAGTTACAATAGCTTCCTTGTCCGTTAAACTGTTGTAATTTGAGCATGAGTCTTCACTATCCTGTGACCAAAAAGTTATCAGTGTTATACAATTATATCCACCTCTACAAAATATAGGCATGTACAGTATCATCTACCTTATTCTATGTGCTCTCTAAACATTTGGGGTTTTTTAAACATCTGCTGACGGAGTTGCAGAAGCAGCTCGTAAAAACAAGGAAGATGAAAGGAAAAGCAATACAGCTGCCAAGTTTTCCCCCTGTGGATGCCATGTCTCAGTTAGCTATGAAATAAAACTTTACCTTTCTTGGCTGATACATCAAGTTCCTCCTGGAGGCACAACAGGCAGAAACACTGTAGCAATGTAATCTGCTGTTTATTCTCAGTACATACCTGACTCTTCCCATCTCCCTGGAACCACCAAGAACTGACAGGGTTCCTAGGAGACTCCTGGCAGGAATGTTTTCAAAAACCTCTACTGCGATGCCAGTGGGTACTGCTGTGCAGGAAGGCAGCTGTTTGTGTTACATGAGGACAAGAGGACATGCAGGTGTGCCCATACTGATCTATACTCATGCTCTTTGTAACGAAGGCCATTCTGCAGAAGAGGTGGTGATTGACTTAAAGCTTCTAACGACTTAGCTTCAATGTAGTCTCTTCTGATGGTCAAAAAGAATTAAGCAGAATAAAAATGGAGGAAGACCTTGATTTCCATGTTATGTTTTTACTGTAAGCACAAAGACTCTCAAAGTACAGTTATATCACTAATTAAAGAGGAACTGCTTTTTTATAGGTATTCTCCTTGCATTTCTTGAAAATGATTGCAATAAGAGTTCCCCCTGCTGGTAACTGGCTGAGTCAAAAAAGGACTTGGGGCTGGGACTCCGGAGCCAACAAAAAGTAGAAGATGGAATCTGACCTTCATGTTTTGTACTTGCAGGGCTTTGTCTAAGGCACTTAATACATTAATCTCCTATTCAACTGACTTCTCTTCCTCTTCTACTCAAAGAAAGACCAGTCACATCTGCTAAGGAAGGAGTAAACCACAAGCATTCTCTTTAGTAACACCTTGGCAACTCAGCCCAAACTCAACACATTATGCAGTGAGCGTTCAAAGCACCCACCATCTTGGCTATAAAGGGTAACATTTTACAAAAACTCGTTTTGCAAAACATCGTTATCGCAAAACTATTCCTTGCTTACAGCTGGGGAAATAAAGACAGATCAAGCACACAAGGACTAAAAAGAACAAGGCAGTGTTTTGGTGTTTTTTTTTTTTAAACTAGGTTTGTGCCCTTCTACTAAACTGGAGAATGTCTAGAAAAATTAAAGAGATAAACTTGAGTCGTAGCAGAACTGGTGAAGCCTAGACTGTTGGTAGAGAACCTGGGAACTGTGCTTCAATTCCTTGAAACTGCTCCTTATGGGTGCACATGCTACCACAGAATGCTTCCTTCTTTGAATAAGCAAAATCTAGCTTGCCGGCAGTAGTTAGATTTCTTTGCACAGCCATACGCTAGACGTTATGCAGGATCTAGATAAACTTAAAGAGTTATGTTCCATCAACACTTTGTACATTACTATCTCTGGCTTGAAGACAGAAAGCCTTTTATGACATTTCACCGAAGTTCAAGCATTGCCTCTGAAAATGTTGTGCTGTTTATAAAAAAAGAAAAAAAAAAAAGCCAAAACCCAAACATAACCAAAAAGCTATTAAACATAATAAATTCTTCTGCAAAAGGTGCCTTGAAGAGGAGCTACCATTTAATAGGAAAAAGTAACACAAGGATGAAAACTTGATTGGAGCCTAACCCAGTTCCTTTGGAGTTTACCTGTCTTTATTTAAAGAGACAGCTGAACTCAAGCAGGAACATACACTAAGAAGCACCAGGCAGGCTTCTCAAAATGTGGTAACTAGTCTGTCACTGGGGAGAGGTATTGCAGCAATCCTGGCAACTCGAAGCTGGGGACCTGTTTTGTGGTAGTGTTGTTAAAACTGTCCAAGAACAAAAGTCAGTGCTGATTTGAAAATAGCTTCCTGAATTGTTTTCGTAGCCTTCTCTGGGATCTTGCAGTATGTGAGGTCTAGAGAGAAGACAGCAAGCTGTCCAAGGAAATCCAAAGGATTCAGGCTCAAGGTAGGTACAAGAGCTGTCATCATTTTCAGAAATTCTTATTGACTAGGAGTCAGAGGTGCAGCAAGAACCAAGCTGGAGCAATACCAGGAATGGGCTTTAAAGTTAAAGTGGGTCAAGGGAGTCTGCAGTAATCAGGAGAGAGAAAATCTCCCTTATTTTCTTCCTTCTTGGCAGACTGATCTTTACATCTGTGCTCTGAATACAGACAAGTTGAAGATATTGGTAGAGAGAGATCTTGGCTTAAAAAACAGACCCTAGGAACCTCCCAGCTTCATTCTTTCAGCTGGTTATCTTAGCTGCTACAGTGTGGGGAAGGGGACAGACCTGTGGCTTTGAGCAACAGCTCCCTTGAAACTATGTTGGCTTCTTCTCAATGGTTAATAAAAAAATTAACAAAGTCTTTGGGTTTTGGTTGTTGTTTTTTTGTTGTTGTTGCTTGTTTGGGTTGGGTTGGGGGTTTTTTGTTTGTTTTTGGTTTTTGGGTTTTTTTACAGACATAGTCCCTCCTAGAGCTACACTTAAGAGTGGGGGCCAAAGGGGGAGAAGAATTCAGGAAGAGCAGTCTCTGTACACAGAAGAGGCAATTTGGCTTGAGGTGCTGTAAATAAAAAGATCACCGATAACAGCCTGACAGCAACTGGAGAAAGACTGCTGCTATCTCACTCCCCCAATTTCTGATCATATACTTTCTCAAGAGCTTTCGTCAGCATAGAATTATTGCTAATAAGCAATCCTGCATCTGTGGAATCAAAATAAGAGTGATTTCCCTTTGATTTGTAGCACATACTCTAGAACAAGAGTAGAGGTTTGTAACATAAATTACTCAAATATTCTTAATGGGCAACATGTTTGAACAGAAATTCCAAGATTATCACAAGGAAGTGAATGGCTGAGGGAACAAGTGATTTATAATGCATTTTTCAGGTGTTTGTATTTGCACAGTAATGGGGGAGCTGGGTCTATTCCTACATTAGATTACTAATTTCATAGAAGGGGAAACAGGTCTGCAAAAAAACCTAACAGAATTGAGAGCTCACCTAGAATCTCTTTTGCTGCTTTTAGTTGCTGAGTTTGACAACTGGTTAAATGTAAGGTAGTGCTAAAAGACAGAGAAGTGCAAGTCCTACAAACACAAAGATAGTTTTATGATTAAATCACACAGAAGGTAATTAATTCATATCTCTGCCACAGTGTTTCATGAACAAGTCACGCAATTTCTCTGCTCCCTTTTATAAAATGGAAATAGCATTCATTACCTTAGAGATACTGGGAAGCATAACTGTCTCCAGGGATGTCAGAATCTCTGCACAGTAGCAGATGCCAGCACATGGTGTTCATCAGGCAGCATTCATGGATTTAAGTCACAGAAGCTTTTACTTCAGGATTCTCTACCACTGAGAATGTGTTTGTTTGCTACTTACCACTTGACCTTTAAGATGATGGAAATTAGCAAAGAGGTGAAGGTGACAGTAAAACCCTTCAATAGCTTTGGGTTTAATTTTGCAAGAAACGTGTTGTTTGAGTAGAACTACAGGATAGTAAGACAGATCAAATGAAAACCAAATTTGAGGCCAAAAAATCTGTCAGAAATACTGCAGGGGTGGGGGAAGCAGTAGATGGAATGGGGAGGGGGGTCGGGGGGGCCGGTCAGGGAAGGGCGGAGAGAGACTTAAAACAGCCACTCAGGAAAGAGATCCAAGACCCCATCTGGAGGGGCAAAAGGCCAAAGCCACAGAACAGATGGAGACCAAGTGACAGCTGGTAGAAACATGCTTTCATGTGTAAAGTTTGCTCTTTGGAGAATTTTGCTCTCCAGCTCTGAAGGCATCATTATGATAGTAACTCCTCCCCATACAACACTGGGGAGCTAGCCTGTGCTCAGGAGTGGATGTTTGAAAGCTCACCGTGATGGTGGTTAATTAACAAGGGCCCTTTCAACATCTAGAAGCTGTTGTCACACAACCTTGGCATGGTTTTAGCAACAGAGGGTCCTGTTCCTTCATCAGCAGAGGGGATGAAAAGAATTAATTTGGGCCCCACTAGTTAAACAGGTTTCCTGTAAACTTTTACATATGCCAAGTGTTGCTGGTGTTTTAGCAGGGCTCGGCTGAAGGATATACCACATCTCAATGTTTACACATATTATCTTAATAGAAGAACATCCAACTGGCTACTCTGCCAACTCAGTTATGGAAAAAACATACAATCAATCAGAAAAGAATATTGTCTTCAACACAGGCCTTTAATCCGGGGATCTTTCCAGGCCACACCAAAGAACTAACATAATTCTAAGACTAGCCCTCTCCTTGGAGAGGGGTGTGCTGTCTGTTTCTCTCCAAGATCAACCAATGACACTGAAATTAAAGTTCTGGAAAAGTGGCCATTGTCCCTTTAATAAAGATATGAAGAGTTTTTTTTTCCTGTTAAGGCAAGAATTTCATCCTGCTGCTAGGATCTAGTAATGCAGCTTTGATTACAGAAAAACACACAAAAAAAGCTTAACTGCAGTTAAAACTAAAGTATTACAATTTTAAGACAACTTAGAATTAAAAAAAACTAAAACAAAAAAATCCAAACAGTCTCCTTCTGATTACCTATCCTGAGTCCAGTTTCATAACAGATTTTGAGGTACAAGACAATAAATTAAAAGTTCATTCCAACTGCAGAGATCAGCCATTCCCTCAATGCGATGTCTTCTTTACTCCCTTTCCAAATTTGGCATCGAGTCCAAGGCCTGGGAAGAGAATAAAATAACCCATGTGCATAGAAAATTGTTTCACATTCTTCAAACAAACGTAACGCATGGAACTTAGTGAAAAATCAGAAAAATCAGCTTAATAGCACCAGTCTACTAATGGTCGCTCAGAGGCAGCGACTTACCCAGTGTGGGGAAAAAATAAGACAGATCAAAGCTAGGAGTCCTGTTTTTCTTTTCCTGCACTGGTAATGCTATTGACACTTCCGTCCATCAAGAGTGTTCTAATACAACTAGACTTTTTTTGAACAGCATATTTTGTTAGCTCTCCCCTCACTACGCATCATCCCTATTTAATAGGGGAAAGATCTCGGGCGTTTGCTTCCCAGACTTACCCAAGAACACCAGGACTGTCCCCACCCACTGCATTGTACTGATGGGATTGGCAAATAGAACGACGGATGCTAAAATGGTGAAGAACTTGCGGGTTGTGGTGATGATGGAACAAGTCAGAGGTCCGAAGTATACCACAGTCATGAAAATAAAACTCTGTAGAAAACAAATAGATGTTTTTTTGTCACTCAGACTAGAAAAAGTACAACACGGATCATATTTTCAGATGAAAAGCCATTGAGCCAGAGCTGAAAGAGCCTTATTTCAAATTCCAATTATTTGCATATAAATGGAAACCACTTTTACTCTGAAGGTAGCCTGTACAGCACTCAAGCACCAAGCAAAGCAACTGAAAGCAAGACAGCCTGACTTTGCTGTTTCCCAGCTGGGCAAACACATCCCTGTGAAGGCTGCAGAACACTGGAGGTGTATTTACCTGACCCAGTGCACTTGTCAGGCCAAACAGCAGGATGTTGTAAATTATGCTGGGGTAGCGTTCCGTAAAACTCAAGAACTCCCAGAGCTCTCCAGTGAACAGTATCCCTGGAAGAAAGATCCAGATGAAAAGTGTGAATTACAAGCCCAGAGGCAGCCTGAGCAGCCATTGCCTACACAGTATAATTCCAGTTTATGCTCATAACCCAAGAGGAGCTACCAAAAGCAAAGACTAAACTCCACACAGTGGAAAATAAAGAGAACAGGAGAACCAGGGATCACTTCCCTAGTTAATTAACAAAAGAAGCAATCGATGACTACAGATCCAACTGTGACAAAATAGTCATAGAATCTCAGAATGGTTTGGGTTGGAAGGGACCTTAAAGATCATCTAGTTCCCAGCCCCCTGCCATGGGCAGGGACACCTTCCACTAGAGCAGGGTGCCCAAAGCCCCATCCAGCCTGGCCTTGAACACTGCCAGGGCGCTACTCCCTAACCGGCGCAGAAAGCCACACTGAGTTTGCTTCTCAGCCAGTGCAAAAGCACCATCGGGTAGAAACCCAGGCGGTTAGGGCTGGAGCACAGAGCAAGCCGGCAGGGAGAACTCTCCGGAATGAGCAAGCCTTGGGCAGCTACACTCTGCGGGAAGTAGCGTCCTCTAGCGAGCACGAGACAAGCTACACTGAGCAACCATGACTTTCTATATACACAAACAAAAAAACCCCAAACCAAAACATAGTTATTTGCAAAAAGCATTCTAGGCCCACTTTTGGAGCCTGACGCACGGGGTGTCCCAGGGCAGTCTCTGGGCGTGGTGGCTGTGGGTTTTGCAGGATGTTCCTTACCAGCTCCCAGGAACAAGGTGGACCACAGATTAATATTCAACATCATGTGATTGGAACCCGTCTGGTAGTGAGCTCTCATGTGGTCCTGAGATACACCTGTCAGCCCATCCAAGGTCAGTGACAGCAGCTAATAAGAGATAAGAGACAGCAAAGAAAACCTTTGCTCTTTATGTCTTCTCTATGGGGAGAATCTATGGGGGTTTTACATTTCAATCACCTACTAAGCAGCAATTATGTGACCATTACGTTAGCATTCCAGGCTAAGCGGGGTATGCATGTACTCATGCACTGATGTCATATCACAGCTTCCAAGAGCACCCTCAAACCCAGGTGTCCGCCTGGGGAACCATTTCCACATCAGCTTTAGGCTGCGCTTGAGGTACAAAGGACACAGCCTTATCTGTGCTGTAACAGGCCTGTTCCTCCTCACCCCTGCTGGGGTCACCTGCACGTTGGCAGTACTCACCAGCAGGAGCTCTCCATAGCCAAAGACATGGTCATCGCTCCCAGCACCCTTTTTAGGTTTGTACATAAACAGGGCCACGCCTGCAACTATCAAGAGGACGCAGAGATACTTGGCCGGTGGATACTTCTTCCGCAGCAAAGTCACTCCTAAAAGCATGACTGTAAAGAAACAACATCACAAACCACTCCGAAAACCCTCTCCAAATTTAACTTGGCCCAACAGAACAACATGCAGATAAAATGCCACCTGATGTTCCTGTGGCAGAGCAGACAGAAGGGGAGAGAGGCACAGGAGTTTTCACCACAGAGGTGCTAGCTGAGGACACAAGAAAGCCACACAAACAGACACGAAGAAACGTGAAATTTGCTTACCTGGAATGGGCTTACAAGATTTGCCTAGGACCTATAAAAGAAAGCCTGTATTAGCCATCTGCATGCCATCACCTGCCTGCAAACAGAGCTGTCGTGACAACACAAGGGTGGCCACATGGGATCAGACACCCTGACGCACCCCACCAACAAAACATATCAGACACTTAAAAAAAGAGAAGACAAAAAATCCCACCACAGGGAACTGCTAAATTAACTGTGAGGGTTTCAGAGATCATTTCAAGCCCTCTAAAATTAGTACCAGCTCCCAATTAGCAAATTCCCATAATTTCTAGGGATTGCTATTCCCTTTCCCAAGCAGTCTGAAGTCTCTTATCCCCTCTCCAAGAACCCAGTGCCAACCAAAACATGGTGATACAGCTCCACAAAAGCAATTAGGGAAAAATAAGTGTCAAAAATCAGTTTTCCTCCACATCATTTCACCAGCTGGCTCTTCCACAGCATTAGCTTGGTCACCACAGTGCCCGTTTTTGGGGTACTCTGAGTGTCAGAGCAGCACAGAGCGCTAAGCTGTACATCAGTACTGGCTACCCCTCGCCCTCGCAGCGCCTGCCCTGTGCCACCTGAGTCGGGTAGCTGACGAACTGCAGAGCCGAGTTGCTGGAAACCATTGCGCCCAGGTACGAGAGTGAGCACGTGGCATACAGCCAGCTCCGAGTGCGATCTGCTTTGACAGCATCAAAGAAACGGATCACTGGAAGGAAAACAAGAAAGAACATCAGGAGGGCTGTGAACAGCCGCCACAGCCATGAAGTGCCTTAAGAAGGTCACCAGAGATGCGAGGGACAACGCACACCGGCGCTCCGCAGTAAGAGCAGTGGCAACTGTGCCCTCCAAAGGGAAAAGTCCCTCACCGGCAATGCGCGGCCGGGCTTCCCAAGCCACAGAGCCGCTGCGTGCCCAGGCCCAGCCGGCAGCACCCCAGACCCGACTTACGGAGCTTGGCGAAGGCGGCGTTGATCACGCACTGGATGAACACCAGGGTCAGGGCATACTTGAACTTCTCCTGCTTCGCGCCTTCCCCGTACCGGCCCCGCGTGCTGCAAGAGCGGGACATGGTGAGGCCGTGCTTGGGCCCGGCCTGGAGCAGCCGCCCCGTGGCACGGTGGGACCCCGGGCGGGACCCTCCCCTCCCCGGGACACGGCGGGACCCTGGGCGGGACCGTCCCTGGGGAAGGCTCCTGGGCCGTGGCCGCGCCGAGGCCCGCGGTGAGGGAGGCCGCCCCCGGGGCCCCTTCCCCCGGCCCGGCGCTCACATGCTCTCCTGCAAGATGCCGTAGTAGAAGTAGCAGGCGAAGACGCCCAGAAAGCAGACGGGCAGGCGGAGGCGCTCGGGCAGCGCGGTGCCGTTGGCGCTCGCTCCCATGGCGGCGGCGCGGCCGCTCAGCGCCGGGGCCACGTCCAGCACCACATCCCGCAGCGCGGCCGGCGGCGGAGCGGGCTGCCTCATACGCCCGGCCTGCGCCCGCCCGCTGCCCAGGGCCCACCCGGCCCCGGCCGCGCCCGCCCGCCGCACTGCCGGGCCCACCGCGGGGCGGAGGCGGGCGGGCGGCGCGGGGAAGCGGGCGGCTCCGACAGAGCGCGGCGCGCCGAGGCCTCTCGGGCTCCCGCAGGGCCGCCCCCACCGCGGCTGAGCCGCGCTCGGAGCCGCGGGGCACCGCTGGGGGCAGGCAGCGCCCGGGGCAGCCCCGCGCCGGGGCCCTTCGCTGAGCGCGGCCCTGGCGGTGGCGCATCACGATGTGGAGCGCGAGGATTGGCTGCGCTGGCGGGGGCGGAGCTAGCGGGCGGTCCCTGGTTGGCGTTCCCGCCGTCGCCTGAGCGACTCGGGCAGGGCGTGCGCGTGCGCACCGGACGGCGTTGCCCCCGCCCCCCCCCGGCCACGGCCCACCGCGCAGGTCCTACCGCCCGCCCGCCCAACGCCTCGTGGCGGGGCGCAGGGGCTCCCCCGCCACCCGCCGTCCCCGGGAGCTGCCGCGGGCCGCGCCTGGGGCGGAGGAGGCGGCGGTTCGCAGCTCCAGGCGTTCCTCCGCAGCTGGCCGTGCTCTCTTCCGCGGCCTGAACGGGCTGGAGTGGAGGGGGCAGCGGTTAAACACTCACTGCCCCGGCCCCCGTGAGCCCCCCCGCCCGGGCACGGCCTCAAAGCTGCTGGTACTGCAGCTCCAACACCTGCTAAACTCCTCCCAGACTCCAGTATAGACTCAACGTATTAAATGCCAACGAAGCATTTTGGATGCTCGAAATATTTATTTTGCTTCCTTTGAACTGGCAACACCAGCATCGGCAAAGAAAACCCCTTTAAAACACAGGACAAGAACTCCAAAGCTAACATTCCTCCTATAGGCTTTGCAATACATACATAAAATATAAACTTCAAACAGCTGCAAAAATAGTGTCTTTGGAAGAAAATAGAGTTTCTACATCAGATACAAGAAAATCAGCTTCTTCAATACAACCCAGAGCCGTTGCAACAGAACACAAAACCAAATATTTTGTCAGGAGGCTTCACAACCAATGTTCCCATGTTACTGCATCACCTTCTAAGGCAACAAACAGGCTGGGAGAGCGCTGCGGGGTGCGCAGTGCTTCCATACAGCCACCCCCAGTGAGGCAGAGGGGTCCCAGAGCCCCCTGCACCCATCCCCACTCAGCCAGGCTGCCTGGGCTGGAAAGCAGCAGGTAGTTTCTCTACAGCAGCAACAACCCCCCTCCCAGCAGGGACCTTTGGGCAATGCCCGTTTTCACTTCCCTGCAGCACAGCCAAGGCACCTGTAACCCTGTCCGCAGGCACAGGGAAACCAGGCAGGCAGCTCCCTCACCCTCAGTCACACAGGCTTTCCAGTGCACGGATCTGTGGGAGCTGCATGCAGTCACCTGTGCTCCCCAAAACACAGCGTTCCTCAAGCTGCAGGCTTGCTTTGAGGGGTAAAGGTGCTCAGGGAGGCACGGTCAGGGATCTGCTGCTCTTCAGCCCTCTCTGTGCTCAGAGGGAGATGAGCAGTCCTACTGGTGCAGATCCACACCGTTTCCTGCCCCAGTACATCCAGGGGCAGTGGTCCTACAGGCCCCTGCAGGCTACGGGGTGAGGGGTCCTGAGGGAGCCCCACCTGCATTCTCCCAGCTCAGCCTCACTCACAGAGCCACTGCACAGGAGTTTGCCTCTGCTCCCTGCAGCGGCGCCCGGCCGCTCTCCACCAGCAAAACAATCACACAGGAAACAAAGACAATTCAACACAGGAAAGTGCTTTCACAGGGGAGGCTCAGAGAAACAAGCCCCTCCAGCAGTGAGTAGTCCCGTGGCACGCTGGACTTCACAGCTTCTATCATCCTCAGAGGCAGCCTGCTGTTCGCAGTCCCAGGGCTGCCTCTTGGCTGTCACATCCCACCTTCAAGGCACTAGTCTCCGCAGGCTAGCAGAGACACACTGATGAGCCATAGCTGCTGGTGCTGGCTATGGCTAGCTTTCCCAAAGGCTTCACACCACCAGAGAGCTGTGGAAGACGACGCTCTCCTCTGCCTGGCCATGCTTCCAGTGGTCATAGTTCAGTGAAGGAGACTGGGACACCTCGCTGAAGCCTTCTACTGCAGCGTCCTTCCGCACCCCAAGGAATGGGGTGGGGGGTGTGGCCTGACAGGATGTAAATGTGCCTGTGCCAGGGCTGGAAGAAGCTGGAAAACCCCTGAAGAGGAAGCCCACATTTGGGAAGAGGGGCTTCACCAGGCTCACAGGGCAGAAGGCAGAACCAGTGGGGTTGAAGTGCACTTTGTTCTTATCTGGGCAGGAAGGCTGGAAAGGCTGATCAGGGCTGGGGGAGCTGAAGGAGAGAGCAGACATGATGAGTAAGTGACACGCCCAAGGGCACCAAACAGCCACAGGGAGTTCACAGCACCACAGACTGGTGGGACTGGGAGGGGAGCTCCGGGGGTCGCCCGGCCCAGCCCCTGCTAGAGCAGGCTCTCCCCCAGCAGGCTGCACGGAGCCGCCCGGCAGGTCTGGGTGTCCCCAGAGACGGGGACCCCGCAGCCGCTCTGGGCAGCCTGTCCCAGCGCCCCCTCACCCTCAGGGCAGACAAGGTCTCCCTCATGTTCAGGTGGAACTTCCCGCGCTGCAGCTGGTGCCCGTGGCCCCTTGTCCTGGCGCCGGGCACCGCTGAGAAGAGCCTGGCCCCGTCCTCCTGACACCCACCCTCCAGATATCTGTAGGCATCGTAAGATCCCCCCTCCGCCTGCTCCAGGCTGAACAGCCCCAGCTCTCTCAGCCCTTCCTCTAAGGAAGATGCTCCAGCCCCCTCATCATCCTCACAGCCCCTGCTGGACCCTCTCCAGACCCTGTCTCTCAAAGTTTTGCACTCTTCCAAGAGCCTGACTGAAAGCTGTACTACCTCTGCGACCTGGATCATGCTTCAGGCACAAAGCAGCACGAGGTGCCTGTTTTTGTTTTGAAAGCACACTTATTTACAAGAGAACCACCTCTTCTCCTCAAGAGCCTCTGCTGGCTAAGAAAAACCTACTGCCTGGGAGGCACAAGGAATCACAAGATCTTTCTGAGCATGTCTGAGGGTTAGCACTCCAGCTTTCAGCCCCTCTCACCAGGACCTGAGCAGCCACATTTTTGTGGGAGTCTCATCCTAGGGGCTGCTCCCTACTTTTCGAACAGGGTAGGGGTGGCAATTGCAGCAACAGAAGCCTCAGCTGCCCCCACCCTAACATCCTCCCCATAGGACCACCCTCACATGAGTTCTCTTCTGCCAACAACTCCTCATACTTACGAAGCTTCTTCAAAGGCCCGGACTTTCTCACATCCCTCAGGAGGTTCCCGTTTAAACATGTAGCTGTGGTTGGGTCGAGGAGAAGCAGCAAAGGCTAGGACTGGTGAAGGGCTGCCCTCTTCTAGTAGGGAAGGAAAAGCAGATTGAGAAATTTTTAAAAGAATCCAGCAACAGTAAGTACTCAACACAGAACACCTTCCTTCTAGACCCTGGGGCTACAGGCTACAACACTCCAAGTCCATGGCATTGTATCTCTGTAGTTCCCAGCTCACACCCTCCATCCAGCACTGGAAATCACCCACCTGGAAGGTGGGTAACTACTGGAGCTTTAGAAGTCCACTACAGTTGAGCCAAACTGGCAGAGACCCTCTCTCCCATCTCAGCTGCAGCTTCCAACCTGGCACACAGGCAGGGAGGAGCCACTGCACTGAGGTTTTCGTAGCACTGGCTTCCTTTGTCCCCCTGGAACTCCCAGCCCCTTGAATGTCAGCACTTACCTTTCTCCTTTGGATCTGGCTGCACCTCATCTGCCGCAGAGGACAGCTCTCCCACTGCTAGTCTCACCGGGGTGTGGGGAGAAAGGCGGAGAGGCACAGAAGGAGAAGGAGAAAGAGAGAGGCTGCTACAGCTGTCACTGCCAGGCTCCAAGGTGAGGGATGCATCTTGAGAACCTCTCTGGGCAGGCGCTGGTGCCCTGTGGCCATCTGGGACATCCAATATCTAGGGAGGAAGCCAAGTCTCAGAGGAGCAAGAAATGCCTGCCAGAAGTGAAGAGGTTTAGCAGCAGTTGCACCTGCAGACAGCAGCTGCCTGGGGTGCTGGATCCAGGTACAGGCTGAGCCTCCACTTCGGGGAGTGAGGCAGCCCTCCGACACCAGGACATCAGTCCTTCTATACCCTGGAACGCACTTCAGTTCTAAGCCAACTGGCATCACTTTTCCCACATCTCCACAGCACAAAGCCGCCTCTGGATGCCAATCAAAGTGTCTTAAAGCTGCCAGTGAGGTGTCATCTATCCTCAGATTACTACTGGCTGATCTCTCATAGCACCAGCAAGTTCTAAGGAGGGAAGCCAGCAGCCACTTGACCCAATTTAGACTGTTACATGCCTAGAACAAACTAAAACTAGACACAGAGGCTGTCCCCACGGCCAAGAAACAGATACAGGCAGTGTCTTTAGAGGAAAGCATTTCCAAGACCAACCAGAAGATTCAGGGCAATCTTGTGACCTTCACTTACCCGCAAAAGCTCTTCGTCTCCCTGTTCCTTCACAAATGCTTCCTCCAGTTCCTGGTTTAGCCCTTCCAGGCTCCTATGCAAGCAGGGGCTGAACCTCAAAATGGGACATGAAGAAAGGAAGCCTGAAGGAGTGTCCTGTCACAATCCAGAATCAAAGAAGTTAAGAGAGTTATATCTGCACAAATTCAGCAGTTACATCCTGTTCCCACAGCTCTCCAGGGCTCAGCCAAAGCCTTTCAGGAGGCTGACAGGAGAAGACTGACAGCAGAGTCACATAAATCCACTAACTGTAGATCAAAGCACAGGGACATGCTGAAGAGGTGGGAGGAGAGAAAAAAACCCAACAAACCCATCTCCCTTCTCAGGCATGAGAGCAGAAGTCTGAGGGGAAAAAAACAACCCAGGTGGCTTGGGCACCTGCTCTCCACCTCAGTAGGACACACAGTGACAGCAGAGCAGGAGAGACGTGAACATACCCTGAGCGATCCAAAGACAGCATGGTCCCCCTGAAGCGGGGAGCTCTTCTCCTTTTCTTTGCCACTTCTGCCATTTAGCTTTGTTCGCTGGAGCTGTTGCTTCAGTTTGGCAATCTAGCAAACAAAGTTTCAGCTACAGACAGGGCAATACACCTCTACCAAAAAAGGATCATGTCTTGTCTCTCTCCTCCCCCTCTCTTCCAGCCCACAGGGAAGTGCCAAAATAGAGACTGTTTCAATCACACAAGCAGCAGCTCTGGCCACCTCTCCAGAAGGATGGGCCAGAAGCACTCACAGGGCCTTGTCACAAACCTTCTTGCTGCAACGTGGCCGGTGCCTTTCCTCTAGTGGATCTGGGTTAGTTTCCACCTGCAGTTAGGAACCAGGCCCTGCTGGAACCTACGTATGCCACACCACCACCAGCAATGCACTGAGCTTCAGTGGAGCTCCTTTACAATAGCTACAGGGAGCCAACAAGATCAGTCTTTAGCTGAATCGCAGAGCGTCAGGCATGAGAATGAGGGCTGAAGTTGCATCTTCAGTTGTTACCCTGTCCTCCCACTCCCCTCCCGTGCAAGCAGGAGCCTCCTGTACAACAGCAACTAACACAGATATTGCTCAAGTATCAGAAGCGGTCTATTTTACCTCTCTGCGGTGATCTGCGCTACCCCAAGAAGCAGAACGCTTGTGAGCACTGCAGCTGGCCTTCCCCACTTCCGCGTCATGCCAGGACACTGGAGTCTGAAGTGATGAGAAACATGGCTGAGAATAATCACATTTACTGGTTTAGAGACTGGTGGTAGAGTCCAAAGAGTAAGTGATCAACTACCCTCCGTTCATGGTCCTGTTCCAGTCTCCCCCCATTAACGCAACACTCACTAGCACTAGTGTGCCTTAACAGATAGCCATCTTTTTGTATTTGCCAAAACAAAGCCATTTTGGCCAGATTTGCACCTACCAGGAGACCAGACCTCACAGACCTATGTGGCAAGAGTCTTGCCCACAAGTCAGTGGCTTAATCACCGCAAGTACCTGGTGAGATAAAGGGCACCAACCCATTACCCCAGAGGAACAACTGCAGCCGCCCCCTGTACTGCCTCCACAGGCTCTCATCTGAGCAGCAGTGACGCAGGGTTTTAGGCACTCATTGTACCAAGAGGAAGAGCCTCACCCAACTGTGAGAACACACAACGTGCTTCTGAGACCTCAGGCTCCCGTATCGAAGTTCAAAGGCGCAACCAAAACCCAAGTTTGGCCCGCAGACTGCCTGCTGCTGCCGGAGCACTGGAAGAACCCAGCGGCCTCTCCAGCTCACATCCTTCCATCTGCAGAGCTGGCAGCTCTCAGCTGACTCTTCACACAGAAAACCTGCCCCAGCCCCACGCTACACAGCTGTTTTCCAAGCAACAGCTACATTCTGAACATCAATGGAAGTCAGAAAGGGCTGTTAAACTGATCAGAAAAGGGTGGGAACTTCCTTTCACTGAACTCGGCCCCCTCGGCAGAGACTCCAGGATCCTAACGGTCCCAAGGCACATCATTCTCAAGACCAGCCATCGTTTTTTCCCCAACATTACACTTCAGTGCCTCTCAAAACGCTCACCCTGTGTCACTGCCACCTGCCATTTCTGTGGGAGGCTTTGGATGATA
This sequence comes from Falco peregrinus, assembly GCF_023634155.1. Taxonomy (NCBI): domain Eukaryota; kingdom Metazoa; phylum Chordata; class Aves; order Falconiformes; family Falconidae; genus Falco; species Falco peregrinus. The sequence goes on along the minus strand of NC_073738.1, from coordinate 6,328,538 downwards.
CTTCCCTCCTCCATCCTCAACAACAGGCTGCCAGAAGGTGCAAGGGCCTGAGAACAGTTCCTCTCCAAGCAGCTTAACTGATCTCCCCAGAGGCTACTGCAAGAAGAGCAGCTGTTTTAAACAACCCTGTTGAGTCATGGGGATGACAGAAGCTTCTTCTCTCAAAACAGGTTTTAAAATCTATTTAAACTAAAGGAACAAGGCAAGTTACCGGGATAGGTACCAGATTTCCCTTCTGTGAAGGGATACAGGTGGTCTCTAGGCAAAAGTCCAAACCTCTCCTGACATAACAGGCTCTGAACGAAACTCCTCCTTAGATACTCCCCTGTAAGCAGAGCACACTGCGCTCCCCACAGCTAAAACCATTTGCTGCCCAGGTCTCCATTTTGCAATGCTTGTAAGCAGCAGACATCACCACGCAGTTCTTTTCAACCAAATTTTGTGTGTTCAGTTTGGTTTGAGAGAGGGAACCCGTTCAGCCTGAACCATTGCTCTGAGGTCCTGCTAAGCTCAGAGTACTTGGTCACAGCCACCCCTGTGCTCCCCCAAACCACGCCAGAGGGAGCAAAGGCACAGACCAACACAACAGGAAATCCTATGGTGAAGACCAACGTTGCAGTTTCAGCACATGGCACATCTGATCTCATCTCCTGCATCAAACATTCTCTCCTAAACAACTCAAACATCATTATTTGGCCATTATCCCAAAACACTGTGTCATTTTATATCTCGGTAAGAAAGCTAAGGAGAAGAGGCAAAGGTCTAACAAACAAGACCACAACTGTATCCTGCATTATGACAAGAAGCGAGTCCGTGGGAAGCTGAAGTCCCGCTGCTAAGAACAGTCTTGCTTTACAAGAAGTTCTCAAGTCACTGGGAGTCTCCTGAGCCCTGTTTGAAAAGCCACTTATTGCAGCCTATTGCTGTGCTACCCCATGCACTGCACCAGTGCTCACAAAAAAATTGGGGCCTAAAAAGGAAGAAGAGATGCTGTTTGCAATCGGAAGGCTTGAAAACGAAGAGCACATACACGTCCCACCTCTCACAGGCAGATTGTCAAGGCAGAAGGAAATTACAGAACCTTTTGTACTAACTGTGGCAAAACCGCTTCCTCAGAAAAATGAGAGAAAAAACCACGCTTTGCACAGCAAGATAAAGCCGCAAGCTCCAATCATGTATAGTGCTGCCATCCTCACCCCCACGCTGAGCACCTGCAGTTGTATCTCTCACTTAACCACCTTATGATAGCAAATCTACAGAGCTCTGCAGAACAGCTGATTAGTAGCTGAATAAGGAGGGAACTAAACATGTACTGGCTAGCAGAGAAAGTCCTTAATTTGGTAACTATTAAGCCTGAACACATGGAAGGAGCAGCAAAGTCCTGGAGGTTACGATGAGAACATGTTGTTAATACACATGGCAGTCTAAAACCAAGGACTTTATTCCCAGCTTTCAACAGACAAATCACTTGACACAGTTGTGTGTGAAATGGTGGAGATGCCTTGCAACAGGCCTATGAAACAAGCACAGCAGTGAAAATTAGCATTTGCAAGACACTTGAAGGTAATTGATTAAAGACTGCAAGGACACACCTCGCCTATTCACTGCAGAGATCAGCTCCACACTGATCTCCATGCTCAGCAGAGTCCAATTAATCCTGGTATCTTCCATTCTGGGAAGAAGGAGGTGCCCCTGTTCTCCAACCCTTTCTCCAAGAGGGCTACATGCAAGAAAAACTAATTAGCCCCAAAACACTGGGGTTAAGTGTTCCAACCATTGCTGATGGAGACAGAAAGGAAGAGTGTGCTTCCCCGACACACATAAACTTAGATAAATTCTTTCCCTTCCTTTCCAGCACATCTTCTGCCCTCAGCAGCACTCCTGGCCACTAGAACTGAAACAGAATCAGGCAAGAATACTTTGGAAGAGGACAACGGAAGCTGGAATCCAATTGAGAATTTCCTGCAAACAGCCCAGTAATAAATTGCTGAATAGCAAAGATCAAACAGCAAGTTAACAGAGACTGAATGTGCTAAACCAACCTGTTAAGCAAACAGATGCTCTTATCCTAAATACTTTCACCTCTGCAGATAGGCAAGCCCTATTTGCTGCCATACAGTAATATTTACAGATTGCTAAGAGTTCCTCGAGGTCTGGAGCTTTTCCATTCTACAGTAGAGAGCTGCGCCATTCGTGCTAGTGAGCCCTTCCATGGGAGCACCCTTGACTTCTCACCAGCATGTGGCACGCAGCCTGCGAGTGTTACATAAGAACTTGGCCCAGGACTGCAAGCCAGAAAAAAAAAAAAATAAAAAAAAATCAGCATTAAGCCAGTACTGGATAAGAAAGCCAGAGGCCATCTGCCTCCAAGCAAGGCCAAGGAAATTCTAACTCTGCGCTGAAGTGGAAACCATCAAAGTTGAGAAGCAAAAGGGGAAGAAAAGCCTTCCTAGAAAGTTGCAGCTGGACAGATGGAAGTTTAATGCCTTCCCTATTCACCCCCCATTTACACAGCTCATTTCAGTTCTGCAACCCTCTCCTGGCCCAGGGGCTTCACAGGCAGTCTGCAGGATGTTATACCTGGGTAGCTTTGTCATTCATGCACAAAGTGGAAGCTCCTTCAGTGTCCCTCGGCCACTGACCCAATAGGTACGAGCCCACGATGGTGTCTAATGAAGAGGTGCGCCGCACACGGGGCTGCCGAGGACGGCAGGTCTTCTCCACAGCAGCAGCACAGGGAACGCTAGCTAGACAAGAGGGAAAAGGCAGTTATTCCAAAGCCAAGATTCAGCAACGGCTATCATAATTAACAAGCCCACGTCCATTACAGAGATCACAAGAAGGGAACTAGCACATACAGCCCGGAGAAGTCCATTTATTTTGCTTATCACCAAGAGATTGCTCCTAGAAAAAAAGCAGAGGTTTTTATTGCAGTCCTTAAGTGACTGCTTCAAATCATTGATTAGACATTCCAGTCAAAGTTGAGGTAGCTCCCACACAACCAAGTGAAATCCTCTGTGTGTTCATGTTGCTTTAGCATGAACACTGTAGAAAAAACCCACCTCAACACGGTCTATAAGGCCACATTTCTTACTAGCTGGAGTGCCCAATGCTCTTAGCTGTGGTAAGACCCAAGACCCCGCATGCCTCAGTTTCCCCCAAGGAAGCATGCTATTTTGCTCGCTTCCAGTTTCAAGGAGGCCAAGAGAACATCTGCAAAGTTCTGGATCCTCCAGCAAAACTACTTGGGGCATTAGTGTGTGCCTTCAATCAGCAAGACCAGAAAGGAAGATGCACAACCCATTCCCTGTCATAACCCAGCGCTGGCAGTGCCCAAGCTCAAATTCAGAAGCTCTGGGTCTGCCCAGCTTCCAGGAGATGACCACATTACCTTGTTCAGACATTACTTTTGTAACGGTAGCTAGAAATACTAGTCGCAGAGGTTTTTAAATATAACTAGCTTGAGATTGTGTGTCAGCACACCAGTGCAATCCCATTGCAAGCCAACAGCAGAGAGGACGGAGAGCCAAGCGCACAGATCAGCAGGCTACAGCGAGACACACAGCGCGCGCTTTGCAGCATCCTCCCATCTCCTTCATCGCATCCAGGCCAGCTCCAAACTCGAGATGATCAACACATGGCCCATGGGCAGACAGCACAGTTGCCCTCTTCTGCAGCCCTGTTGTCACCCTTGCAGCTGGAAAAAAGGTGTTATCACCAGAACCAAAAAGGTAGCAAGAAAGAGGAGAGCTCAAGCCAGCAGGGAAGTTTGTTTGCATTTCATTTTTATTAGACGTGCAAATTACCACGCACATTAGCACCAGCCCTGTGGCCTCCTGGCAAGATATTAAGGCCATGCATAGCTCTCTGCTCCAGGTGCCTTGTGTACAGACATTCTCTCCTTCCTCTCCAAAACGAGGGTATAGCAGGCAGGTAGCGAGTTAACCACACTAAAACCAGCATTAGAACCATTAAGCACTTTGTTGCGTTTGCCAAATACCTCTGTATACAAAGGTGCTGCGGCTCAGACTGTTCCAGGGACATGGCCTGTTACATACATCTTTTTATCAGCTAAACCACCATTTGAGCAGTGAACTAGAGTTCTAGGCAAGAAAAGGGTAGGAACAAAAAGCCGTGTGGGAGGGCAAGAGAAGCATTAGTCCTTGCACAACAGCCACCTCATAAGGTCCAGTGGATTAAAGACTTATTGTGCTGGGTCCAGCTGGTGTTTCTAGGCACACTCCCTGCTCCCAACACTTAACAGTGAGACAGCTACACTAATTTAGAAACTCATCAGTACTCGCAGCTTCCTCTTCAGTACTCATTTCCCCACAGAGGCTACGTTACTTGCATCTCCATTACGTATGGCTTCAGCTGTCTCTTCCTCTCATGCTGCTCTGCCAAACGAGGCTGCTGGCAGAAGAACCAAATGATGTTGCAACAGGGTAGCCTCTCTCCCGTGCTGTTTTGACAGCACACACCCCCCACCAAGCTCTCCCAGAGGACCCCTTTGACATAACTACCGCATCCAGAGCCACTCTTGTGCTCCAAACCTTCAGCAGAGTCAAAGCCAGCTTGGAAGGACTTCGAGAACAGGCACAACCGAGGGCAGAGGAGGCCTCCTATGGTCACAACTGCACCGACTGCGCACAGCAGCTGACAAACATCTAAAGCTATTAATGCATGAACAGCAAGAACAGTCACTGCTTTTCATGAAGTACAACTCTGATGCTGAACAATTCAGTTTGCTTTAAACAGCAGCAGGAACCAGCAGGGCAGCAGGCAGCTGCGAGATGCAGGGCAGGGTGCTGCTGGAGGCAGGCTGCCCCTCCTTACAGAGCAGAAGCTGTGTGCACGGCCCGTTGTTTCGGGCACAAGGAGGAGGGTGCGTGAGAGGCGCTGAGGCAGGGTGGAGCGTCCTGTTTACAGCTCCGTGCTATTATCATCCCTCCGCACCCAGCCTGTGCAGCTGCCACCTGGCCACAAGCACTGGAGCTGGTCCGAGCCAGCTCCACAGCTGAGAAGTGTCAGGTTGTGGTGCTTTTACTTTTCATGCGACAGTAACACTGCTGCAGATAACAGAACTGTCACCGTATCTGCAGGAGCCATTTGGCTGCCTCCAACTGCTGCACGAAGCTCTCACACAGCCACAAGTTAGAGACTGCTGCAATGCATGCATTTAGAAGTAGAAAGTTTTCAGTAGTGGAGTTCTAGATTTGCAGTGTCCCTAGCTTTCCCAACTGCATCGACATCAGTCAGCTCAGAGCTTCCTAAAGAGTCTCCCTCAGCCAGCCAACCTCTGCATCTAAAAAGAGAAAATAAAAGTCTTCAGTAAACTTTTAAAAATTTCCAGGGTCAATTTTCAATGCAGAATACTTATGGCTGAATCAAAACACAATGGCAGGCAAAAATAAAGTTCCAATTACTACTTTAGAGTTGTAAAATTTTCTTCCTTCTCTCTCCAGATTTCACGCTGGAGAAACTGACCCTTTAGTATCAGAAGAATTTAAGGACATGCTGTTCAGACCCTGACATTTTTAGAGGACGTCCCTGCAAAGGCCTGTCTTAAGGTGATGAAGCATAAAGTAACAGTCCATATTTAAATATAATCAGCTTTCATGTTAACTGTGCAACAAGGGGCTCTCTCAGGTTTTGCCATGCAGGGAAGCTTTCCCTGCATTTTTTAGTATCAAGGTCTGTCTAATGGTTTTGGATGCAGTTTTCAGTTTACTGGCTCAAGCAAGAGTTATAGGCTTTCAAGACAGAATTTCTCAGGGAGAGTTTTAGCTGAGATGAAGCCTAAGAAACTCTGTCACTAAGTTATGCAAGTATCTTCCACCCCACTGTAACAGGAATTAATCCTAACTATTTAAGCTCTGTATCTGCTTCCCCCATCTAAATCTTGTAATGCTCTTTACAACACATCATCTTATTCAGATGATGCTCCTGATCTGAGGGGGCAGCAAGATAACAGAAATGCCTGCAATGAATTTCCCATGGGCATTTCAAGACACAGCAGGACCCTGTGACACAGAACCACCTCTTTCAGACAAAATACACACACCAAACCAGGCTGCTGGATATGTACCAGTGTCCCCAGCTGCACCCCAGCTCTGCGTCCTTGATCTTTAACATCATCCTAGACAATCTAGCTGCAAGATCTCTATATAAACCAATGTTATGCACAACAGTTACTCGGACACAGTTCAGGTAGCACAAGCAGAAGGGACACAGAGCAGGAGGTAAGGCTGGTACACAGCAAGAAATCCAGTGTTTATCCTTCTGTTCTTCTTGTTTTAAAATGTAACTGGACAAGAGACATATACAGGACTTCCAGAGGATGTTAAGAACAGTGATCTACAAGCATTCAGGGAACTGCACTTCATCTGACCTCACTCTGCAAGATAGCATTTGATCAGGCAACTTACCTCCTCTGAGGACCAAAACTACTTTAACTGGACATTTCCAGTGCAGTGACAAACAGCAGAAGCATTAGTGAAATAAAGAACAAAACTAAAGCTTCAACATCATAACCATTTAAATCTCATTTCATTTTCTCTGCAGTTTCATCATGTTGAATCAAGTTACCTGACAGGTTGTTGCAAATAGGTCAAAAATTTCTCAGCAGCGAGCAAACTTCAGAAATATATCCTCAGTTTTTATTTAATTGTTTTTTTCCAGGTGGACCAGGTAAAGGAAACCACATGTCCTGACTGCTGCATTAAAGAAATGAGACAGAATCAGTGATTTTGGAACAGTCCCAATCTTTAACATAGCAAAGACTAAAAACCTTTACAGGGAAAGAACTGCCTTTTCCCAGCATTGTGCCTTTACTGCACTCTCTCTTCATTCAGAAGAAACGTGAAGATTCAAGAAACCACGTTTGCAACCATTGCAGTCAGCCTGGGTACTTCCTCATGTGCTGCTTCTGCATAAGGTCTTCTCCAGGAGTGCTTTATCTACCCCACAATCTGAAAGCAATGCAGGATTATGCAAGGAATAAATTCTTTTGCTCTGCGAATCCCAGAAAGCCTAAAAGAAGGTGAACAGGCAGTTTTACTTGTTTGTTGTGAAATTTGAAATCCTGTGCTTCATACACTACAGAAATCTGCAAACGTGCCAGAAAATAGAAACATTTTACAGGAATTCACGGCACGGTCAGAGCTAGCTACCAAGACAGGAATGAAGGCAAAAATCAAAGAGCTAGAGAAGGGCTGGGATGAAAGTTCACAGAAACTGGAGACAAAAAGAATCTCTTCCCCACAAAGACAGCTACGGACAGACCTTTTAAAGTGGAAGAGACATGGGGAAGATCTCAAGCTTTAACCAAAGACAGAGTAGGAAATCCAGAGAAGCCTGCCAGAACGTGCTTACTCAAGGTACCAAAAGACAAGCAAGGCACCTCCACAGAAACCCCACAAAAAATGAAGCCAAGCAGGGACGCACAGAAGATCTCCAGTACAAGACAGGCAGCGGCAGGATGACCACAAGCAGCCTCTGAAGGCCGGACACACTCTGCATACCACGAAAAGAAAAATCTCACTTTATCCCAAAAGCAAGAAAGGAAAGTTGTGTGCAGTAGCAATGTGATGGGGAAGAAGAATACAATAGAAAAAGAAGAAAACCAAACACAATTTGTATGTATGGGTAGGAAAAAAAAAGAACAATGTGAACGCTAAGGGGCTTCAGAGGAGAAGGACGCTGGAATTTATGGGCAGATTAAGAGATAATGATACACACAACTCTCAGCTGCTCCTGAAGAGTTAACACGTCCACAGCAGTAATTTCTGGACCAACTCTTTTCACCTCAAGTCTCTGCAAAGGAAGTATTCTATATATCTCTTCCCCACCCCCTGCCCCTCCCCCCCAATATTTTAAAATTATAATCTTTTTGCTTTTAGAGAAGATTTATAACTGAAGGGAAATTCACACCCATGCCAGGATGGGATTTCATACCTCTTTGCTCATTTCAGTAAACATTAATGCAGAAATGCAAAACCCTCAGAGCACTGAAATCCATTGCACCTTCCGCTGCGAGGCAGAAGCTGTGGTTAAACCACACTGCCCCTCATGACTCTTGCTCAAACTGTACACACAGCCCAAGACACCCAAGAAAGTACCTGCTGTTCCCAAAGCACAGCCCTCTAAGAAACCCACGAGAATCTTTCTCTGCTTCAGTGCTTGACCCGCACAGAAAAGAGCAACCCACCGAGCTGGGTGCATCAGAAAACAAAAAACCCAGGGGCAAAGAGGATCCTGCACCAGGCTGGGGAGCTGGATTCCCATCTGATACAACCCAGCAATGACTTGCCCTGCAGGCTTCACTGAACCGGCCTCCGGGGCTTCACAACTGGCCCGGGAGCACAAGGGAAGAAATTCCAAGCTTTGTAAATCACTCCCCTGGTTACAAGCTGCGTTAAGAGAGTACAGCTGGAGAGAGCTGCCCAAAGGACACAGCATCTGCAGATATCATTGAAGGAAATTAATAGGGGACACTAGCAGTTCAACCTGTCTTTTTTTTTTTTGGACACAGACACTGTTAAACAGTGAGTCCCTCCAACACAGCTCAAGGCCTGAAGCTGAACGAACACCCAGTTGATGGAGGAGAAGAGCGGAACTCTTCATCTTTAACTTAATTTTTACAAAGTTTGTTTTGCAAATGATAAAACAACCTGAAAAATTTCAACATCCTCAAAGTCTTTGGTTGAAGTGCACATTTTACTAAATCTAGCCAGATGCAAGGAACTACTTTGGTGGGATCTTCAAGCAAGCCCATCTCGCTGGGAGTGCCTCTGGACCGGCTTTACACTCTTGAAATTTAAGTAAGAGCTACAAGAAGACAGATAGGCAGGCAGCCTCATAAAGAGTGGTTTAGGAGCAAGCAAAAACTTGTTCAAACGTTAGTCCTTTAGGACTTGTTCACTCTGATCCTGGAGAATACAGATGACTAAGGAGCTACCTGAATGATCCGTGTCATCCATATCAGAAGAGTGAAACCCAAGCAATGAAGACAGAGCTGTGGGTTTGGGCTTTTAACCTTTTTTGTTAACTCTATTTAAATCAACTCCTGATAAGCATCTAGAAATCAAGATCACTGCAAGGGGCAGGGCCCTCAATCCGAGGATGAGAAACCTTTGATTCTCAAGCCCTTGGAAATCTTCCAGTAGAGACAAAATAAAGTAAAATGAAAACAAAGTAAGACATCTTTGACATTTCTACTGTTATAGACAAGGTAGAAAACAAGGGAAAAAGAAGGTTTCCTGTCCTTTGTATGCATGACAACATAAATCACATCAACACATTATAACAAGCCCTCCTCCCTACTCACAGTCATCTCTATGGCTAGCTGCAGTTAAGCCATCTGCCTGGAGGGCCCAACATGAAGCTACTGAAGCAACTTTTCAGCAAGGAAAAAAGAAAAGTAAATCACATCTGATACACCTTCCAATGACCCTCCCATGCCTTTTCTAACTGGGAAGCAGGACACCAAAGCCAGTATTAGCTCAGCATCACAGCTAGCCTAAACAGCATAAGCACAACAGCATTACACATACAGCTGTTGTACACAGTAGCCTCAGGCTCAAGCATGCCAGGAACTGTATGAACTCTGTAATTCCTGTTCCTGAACGGATGGCACACAAGCTATAAGAAACTAAGGCACTGGGAAGAGAAGCAGCTTGCCCAGAGTCATGCAGCAGGTTCCAGACAAGCATGGTAACAATTACCTCCCATTATTTTCAAAGGATAGGCTAACCACACAACTTTCTTTGAAATTTTCCTCATTTCCTGTACAGTCAACCCTGCATTATCAGGTGGTTTGAATGGCAGCACAAGCTTAATTTTTAATGCAAAAAGGCCTGATTAATATAAACACCAAGAGGGAATGTTATGGGTCTTTCCTGGAGATCTTTCTTACAACTGTGTATCCCACCAAATCAGCATTGTCATCTTAAAACTGCAGGAGCAGTGAAGGAAGTGCCAAGATCAGCTCAGTGTAGTCAATGCTGCCATTTATGCAGCATTTCAACATCCGAGTTTTTGCATAAAGAGAACTCATTGCACTTTGGTGCTCGACATTATTTCTCTCACAGGGTCAGGCCAACTACTTGTTTTTTCTTTTGCACCGTGTAGTCTGACAGTAAAAATGATTACCACACCTGGAACAGAACCACTTCTCTGCACAAATAGGTATCCAGGTTCCTCCAGTTCTCTACTCACCCAACAAATGTTGAAAACTTTGCTACAGCCCATGCAATTGTGCTAGATAAGCCCCAGCTGAAAGAAAGGTTCACAAATAAAAATCCATCCAGGGTAAATGACCTGAGAGCTTCCTAGCTCCTCTGGAGCATTCTGCTTTAGAAGGGACAGATCAAACTGACTGCATAGTCCTATCCCTTCCCCCTGCAAATTTGGTTTTAAATGTCATCTCCAGCATTTTAAAGCAGAGAAAAACTTGTTTCACCCACTGAATGTCAACACCAGTCAAGATTAGTTATAGATGTGTCCTTTGTTTCCCCTTTCCCACACCCGTATCCAGAGGCTAACAAACTGGGAGCAGCAAGTTTAGACTGAAAGTATGATCTGTATCAGCTAAGGACTGCAATACCATGAGTGGGCTCCAATTACTGTGCAGGAAACTTGTTCTACATTAAACAAAGCCACCTGCAATACTTCGCCTCCAAACCTGAGCCATGTATTGTATTCAGCTGTGTTCTGCACAAAGACTGATTTGATTCCATAGGACAGAGGCAGGATTCTTCCTGGCTAGTGCTGCAGCAGGACATCTTCAAGATTTCCCCATCCCTCAACCAGTCCCTACATGAGTACTTTTTCCCCCTTACCTGTGCTTAACCCTTTAATTCCATGAGCCTGCTTACCAGCAGCAAAACTCCAGAGACAAAGGCAGAATTACTTAATAGTGATGAATCCCAAAATCTGGAAATGCAAAGCCTGTCAAAGCAGCTATTTGCACAGTGCAGCAGCACAATTTTCCTGTGACAGTACTCTACATTCCTGCTTGAAGAGTCAATACCAACTGAGCTGCTACTTCTGAGATACTGCTTCTCTAAGATGAGCTCCTTCACTTTTGAGTTGGGTGCAGGATATAAACATTATGAATCTGTGTCCTTTGTTCACTTGCTTAAGCACCCCCTGGAAAACTACAGGTGTTAAACAGCATGAAAGAAAACTCAAGAGCAGACACCACAAACATCTGGACAGTTTCAGCAAGGAAAGCCTTTATACCCCATCCCCCAGGACACAACACTCCATCAGATACCAACTGCTAAAGTGAACACAGTGAGGCCTGAAGCACTTAAGATATTCAGCTAAAAAGACTGAGGAGGGGAGGAGACCCCCACACTCCTTACATGATGCCTGTAGCAAAGGGAGGAAGCAGAGGATGCTACTGGTAACAGCTCTGCTGCATCACTCCCATGGAGGCAGCAATCCCACAGCACTTTCAAGTGGTAAACAGATATTTTTATTCCTAAAGAAACGCTTTCATTTCGCTAAACATACACTCAGTAATGCCAATGAATAGTGTCCCACTCATCTGCCTCTGTAATATGCACCAGGCACGGGTTTAATTCAGACACCAAATGAAGATATTTGGCAGTCCACTCAGTCTCTCTAGCAGGATCCACAGAGCAAAAACAACTGGACATCTCAAAAACAGGCAAGTTCAGCAGGCAAGCAATAAAATCCCATCTAGATGAGTCAGCTCAGCCAACAGTAACTTCCTGAAAAGCTAAAAGGCACCACATAATTCTGGGGTTGTAGGGGTGGTGGTGGGAAAACTTGTGAATTTATTGAAATCTGGTGAAGAGAGGCTATGATTAAAGCTTTGGTTTCACAGAGAGTTGGTGGGAAATACATGAAGTGCAAGACAGAGGCTTTGTCAAAGCCATTCATGAAACCCCCAAATCAAGCATTTAGGTCTACAGGTGAGGACTTGCATCTCTGCACCTCACTGCTGATCCTCTTACACCACACTGTCACTGGTACACAGGTACACCCTTTCACCTCCCAAGAAATCTACTCCAACACCATTCAGAAAAGCAGTTGGTAAGGTAACTCCCGGATCAGCTATCCATCCCATCTTATCCCTACGCATTTACATAAGGAATGCACTGAAGGAGTCTGCTTGACTAGCAATGTGTGACATGATTTTGCTTTTCCACTATATTCCATCTTCTCCCACTCTGTGCATGAACCAATTTAGATGACTACAACTTCTTACCTGCTCACATTCACGAAATTTTATGTTCACCAATGGGTCCGCAAATTAAAATTTGGGCTGCAATTTAAATAATCCTTTTTTTTTCACTAGTGTCATACTGGAGAGGGGGGGGGGGGGAAGGGAGAAGACAAAGACTTCTCAGTGTCTTGCTTAAGAAAATTAACTGGGGTTACTGGGCAGTGCATTCACAAGTGTGAAGGCACAGGTCTCAGGAAGGCTGGATGCAAACGTTGAAACTCTCCCACCAGCACATGGTTCTGTGTGGGCTTTGGAGGAAACAACTGAGGCCACAAACAGCACAAGCATTGCCGTTAACAGATTTAAACTTCAAAGTCTCTACAGAGCTCACTCCACCCCAGACAACACATAACCTTGCCAGTATCACAGCACCTGCAGAGCTCTGACTAACCCCAGTAGCCGCCTCTGAGCCACCTAAGCTGGCAGAAACAGATGCAACAAGGATGGGTCCAGCCTGCACCTGAAAAGGATCACACACTAATACACTACCTGCTTCACCACCAAAAGCCACATCACTGAAGAGATAAGCAATTTAAAAAAAACAACACACTGACCCCAATGACATAGATCAGATCCATCACTACAACTCCCAACATCCTGGATTTCTAAATAGCAAGTCAAGTCCTTTTAAAATATTCTTAGACCTCCTTCCTGGCATCCCACAGCTCTAGCTCTTCCTTTTAACAGAAGCCCTTTGAAAGACTCAGCAGCTGCTCCTCATCTCAATGGGATCCCTCTATTATCTGAGCAGCTGCAGGATCAGACCCCAGATCACTCCACACCTCTTCTTCCAGCAAGAACCACAGAGATCCGCAGCAGCTAACCACCATGCAGCTCGAGTGATTCAGTAAGTCTGCAGTCAAATGAGGAAGATTTGACAAAGCAGCAGATTTCCACGCTGAGCCCCAAAAAGGTAGGAGCAAAAGTGTTAGATTATGAATCACCAGGGTATCAGCTTTTGGTTAAACCCTGCCAGTTTACTGCTACAGCTCCCACACATGCAGGCAGCAAACTGAAGCATACAAAGAGCAAGGAGGCAGAAAGCAATGAAAATTTCAAACTTCCAAAACTGTGTAGATGAAATGACTATGATCAAGAGGAAAAACTCAAGCTCCTAAAGCCGGTACAGTGAGCTACAGAGCCAGGAAGAAATGAAGGCCAGCAATCCTGGTTCATGTCAATGGAGCTCCAGCCGTTTTGCCCTCAGAAAGCTGCATGGTATTCACCACACTTTGGAGCAGGTACAGTACAGAGCCCTAACAGAACTAAGAGATCACAGGCAGCCTAGCTCTCCCTTCTTTCAGATTTGCTTTATTTTCTTACTAACAGCTGAAGCTACTGAGTAATTGCCCTATTAACAGGGACTTCACCTCAATTTCAGCATACCACTGAGAGGGAAGGCAAGACTAGCACTCCGAAGAATTTATTCCATTAACTTGTTTCACGTGTAAATTAAGCAAAAAAGCTTTTTAATAGCTTCTCTGATCAATACCAACCCTGCCAGTGGCAGGAATGACCGTTAAGTCTCAAGCAGTGAAACGCAGGAGACTTCAGGAAAGGACACTGATTCTCACTATAGGATGGGCTGCAGCACTGTCCTCTGCAAAGCCGATTAAATCGCTCCTGTATTAACCAAGAGACCAGCGCTTTGAACAGATGCCACGAGGATCAGCTGGCCCAAAGCTTGACAAATATTTCTCTCTGTTCCAGAAGTCCGTTTAATTCAAACCTAACCCAAAAAGTGTTTCACTGCTATTTTAACGCTTCTTGAGATAGTGAACGGCCAAGAGCCCAACATTCAAAAGCAGTCCCGTGAACAGCCAAAAGTAATACGTACATAAAGAAAAGCCAAAGACAGTTACTAGGTCTCCAGAAAGTTATATTTAAATAAGCATTCCTGAAGCGGTCAGAAAAAATCTCAGTGGTGCAATTAGGGACAAATTGCCATCAGCACAAATCAAATTATTACTTCTTTATCAAGCCAGATGAGATGCATAAAATACAGGACTCGAGTTTTTTGCGAAACCACCTCCGAACAGGCAGATCCCTGCCCCGGCAGCCCGCAAGCAGCGGCACGTCCTGCCTGCACCGACGCTGGGGCCGGGGTCAGAGCTGCCCCTCCGTGTGCGACCGCAGCCCGCGGGAGCGCCCGAGCCACCTCGGCTGTTCGGGGACGCGGCCCGCCACTCCCCTTCGCTCACTGTCTCTTCTGCCTTGTGTCGCGCCCCACCCCCCCCGCCCGCCCCGGTTTCTTTTCCCCTGTCCGCGGTTCGCTCGTTTTTTTCACTTCCACCCACGCAGCACCGATCAGGACCTTCCCCAGCACACGGCGGCATTCACCAATGCCGGACGGGAGGTGCTGGCGCGCACAGCCCCGGAACCCCCCCCTGCAAGGGCCGAGCACGGCTTCGTCTCAGCTGCCGGGGCCCGGGGCACAGAGGCGCTCCCCCGCGGGGGCGCGCTGCAGAGCGGTTCGCACAGGGACTAGCCGCTGCGCGCGCCCGGGAGGTGCCGCTGAGAACCGGCGGAGCGGCTCTCGGTACCGCTTCAGAGCCCCCCCCCCGGGCCGGGGACACTAGGCTTCCTCGCCGCCCCGCCTGCGCACGGGAGGTGCCCGCTTCCACCCACCGTTACCTGCCCGGCCCCCGTCTCCGCGGCGCTGCTGGAGCTGGAAGGGGACGGTGGCGCGGAGCGGCTGGAGCCCCCCCACTCCGCCGCGGCAGTAGGGCGCACCTGCCATCCCGCCCGCCCTCCCGCAGCACTGACGCCAGTCCCCCGCCAGCAACTCTTATCAACGCTGCGGGGGCGGCGCCGGCGGGCGGAAGCCAGCGATCACTGGCTGTCCGTAGCCAACCGACCCGCCCCCTCCAACCAAAGCCAATGAGCGCTCCCTGCAAGCTCCTCCCATGCACGAGCTGTAACAGCAGCCAATCAGAAATGCAGTCACCTTTAATAGGCGTCAACCCTCCGCCAGAGCCAATCAAACAGGGAAGAGATACTCACGCCCTGCCCTCTCTCCCTGCAACCGGCGGCGGCAGGACCAATCGGAACAGGGGACAGCGGTGTAAAGCCCGCCCTACCACGGAGGAGCCAATCCTAAGCCTCTTCCAACGCCCCGCCCCTTCCCCGCGAAGGCTAATCAGAGCGTTCGCCCTCTGCCTCTGGCGGGTCACGTGGGCGGGCCTGGTTTCTCTTTCACCTTGGGAGGGAGGCGCGGCCCCGGGCCGCTGCAGGTCCCAGGGCGGCGGGGGCTACGCTGCGTGCAGCGGAGAAGGCGAAATGCAGGAAGAAGCAGAAAGCTTAAACATAGTCAAGATCATAGTGCAGGCTTCTAGCACTAAGCTCCCGGCCCCCCACCCACGGCCCTCCCGCTGCTCCAAGGGAGCGGAGGCTTTCATCAGCTGGATGGGGTTTCCCCCCTGCCATTTTCCTGAGCTCTGCGCTGAGCACAGTGAACATCGCAGCGGGCGTTTGCCTTTCAACTAAAAAAACCTGCTGTGGAAAATTCTAATACAAGTTTTACTGCGGGGTGAACTTCCAATTGTGTGTACCCCTCCGCCATCTGAAATTCAAGCGATCTCACTGCAACCCCACTCTGGCTGAATTAAGAGGGTTTTTTTTTTTTTTAAAAAAAAAAGCAGCTGGAAAAAGACAAATCAAAATGTTGAGGTTGGGGGTTCTTTTCTGTTCCTCAAGTATCATTTCTGGTCCTGTCTTCTATTTAAACCTTATAATTACATAGTGTTATCTGATTTCTTGACAAGGTATCACAACATGCTTTTTTTCCCTTGTTCTAGTTCCCTAAAACATGTTTTTAGTCTAACTAGTCCTCAAATCAAGGTCATTATGTTTCACCCTTTCCGTTCACCATACCTCTACTAAACCTACAAGCAGACTCTACCTGCTAGGGGTCCAGGCCTACATTCTACCTCCAGATGGATGCAGTTATGTGGGTTTAGAGAAAGGAAGCACCTGTCCAAGTGGAAAAGGTGGGGCTGATCTAGCTAACCCAGGAGCCTGGGAAGCCATGGCACAGCTAGCTAAGAACAGGGGGGAAAGGCATGAGGTAGCAAAGTAGCCCAGGCTTCGTGCCAACCTCTCTGGAGAGGAGAGGCTGTGACTGCAGCAGACCGTTGGTCTCCCCAGTGGCTATCACAGCAAAGCAGCACTCCCCATCCTCTTCCTGTATCTCTCCACTCACAAGGCCGGCTGTTTCTGTTTGCATGTAATCAGGCAACAGATGGTAAACTAGACAGTGCCATCTTCTTGCTTCTAGAAAAACCAGGGGGTGGGGTGGGTAAGAGGTGGCATATATTACGATACTGCAGTGACAGAACGTACCTCCTGATGGAAGCAAAGATGCAACAGAAACCACAGCTTTGGTTATTAGATCTTAGTAAAAAACCAAAATGCCACCCATCAAACTAATCATCCCTATCTCTTCTAGCAAAAAGTGCTGCACAATCTTTGATAAGGTCAGTCACACACACAGGGAGGCACAATGACCTCTGCTCAGGCCTGTCCTAAGGTAGGGGAACATTCCAGAACAGCAGCAGTGTCAGGGAGCATTTCTGAGAGTTAACAGCATTCCTCAGAAGACAGATCAAGTATTTCTCAGTTTGCTCAATCTTACAACCTAAAATTAAGTTTGAAACTCAAAAACAAGTGGTGTTCTCCTAACAGTTCTTCCTATCCCAGCTCCCGCTGCAGCAACAAGGTAAAACTATACCTAGCTGATCTTTGAAACCTTTCTGCCTACTCTGTATACAGACATTTCTTCAAGTCAAAGACACTCTTCCTAAAAATATTTCTTTCCCAAGGTCCGTAGTAACTATTAGCAAAGAAATAGAAAATCAAATGTATAGGAACAGAGAGGGAACTACCAACGTGCAGCTGTTCAGAAGAATATAAAATTGCAATGAAAAATAGTTCTAAATGCTACATAGAGGAGTTTTGAACATATTCTTCTTCCACTGACAGACTGGTAGCTCGACTTTTCTAGCAACCCTTCAGTCAGTCCTTCCAACCTAGAAATTCAAATTCACCTTTCAGTTTCTCTGCCACACTGTCTTTTTAAGGCACTGCAATTTGAACCCAATACCCACAGCTGGACAAATTAAAAATGCTCACTCCTCTGTGCTGTTCTGTTTTAGCAT
Source organism: Falco peregrinus (assembly GCF_023634155.1). Taxonomy (NCBI): domain Eukaryota; kingdom Metazoa; phylum Chordata; class Aves; order Falconiformes; family Falconidae; genus Falco; species Falco peregrinus. The sequence continues at coordinate 6,311,123 of NC_073738.1, read as the reverse complement.
AAAGGAGGTCACACAGCTGTGCCTTTGATAGTTCCCACCGTATCTCATGCTACAAATGCAGCAAGGAATACTGAATAAAAAAAACCAAACAAGCCACAAAGTGGTTTGGCACAACTAGGCTAAGTGCCACTCTATCTCAAGCCCAAGTTTTGTTTTCACCAAAGGCTTCGCTCAAGGCTTAAAAAACCCCACATTTTGCTTTAATATGTAGGAAGAGGCAAGAAAGCACCAGCTGTTCCCTATCAAATGGGCTACAGCCATTCTAGCTCAGATGAGTTGCACATTATCAGCCAGCCAAGTTTATTTGCAACAAAAATAGGACTTTCTGTATCCTTCCCCAAAGACACACACCACAGAGTAAGTGTTATAAAATTAAAGTTCCTACATTCCCACAGGCTATACTCCAGCCTACGCAATGCGGTCATCTCCCCGTAATTAAGGTTCCTAATTCTGTGCTGCATAGTAGCAGAAGTAACACAATCTTTTACAACTGCTTGAGGGCTGCAGGTCAAGGATCCAACTTCTTATCATACTCTGCCTGCTTGTTTCCATTGCCTCTGCCACAGCAGCTTCTGTAGCCTTCTCTCCTTGCACAGAAGGAGACCTGACCTACCACACCACCAGTTAACTATTCTCAGTTTTCAGAGCCTCAGAAAGCCAGCCATTTCATTACAATTAGCAAACACCACAAAGCTTCAGAATTATCAAATGCATCTCATGGCTATGGACAGACCTATTCAACGTGTTCCAGAAAGTCACCTTTTAACACTTAATAGCACTGTCCAGTTCCTCAGTATTTACCAGCAGCATGCAGAAGAGTATCTCTGTGTAACAGGCCAGGCCTTCCCTTCCCCATGAGACTCCTCCGAGTACCCCCTACTACACATCCCAGAACTGCTGCCCACCGTTCTTTAGCTTTATGTCACTTGATGAAGTGACAGGAAATAGGAAACATGTCAGGCTGAAGAGTTGCCACTGCAGTCTTGTCATTCTGGTCCAGCGCTCAAGTCCCAAATGCGATTATATTTCTGGCTGTTTGCTATGGGTAGGAGGGAGACAGAGCTTAGATTTAAAGTCCTGATCAGCTGAGCATGAACGTGGAAGATCAAAGGGTCATTCAGCATACAAGCTAAGCTTTCCCTCATTGTCCTTGAACAAAATTCCTCTCACTCTGAACTGTGGAGTAAAATGCCTGCCTGTCTGCCTCCCACTCTTATCCCCAGGAGAGATGGCTGCACTTCACTACTGGACAGTTTCTGCACTCAAATGTTTTGAGATGAAAAGCTCTAAAGAGCAGCAAGATAAATAAAACTGCAGTTTATTAAAAGAGACTAACAGATTATTCACCAGACCAGCCAAGCTATTTCACAGTCTGGTCATGCTTGCAGTGCAAACAGTGGGAGTTTTGGGAACACAGCACAAACCCTGCTAAGAGTAAGGAGACATTATGAAATGGATCATTTTAACCAAGTCATGGAAAGGCTCCTAATAGTATGAATCATCAATATAACAGAAAGAAAGAGTACACTTGAAAGTAATCACTGATGTCCAGCACTGCCAACATGGTAATAGAGCATGCAAATTAATACAAGCAGACCAAGGAGAGCAAGTCAATCAAGTACCAAACAGGCAAGGGACTCAAAACTACAGCTATAACAGAGTGTATCTCATACCTGCTGCTGCAACATCCTCCACGGCTGCCTGGGTTCCTTCTACCCACTATAAAAGCCATCTGATCACCTCACTGCTGTGACCCTGTAGCTTCTCCTGCTGGAAAACAGATGCAACAGGGATGAAGTTTATTACCTGCTTTAGGATCTTTTCATCATACACTTGCAGAAGGTTGGGTACATGATCTCCCATTTTATTTTATACCATCATTAGTGCTGATGGTGTTCAGGGCTATCCCCTGCTTTGTGCCAGGCTGTGCATTTACACAGAAGCTGGCACTTGACTGTTCAAAGTGACACACAAAAGTTGCCTGCAAGAAGACATAACACATCTAGGGGACACAAGGACTTGTGATCTGTGCTGGCACATCCCACATCCTAAGAGATGATCTCGTTTCTCCTCCCAGGCCTAACCACTTGGCTTCAGGAGTTAGCCAGCATCTAGTCACCTTGTAAGATTTCCCAGAATAAACCAGCCTGCATCAGGTGTAAAACATTTCCCATTAAGGAATAACAGCATGCTTAGGACAATGTGCCTTAAAGGAAGCTTTACATTTCAGGACTGAGAAACCACAGCTTTGCCTGTTTGCACAGAAGAGCGTCAGCAATTAGAGCTCTAGTTCACCCATCAGCTACTGTCTGGCAAAGCGTGGCAGCCCAGTCACACAGCAGTACCCTTCCATTTCCTGAAACCAAATTAGATTAGAAACTGTTAAAAGTGTGATACAGAAAAAAGTTTACATAAAGGGCTGTATTTGGCACAAGAATGTTATTCCCTCATAGATACAAGGCAGTTCCAAGACATGATCCCCAAGAAGCGCTGCTGAACTTTTCCAGTACATGGAACTTACAAATTTGGTAGCAATGGTAAATAAAGCTGTGGTAACAACTGGCACAATGTAATTAGGAAAAAATGCAGACGCTGAAGAAAATAACCTACTTGGCTCACCTCAGAGCTCAGCAAGCCAGAAGTTCATATGGGAAGAAACTTTTTTCTTTGCCATGAATAATTACAAAAACAGGAGTTTCAAAGGAAATCAGCAGTTCCAGCTGGCACATAAACCTTATCCTAGGAACAGCCATTTTGCAGCAGTGCACTTCTAACAGGACACAAGACCCCAGAAAGCAATAACATTACTCACCCCAATCTTTACTTATCTGAAAATTTTCTTCAGGACAATATGTTTTTTCCTAATTAGAGCTATACAGGACAGTGATCATATCACATGTTACAAACTGGTGTAAAAGCTACTGCTTCCACGTTGCGATATGCTTCCTCCAGATATATCCTCCCATTCTCCATCCGTTCTGGATTGTCAGTTTGCACTCTGTTTTGGCTCCTTCAGTGTTAAAGCACAGAGCTAATCAGTATCCTAAGAAACTAATAGAAAGATAAACCTGCCTAAACAGAGAAGCTGCCAAATTGATGCACGTCTGATATCAGAGTAAGCCAGACCATCCCAGCAATGGTGTCATTCAGTGTACCAAACTGGTAGTAGGCTGATCAAAATCATTTTGCCTAGCTCTGGTTTTTACTTCCACCCTGTCTTAGTACAATTTTCTCTTGCTCCTTATCTTAAGACTGCTTACTTTCTTGACCTTTGGCTGAGCCTCCAAGTATACTCCACCCTTTAGTCTGGGGTGCCACTTGGTTTGTTACCTGCTTCCTATTTTCACTTTGAATCTAAATAGCAGGCACATCCTAAATCATCCCTCTATCTCCACTACTGCAGGCAATTACCTGGGGCACAGACTATGATGATTAGGGACCACTCTTTAATTAGTGGAGCAAGCAAAGACAAATTCTGTCCCTACTATACTCACATATAACTTGTTTTTTATATCCCCAATCAAGATATCCAATGCCAGCTGGAAACTAAGCTACAAAGTCTATGGCTAGTTGCCCACAGCACCACAGTCAGTTTTATGAAAAAGAACTGCCCAGAGGATGGGCTCAGAAATGCCAAACAGGATAAAGTTTCACCTTCACTTCCCACGTCAGTGTCACCTTTTGTGACAAATGTTTCTTAAACCTGCAAAAGTCTGTGTCATTGGGCTAAACAACATGAACAGAGTTTTCCTTCAAGGAAGTATACAGTGGACTTGATTGATTAGGAGGCAAGGCATTAAGATCACTGCCAGGCAGTTGGAGAGCACTGCCTAGACTGGAAGGAATGTATTAAAGGAGCAGATCACAAATCCAAAAGCAGACAAGAGAACCCAAAAAATAAGCCATTTTAGCAGGAACAGCACAGGGATGGCATAAAAATATCTGGTCTATCAATAGGCTTTAGTTCTACCAGGGCAAAATGTACTTTTTTATTGCAACTATTTAATAATTAGATTATACTATGGGACCCAAGGGAGGGAGGGAGGAGGGGAGGGAACCAGGAAGTGTGGCTATATTCAGCTGTAACTAAGTGAAAAACTTCTGCTTTCAGCAAAAGTCAGACTAGGTCTTTTTTCCATTACAATTTAAAAAAAAAAAATGTAGGCCAAATGGGACTGACCTTGTTCCCAATGCCAGAAAACACAGGCTCCACTCAGATGTCTGTGTGCCAGAGCCCCAGGGAAAGAGCGCGAGCATGGATTCCGTTCAAGTTTACTGAAACACCCTTGTCCATCTACAGCTAGATGTGTTCTGCAAGACCTTCAGATCAATGCATAGTACATGGCCACAGTTCTCCATACAGGGGTGTCTGTGACTATTTATACAAGTCAGCATCCATTCAGATCTAAACCAGCTTCAGGCTTTAAAAAACAAAAAACCAAAACAGACACCACCACACCCAACCTGCCTGCTGAACTGTATGCAAACAAATCCTTTTCAAACTGAAGGCCTCCTGATATGCAACAGCTGATGAATATTATTTTTTTTAATGCAAAAGTAAAAAATACTATGCCAATCTGCTAATAAATCCCACAGGCTATACCTGCTTCAACACTATGATTGTCTCAGTTGAGTACATTCGTTACTGTTGAGTTTGTTTCTGAAGCATACCAAAGCCCACTAGAGAGCTGGCATCTTCAGCTGTAAACAGAAGTAAAGATGCAAAAATACCTAGGTCCAAGCTTGTTGTTAGACCAAGTTCCACAGCAGATTTTCTACCACATCACATTCTGTGCCTTGTACCTTCTACAATTTGTATATACATACCCACACTTAACCAGTTTACACATGGCTGACTATACTTTATCAAGAACCAAGTTCAAGCTTCTCAGCTAGTGACAGAATAATTTAGGCTCCAACCCCTGCTCAAAGCCAGGCTGATGCAGATCAGGTTGCTCAGGCCCAGTCCAAAAATACAGGCAGCAAACAGCAGCTAGCCCTCAGTTATTCTATAGTAAAAGTGCCCTTGTGACAGATGGCGACCCACTCCCAAAAAGGTCTTTAAGACACATCAAATTGGGTTAGAAGTCAAGAGGTTCTCTGATGCAGCTCTGTTGCCCAGACTTACAACATCTAAAACTCAAACATTTTAAAATATATAGCTGGAACCCAAACCCAAGAGGGAAGCCACCTCTACTCACCTTCTGAAAGTATGAAAGTAAGAGCAGCAGCAGTCCTGGATCTTCCTATCAGTGTAACAGTGCCCTGGATATTTGCACCACTTTATCATTATCCTAGTCTTTCTGTAACTCTAGTCCCCAAGACTAGACTGAGATGATACGGACTGAGAAGACACCTAAAAGCAAATAAGATTTATTCAAGTATAGTACTTCAGATATTTTTACGGTATATTTTCATTACATAGCATTTCTCTCACTTGCTTTAAAACACACTTAAGTAGGTAAAGCAACTCTGTAGGAATGCATTATACCAAGTAACACACAAAGTAATTAAATTGAATGCTTTGAAGTACTTTACAAGCATTTTTTCTGCTTCAACACAATTCCTACATAAGCAAGCCCACTTTATATTATCACTAATATAAGTGATAGCTATATTACAGATCCTGCAGGCAGCTCACTTAATACCACTGTCTCCAGAACTAGTGGGAACCAAGGCAGATTATAGTTTTAAACCTAATTTCAACCTACTGATGCTTGCACCTGTTTATGGAGATTGGATTTAATGAAAATTCCCTTTTAATTGCCTGTATTTTCTAAGATTCAGCAAGAGATACTTTTTTTTTTTTTTTAATACAACAGTGAATGTACCTAAGCCCAGGCTCCAAAGACATTTAGTGAGGCTAAAGGCCTAGAGAGATTTCAATAGATTTAGTGAGATCTTCAGGGCCAAGAGATTTCAGGCAGCTAACTCTGCTGACATCAGTGGCAATCTGCAACCTATATATATATATTAAATAACCGAGGATTTCAAAAACAAACATCACTGTTGTGTGATTTAACGTGACATTTCAAGTCATCGGGCATTTGCTAAACTTTCTTCTAATGTAGTATCAGGAAATTCCTCATTTCCTACTTAGAAAATACTGACAAGAGTTAAACTGCAAGTCTGTCTTAAGAAACTTATTAAAGAGAGCTTAACCCAGTGGAGATCCTACACCAGTTTTGCACCCTGAAGAAATCACCCCCTCTCTTTCCACGCCAATTCTCAATTTCGGGAGCTTGCTCAGGTTGAAACAGCTGTTTCATGCACTGACATCTAGTGGCGATGCCAATACGGAAAGCACCTGCCAGCATACGCAGGCCTCCACTTTCACCTCCCTTTTGTGTTTTTCCCTAGAACAGAGCTGCAGTTTCAGCTCCAATGAACACCAGGGCTGGAGCTTCTTCAGTACCAAGCACTGGCCATGGCCAAGGGCTGTATGTGAAGGACTGTACAAGTTAATGAAAAAACAGGTTTTTATTTCTGCTATAAGTCTAAGATTGGGCTGGATTTTGAACTGCAGCGTAGCAGCAGCAAGTTAAATCCTTGCAGTCTGTTCTAGTGGTATATACACACATACAGAAAAGTTCTTGCAACCTGTGCTGTGGTCATAACATGATCTGGTTTTTGCTCTTATATGAGAGCATGAGACAGTTTTAGCAAATACAAGCCCATCTTCCCTTGTCATTGCCCCCTTCCTCCACACACAATGGATACTCTAGAATTACATCAATTCAGTGTTCAAACTGAACAGATGAATTACACTTCACATTACCGTTTTAATTATCAGAAGACTATAAAACTGCACGGGGAACTGGATTCCTGGCTTCTGTTCAAGTTCTGCCACCTCTAGGAAAGTTATTAAACACCACCCACTTCTGTTTGCTCTGGTTTCCTACCAACATCCTGTTGGTGGTGGCAAGTGCTGCTAACATGCATCAACATTAACAACCTATTTCAGACATAAGCTTCAGTAACACCTAGAATCTCTAATTAATACTCTCTTTACCTGATACAATTAAGCACTATAGCTCTCATAACACGGAGTTTTTGATAGAGAATCCTTTACCTACCACCAACAGGCAACTATTTCAATGGGATGTAGTAAGTGCGTAACTTTTCACAGTTCCTGTATTCTTTAGTCTTTTTTATTCAAGCAAATCTGCACTTGGAATTCAGACATTTTCAAGGCCCGAACGTGTTGTTACAACCCGTCTTGAAGCTAATTGTCATTTTTCTACCACAAGCAGATTCCATTTAATGCAAGAAAAAATACAAGATGAAGTTGCAATCTACAAGCTCTTTGAAATCTTTTTTATTGCTCGTAACTGTCCCATGTTTCCATTAAAGCCCTTCATCAGTTTGCAGCATTAGAATCATTCACTCTTGTGAGGACTGAGCTTTGTCTCACGGAAAATACATGGGAGATGAGCAACTACAAAGTGTTTGGACTAACTCCTCCCTTTTCTTTCCATTAGGGAATACTGCACTACTTTTCTTTGTTCCCATTCTTCTTGCCATTTGAGGCGATGCTTTAGTTCATCCCAGATTTATCTTAAGTTAAACATTTCATGTTATGCTAATAACTTGAGAGCATAACATTCGTTAGCCTAGCAATACATTTGGGCTTAACTGCAATTTGAAATTCTACAAAATTCCAGGCAGACTTTTCTTTTTCTTATGAAGTAGGAAAAACTCATGCATTTGTGCAGCATTGTTTTCTCCTGCAGCTGCCTTTCAGTAGGTTTCCAAATTGGCTCACTGAAATAACGAAACTTACTGACTTGATCATGCATCCATAGTTTTCATGGGCTTAATATGTACTATTTTTAGATCAAACATACACTTATTTGCAACCAATGCATACACTCCCACTTCACATACCACACACACTGCTTCCCATTCCTCTGTGCTTTGGCAAAAACAGAGGTATTTCATCTCAACTTCTTCAGAACGTTTGCCTTTCAATATTTCACAGGAGATTGGATACACCTAGAAGCAATAACAATTTGGAATAAGAAAAGTGGTATTACTTGTATGACTAAGGATGACATACACTCATGAGGATTATAGGATCAGGCCCTGAGAATGTAATAATCCCTAAAGATAACAGTAGTTTGAAAAGAAATCATTGTGTTTGATCTCCTCAGATCTTTTTATAAAGCAATACACTGGTGCTCATAGACTGCTTTATCACATTAACGTTTTGATATATGATGTTTAACCAGCTACCGGGCAGGTCATATCAGACTCGGGGGAGGGGGGCAGGGAAGACCCCCGGGGGTGGGTGGGTGGAGGGAGGGGGGCACGGCAGACCCCGGGGGGGTACCACACCCGGCAGCCCCCGGCCCGCACTGCCCCGGCCAGCCAGAGCCGCCTCAGCAGCTCAGGGAAGAGACACGACCAGCTGATATTCGCCCGTGACAGAAATACACAGGAAAAGCTTCACCCAAAACACACACGCCCCGCGACGATATTTTGAGAGCGGAAAAATGAACTAACGACAACAGCCTCTCCGATCAGGAGCCCGCTGCAGCGCAGCCCTGCGAGGCCCGCCCAGGCCTGCTAGGCCCCCGCGGCGGCCCGCCCCAGCGCGGCGCCAGGGCTCGGGAACGGCCTCTCCCTCCAGCTGGCCGCGCACAGAGCAGGCGGCAGCACCCCCCTTAGCAGAAGGGGGGGCCGGGAGCCGGAGGCGCGGCGCTCCCCGCCTCCGCCTCAAGAGCAACGGGGACTCACCGCCTTCCTCCACCCAATCACTCCATGGACCCGGCGGCGCGCCTCTGCCCGGCCCCAAAATGGCCCCAGCGGGAGGGCTCAGGCTGCCCGAACCCAACATGGCTCCCTGGGGAACACAGCCGCTCCGGTCCCCGGGAGCCCGCTGACTTCGCGCCGAAACCCAAGATGGCCGCCGCCGCCCCAGCCCCCGCTAAAAGCCCTCAGCCCGAACCCAAGATGGCCGCCGGTAGCTTCACTGTCAGCGGCGGCACCGCCGGGACACTCGTCAGAATCCAAGATGGCAGCCCCCGCTGGCATGGGACTGGCTCGGGGTCACGTGACGGGGGGTGTGGGCCGTGTCCCGGCGGAAGTGTGAGGGACCGAGCAGGGAACTGGGACTGGCGGCAGCAGGCTGGCGCCGCCGGAGCAGAGGTGCCGCAAGACGGGAGACACGGCTGTCACCACGGAGCCCGCCAGCGCTAACACGGCGGCGACTGCCGCTTCGCGGGCCGGGGGCGCCGGGGACCAACCAACCTCACTGCCCCCCGCCCAGGATGCCGCGCAGGAAGGTGAGCGTGGCTGAGGGACTGGGGAGGCACCGGGCAGGGGACTGGCGAAGCTCAGGCCGTAGCTCTCCCCCGTTTTCCACCCCCTCCGCTACCTCTCATGGGCACAAAACCGGGGGGGAAAATAGCGGCCTTCAGCCCACTGCGCCCGCCTCGCTCGCTTCCTGAGTGGCTGCCACACGGGCATGCTGGGCGCTAATTGGCCATCTTGCTCGTCACTCATCGCCCCCAACGGTTACCGTTTCCCCTCCCCCGCGCCTGCAGCTCGGCCCGCCTCTTGGTTTTCCCGACTGGGCAGGCAGTTGGAGAGCTGTTCACGTATTGGTCGGACTGCCTTTCCTGGCTGGCCGCTGATTGGCTTCCGGGGCTGCCGATCTACGCCCCCAACGGTATCCTCCCCGCGCGTGCTTTGCTTCTCCCCCTCTCCCTTCCCCCATCCCACTCCGCCCACCCCCCCCTCCCCTCCCCTCCCCTCCCCTCCCCTCCCCTCCCCGGTTGATGTTTCACTAGGCGGGAAGCTTGCAGTGATAGGCTGGCGGCTGCCGTCAGTCACGCTCGGCGGCCGCGCTTTGTTGCTGTCTTAAGCTATCATTGGCGGGTTCTCCCTTTCGGCTCCTCCCATGCACGCTGTGATTGGTCGGGACCGGCGAGTCTCCGCTGGGTGCAAAACAAAGCGGCGCGGGGGCCGCCCTCGCGCCACCCGTGCGCGCGGGGCCTCGGCAGCGCCCCAGCCCCTCCCCTCAGGCGCGCGCCGGCCTCGGCGCCTTCCCCTCGGGGCCGGCGGCCGCGGGGTGCCTCCGCCCGCGCCCCATGGCTCCGGCCGCTCTGGCCGACACCTGTGGGCGCCTCCACACTCCGGCTGTCGGGTCAGGGCTGTCGTGCGGGGGAGGGATCTTGAGAGGCCTGGTGGCTGCCCGCCAGCTCCCGGGGCCTGCTTCCCTCAGGGCAGGCCGCTGCGTGGTGCAGGGGGCCGCGCTGGTGGGCCAGGACAAGGTGAACGCGGCTGCATTCGCGGCCTGTTCTAGCGCAGCCTCTTTGCTGAGTGCCCTGCTTTTCTCTGCCCTGCGTTGCTGAGTGGTGATGAGCCAGTGTGGCCGTTGCTGGAGCCCATCTGTTTGCTCCACCAGCTGCTCCCGCGGTGCCTGGTGCTCTGCTGTTGTGAACAGGCAGGTAGTGCAGGAGTGTTGTTGGCTTGGCAGGGTGATCCGAGAACGGTCAGTTCATAGCATTGTCCAAACTAGCCCTAAACTTGATTTACCTTTTGCTTTAAATAAAATCCAGTGCTACAGTTATCTTCCTTAGTGGATCAGTTTGCAGAAACTTGTTATTATAGAAGGCACTGTCTGACACTGCATATTTATTGAGCTAAAATATCTTCTCCAGAGTAAATACACTTGACATTTATTAGCTTGCATGTGTCATTGTGTCAGCTTGAATTTATCTATCTAGTATAAAATAGTGGGGGGTTTTAATAGTATAAATAAAATACGCAAGTTTAAATGCTCCTTTGCTAATGTCTGGGTCTGTGGTGTCACAGAGGAACGCAGGCAGTAGCTCAGATGGAACAGAAGACTCTGATTTTTCGACTGATCCTGAGCATACAGACAGCTCTGAAAGTGATGGCACATCACGACGATCTGCCCGTGTGACCCGTTCCTCAGCCAGACTCAGTCAAAGCTCTCAAGGTAAATGCTTTATTTTCTTAAACAAAGGAAAGAAAAGCAGCCTCTTAAGCAAAACAGGCTCAATGTACTCCATATTCCTGACCTTTAGAACTTAAATGAGTGGAGTTTATACCTAAATAAAAATATTTAACGTTTTTCATTTGCTATTAATGAAGCACAGCAAAAAGCAGTCTTTATATGTGCATATTGCACAAATGAGTTAATATAGTCTAAAGATTACACTGGTGGTGGAAGTCAGAACTCAAGTATCCTCAGTTCAAAAAGTAAAAACATCTATTTGTTAAAGAAAGTAGGAATCAAAACACCATGATTCTGCTGCCAGCTTTGCCTGATTTTTCTGAGAACTCTAAAAATTTACTTTCCGTCTAGACAGTTCTATTGGTACTGGAGCCAAGCTAGAGAGAGGGTGTTTAGAGGTGAAAGTTGGTTTTCTGGTTTTTGGGGTTTTCTGTACTACAAGGGAAGATGTATTTTCATGACTTGCTGGTGCTGACCCTACTCTGCAATAAATGTAATCAATATATTGCCAGTTATTTTGTGTGCTTTGGCATCAGTATTGTAAGAGGAAACACTGAATGTGTCCGCCTCCTCATTTTTAGTGTAAGTGCAGTCATTCTTGGCTGTTTGTTAATAAGCTGCCATCTGGCATCAAGGGGAGGAAATGACAGTAACTTCTTTCCATTGCTTGATGTATACGTTTTGATAAAGAATCTTGTTTTGCAAAAAATTATATTGCAAGTAAGAAATATATGTACATGATCATCTGGTGATTAGGTCTTAAAAACAAGAGGAAACGTGGTTGGGTGTGTATGGGATGTCTGTGAGATTTTAGGATTATGAAAGCATTATTTTAATGCAAAATAATTGTTTTATAGTCTATGAGCACAGGATCACAAAACGACACACAGGGTTCCAAATATAGCTCCACACCAGAAGCAATCTTGCTATTCCCAAGGGTTATCTAAACACTGATAACCTAACTATCAGAACTAATGGTTCTTTAGCTTTCCAAATGGAAGCTGGTTTGTAATTACTAGTTAAGTCCATAGAAAGCTGATCTAATTCCAGATTCCTGAGTGTTGGTAAAAGTGTCAAAAGATTTAAGCTCAGAAGAATGGAGCATGTCTTTGTGATGATGTGCAGCCATGAGCGGTAGGACAGAACTCTATGTTGATACCAGCTATCAGATGTTGGTATTACAGACTTCAGAGCACGTGCGAGGTGACTCTTTTGACTTACAGTGCTTATTGTGGGTGTAATTATGGTGTTTCTATGGAATTAGATTCCAGCCCAGTTCGTAATCCACCATCGTTTGGAGCAGAAGAGCCTGTCTATTCTACAAGGAGGGTAACCCGCAGCCAACAGCAGCCTACTCCTGTGACTCCAAAGAAATACCCACTCCGGCAGACTCGCTCATCTGGGTCAGAGACTGAGCAAGTGGTTGACTTTTCTGACAGAGGTACATAGGGTGCAGTGAGGCGTTGAAAGTTTGCAAAATGCTGTTGGAAAGAGTGTGTGACTCCATTCTCTGAGGGCACAGTATAATATCCTGAGGACAGAGCGTTTGAGACAGCTGTCCGGAGTTGCTTTACATATTTTTTTTGAAAGCTTTATTTCAGACAAATTTGTAACATATTGATCCTTATTTAGACACTAAAAATGCAGCGGATCACGATGAGTCTCCACCTCGTACCCCCACCGGGAATGCCCCTTCCTCAGAGTCTGATATTGATATCTCCAGTCCAAATGTATCCCATGATGAGAGCATTGCCAAGGACATGTCCATGAAGGATTCTGGAAGTGACCTGTCTCACCGCCCTAAGCGCCGCCGCTTCCATGAAAGCTACAATTTCAACATGAAATGTCCCACTCCTGGTTGTAACTCTTTAGGTAATTTCAGCTCCAGGATTAATCTGTTGGGTTTTGCCTTCCTGCTGTGATATTCAAAGTCCCACTCAGCTGAGTTTATGCATCCTAACAATATGCACTTAATTATGATCAGGAATATTACTGAGAAGTAGGTACAAAGAAGGGATATGAAGCATATTTGTAGGTATATTCTTTCTGGAGGTGTTTTCTGGCTAGGAGTGTTTGGGGGATGCTAGGGTGAAGAACAAGTTAGGAGTATGGGCACAGGTGTGGGAGGAGAATGCAGAGTCTTGCAGGTAGGGTGCCAGTCTCTGCCAGAAGCAGGTTTTCAGAAACAAATTTTTGCAGACCTCAGATATGTGTGGCTGCTTGCATGGACTGCAGCTTTTGAGTTAGTGTGGAAAAGGTTTTCCTTCTTTGTTCTTAAAGCTTCTGCCATGAACCACGAAGCGTGCTCCTTCTGTCACACTGGTAAACTGAGCATGCTCCTTGAGAAGGTCATATGAGGGATCTGCCCATCTTGAGTGCTTTTTAAACATCTTTATGATCATATTTTTTAAAAGGTGGTGTTTTTTTCTGATCCTCTGCAGGACACCTAACTGGAAAACATGAGCGACACTTCTCCATATCAGGATGCCCACTATATCATAATCTCTCAGCAGATGAGTGCAAGGTAAATAAGTCTTTTTGTTTTATCTTCCTTACCAATTTTTTTGAACAAAATGCCAAGACCTATCATTTATGAACAGAAGATAGAGTTAACATATTTCAGCTGATGTCTTTAGCTGTAAGACAGTAGCATTTGTGCGTCAAATCATCTGTGAATTACAGTTCAGAAAACTCACCAAAACAAGAGAAGGAAAAGATGAAGCCTTTGATAGTACTTTGCTGCAGCATGAGTTTTGGCTTCCAGGTGCGAGCCCAGAGTCGGGATAAACAGATTGAGGAGAGAATGCTGGCCCATCGGCAAGATGACAACAACAGGCACGCCACCAGACACCAGGTAGGCAATCTGCACTTAATAGAGTGGCTGCTCAGTTTTCAGTGGGAAAACTTCAGCTTGTCATTTCCAGCAGCAATGATTTTAACTTGATCTTCCTTCTTCACTTCAGATAAGCTGTTGCGGTGAGTCCTGGCACGCCCATTAGTCATCTCCGATTTGTTTCAGCAAGGGCAATTCATTGTATTCCTCAAACGTGAGACTGGAGCACCTAGCAAGAGCAGAGAGGTGGCATTGGCCAGTAGTATTTACAAAGGAGGCTGGAGCTGTTCTCAGGATGACCTTTTCTGCGTGCTTTAATATGTAGGACAAGAGAATTCCTGCAGCACTGTAAACTACAATTTTGCTCTGACTAAACAGAAAAGAATAAAACCAGGGGAATTAAATTTTTCAGTTCCTGCATCTTGGACTTGAGTCAAGATGACTTAATGAGTCAGCTTGAGCTTTTCCCTATGATTAAGCAGCACATAAGGAGTGCACCCTGTCTTGTGGGACTGAGGTACACTGGCAAAGGCAAGCTGTGGTATAAAGAAAAATTTCCTATTTTACATGCTGATGTTGTACCTGCAGTGCCCTCTTATTAGCACGGGATTTGGTTCAGAGGCAGCAAACATCATAAAATGAAAGCCAGGACAGAGGTCCTATAGGGCGGGAAGGTAAAGAAAACTTTAAAGTGGATGAAACCTAGTGAAGGTTTCCACCTCTGCTTTCTTTCAGGCACCAACAGAGAGACAGCTGCGTTACAAAGAGAAAGTAGCTGAGCTCAGGAAGAAGAGGAACTCGGGGCTAAGCAAGGAACAAAAAGAAAAATACATGGTAAAAGCAATGACTTTATTCTTTCATTCCCTCCTGTCTGGAATGAGACCACTAAACAGGAGTTTGGCTTTCCCAGTCATCCTGCAGCATTCTCAGCTAAAAAAGCTGCAAAATCCAACAGTTTAGCAGCACCATGGCAGCAAAACCTCCTATTATTTTATTGTTCTAGGAGCACAGACAAACCTATGGCAATACTAGGGAACCTCTGCTTGAAAACTTGACGAGTGAGTATGACCTCGAGCTTTTCCGAAGAGCACAAGCACGGGCATCTGAGGACCTGGTGAGAAAAATCACATAACAAATGTATTTGTTAGAAACGTGAACGCTTTCTGGGTTTTGTTGTACTTGTGCAGATAGAATCAGCGTTTGTGAGAAGAGCAACTACAGCCCAGCCAAGTCAGCCAAGTTACACTAGGGATAACATTTAAGTGCCACTCATTCAGAGGGTTTGCTGAAAGTACAGCTGGTGTTAAGCATTTGCAGTCATGAATGCTGCAGTGCCTGCAAGAGGAATAATTAGTAACAGTCCCATTTAATAGGTGTTCATTTTCAGTGAAAGAGTGGACAGCTTCAACTGTCCACTGAAGGAGTGATGATAACAGAAGACAAAAACCATCTTGACAGCAGCCAGTGACTGTGGAATGGAGCTCAAAACCTTGTAGGTGCTTTCCAAACCCACCTTCCATCTCCAGACATGAGCCAAAAGATACTCTGATGGTTACCAAGTGACAGTTGCGTGTGGGGTATCTCTGAGACAGAGCATTAGGCTGTATCCTTTCCCTACAGATTAGGAAAGAAGCGTGAAGCGGCAAGGAGTTTACATTGCCTTCATGACAGAAAGAATATGATCCTAGTGTTGTCATGCTGCTAAGTGCTGATTCACAAGACAAATCCTGGTGAAAGAACAGTCTGTACCATGCTGCTTGTGGACAGGGCTCAGACTGTTTTGACTGAGGAGGTCTGTGGGATGGGTCATTAGATGTTGTCACATTGAAGGATGAATTTAGAAGACTTGAAGTGAATGATGTCCTTGTGGGAAATAAATAGGGTCCCCTTCTCTACCTACTTTTAATATTTTTTTAAAAAAAGTAATTATCCATTTTTTTTCATTCATAGGAGAAGTTGCGGCTCCAGGGCCAGATCACAGAAGGCAGCAATATGATTAAAACAATCGCTTTTGGCCGTTATGAGCTGGATACCTGGTATCATTCTCCCTACCCAGAAGAGTATGCTCGTCTGGGACGTCTCTACATGTGTGAGTTCTGTCTCAAATATATGAAGAGCCAGACAATACTGCGCAGACACATGGTAAGGGTTAGGGTAGAGCTGATTCCCAAGTTTTAAATCTGATGTCGGCGTGTAAACATTTTAAAACATTATCGTTGTTAACTCTGTTGCTCACTTTAGGAGGGGGGAAGACTGCATGTTTCCTGGTATACCCAGTAGCTGTTGTAACTTTTTCTGCCCTTAAAACAGGAGTGTCACCCTAACTTTGTTTTCCTGTCATAGGCAAAATGTGTTTGGAAACATCCACCAGGTGATGAAATCTACCGCAAAGGCTCCATTTCGGTGTTTGAAGTGGATGGGAAAAAGAATAAGGTAACAACTGTGATCATTAGGTCAGTCTTGAGTGTGGAGCCTATTTTTGAGATGTGCCAGGCACTGCTTTTCCTGTAAAGAAACAGGATGCAAATGGCCCTTTCTCCCTCTTAATTGCAGAAAGGCTACTAGAGTCTGATCTGTTCATTCTTGCAATTCTAGCAGCAGTTTTGTCTGCGTTTTCTTTGTGGTTATTCCTCAGCCCTGTTGTGCTCCAGCAGTTCTGTCTGTTGTCTCCTACTATGGTTGGAGATACGTGTCAAGATCTCTTTCTGAAAGTTAGTGGGAAGATTACTGTGCTTGACCTCAGTAGGTTGCTACTGCCCATCTCCATTCACTGTGGTGAATACTCGGTGAAATTTGGGTTAGAGTGGGAAGCAGCCTAAATTTGAAGGTGACCTCCTTAACCTTGAATTGAAGGGTAGAACATGCAGCTGCAGCTGCAGATACAGTGCTAGGTAGTAGCACCATGCTTGTGCCCTGTCTTGCGTTGTGTCTGGTCTTGAAGGTTTCAGAGGAAAGAACAAAGAAACAAATGCAAAAGCTAAATTCTGCACTGCTGGAAGTTGGGAGGAATCTTTGATATTTACCGGAGATAACCTTGAAGCACTGGATTAATGCAATATAGTGCAAGCAAGCAGAGATCCAGCCTTCTGCTCCTCTTCACTGGGGATGTGGTGTTTAGAGCATTCAGAGATGAATATCACAAATGTCAATTCCCAGCCTTAGGAGGCTAGGCTTATCAAGTTTCATCACAAATGGAATTGTTTCCTGACCCAGCTGCTCTATTTGAAAGAGTGTATGTCATTTCTCAGATGAATCAGAATGTTCTTGTCATTTCCCATGTATGCCTGTTTTTGTCCAGTCTTGGATGTTCCTCTATAATAAACTGGTGTATTCTGTTATTTTGCTTCTAGATCTACTGTCAAAACCTGTGTCTGCTGGCAAAACTTTTCTTGGACCATAAAACACTGTATTATGATGTTGAACCCTTCCTCTTCTATGTCATGACTGAAGCTGACAACACTGGCTGTCACCTGATAGGATATTTCTCCAAGGTTAGTTGAAAATACATACATATGCATTACTGCCTCTCTAGAATGAGATTTAGGACACAATTATCAGTACTGAATCTCCCCTCAGAGTTCTTGCAGTCTTGGGATTTGTTGCTTTTAGGAATAGATGAAGTTTCAAACCGGATCTGCATAAATTGTTCATACTTTGCTGCAGGGATTGGAGGTGTTTTGCTGTAGCATCTTTTGTCATTACTAACAAAAACCAAATCAGCTCAAATGAACTGTTGTTGCTAGGAAGCATAGTGGTGTCTTAAATATAGGCAAAAGAAAGGATAAAGAAAATGTAGAGAATAAGTATTAGTCAGCATGTTTTGGTTTTTTTTTAACAAAGTACTTGAAGGAATAAAAATTCTTAGGTGGAGAAACTGGGGCATAACTCAAGTAAGTCACTGGCTAAGCTTAGAATAGGAGCCAGTTTTCTCAGCTGTTTTCTCAGACATGTTGCCTACCTAAAAAATAGCCAATCTGTTTGTTTAATCTCTGCCGCACATGAGTGAAATACATTTCCTGGTTGTTGTTACTTCAATACAGAAAAAGTTACTACCCTTCTGGACATGGTGATATCATGCAATGTAGCTTAGAGGTTTCAGTCCGTGAAATTCTGTAGGTAGGAGAATACTCTCCCAAATAAAGAGCAGGCAACTATATTCCTTAAATAACTGAGTCAAAACTGGATAAATATCTAAGAAAAAAAAATGTTCTAAGGAAAAATGGCCTTGATCTGCAGATAAGTGTGTCTGAGTTGTCTTTATCTGAACATTTCAATGTGCTTATAATGCTGCTGTGTTGTGGTTTAACTTCAGCTGGCAACCAGGTACCACACAGCTGCTCGCTCACTCCCCCCGTGCCCAGCAGGATGGGGAGGAGAATCAGGAAAAAGGTAAAATGCAAGGGTTGAAACAAGAACAATTTAGCAATTGAAATAAAATAATAATAACAACAACAACAGTAATAATAATGAGAAGGGGAGAGGAATAAAATCCAAAGGGAAGGGGAAAAAACCCCAAGTGATGCCCAATACAGTTGCTCACCACCTGCTGACCAATGCCCAGTCAGTCCCTGAGCAGTGATCGACAGACTCAGACCACCTCCTCCCAGTTTATATACTGAGCATGATGTTCTGTGCTATGGAGTACCCCTTTGGCCACTGCGCATCAGCTGTCCTGGCTCTGCTCCCTCCCAGTTTCTTGTGCCCCTCCCGCTTTCTTGTGGGCAGGGCCTGAGAAACTGAAAAGTCCTTGACTTAGCATAAATATTACTTAGCAACAACTAAAAGCACCAGTGTGTCAATAACATTGTTCTCATAGCAAATCCAAAATGCGGCACTGCAGCAGCTACTAAGAAGAAACTCGTATCCTGGCCAAAACCAGGACGTGCTGTTATGTCACTTTCCTGTTGCATGTAAACCTGGTAGATGACAGAGGTGGTAGTGAGGGTGTTACCAGTTCCTCAGGTACAGCTCCATGGCCAGCCATCCTAGGCTTGAAATTGTGCACCAAACACCCAATTTAAGGGCTAATAAAGTAAGACATTAAGCCAGGTTGGTAGCTGAAGGATGATCATGTTACTTGCTGTTAAGCAGGTTTTTCTACTGTTGCTGCTTTCACCTTGTATTGTATCAGTTGCACAGGCTTGTTCCGTTTGTTGGGATTATGGTATACCCATCATTTGTACAGATCTAGACCTGTTAATCTGTCCTCTCTGTTCTTGTTTTTAGGAGAAGAATTCTTTTCTCAACTATAATGTTTCTTGTATCCTGACAATGCCTCAATATATGAGGCAAGGTTACGGCAAAATGCTCATTGACTTCAGTAAGTAGAGAGAGAGAAATTCTACAAACATTATTCTGCCCAACGTGACAATTTCACCAAGAAATCTAACGTATTGATGGTGATGGTTGAGCAGTTTTCATTATAGCCGGTTTCTGCGTGTGCTAAAGAGGGTGACAGTTTAGGAAAGATAAATAGGTTTTCTTTCCTTTACAGGCTACTTGCTTTCTAAAGTAGAAGAAAAAGTTGGCTCTCCAGAACGCCCTTTGTCTGATTTAGGCCTCATCAGCTACCGTAGTTACTGGAAAGAAGTTCTCCTTCGTTACCTGCATAATTTTCAAGGAAAAGAGATCTCTATAAAAGGTATGATTTTAAGCTAAATAAGCTTGTAGTGAATTGGTTCAGGAACATACCTATGCATATCACTGATTTTCCTCAAATATGAGGCAGGTCATGCTTGACCATTCATGCAGATGTGCAACAGCATAGTTAGTGGAATATTCCTGTAGTTGGGTATGGCTCCTTTCCAGTCCTGCCACGGTTAAAATACTAACACTATTTGGACCTCTTTAAATAGCATTTTTATGATTATGGCACCTAGGAGTGTGCAGCATTTCATAGAGATACCAAGATAGTTCTGAAGAAGGAGCTGTCTTTCAGAGGATTACGCCTTAACTTGGATCCTAAAATTGTATCACTAAATCATTGTGATGTGTAGGCTGGCTTTCAGTTTTTGGGTGAGCTGGGCTGTTTCTGTACAGCTCTGCATGGCTTGTACCCATAGCCCATGGCTCTTCAAGCTCTTTGCAATCAATTAGTCTTCAAGAGTGAAATAAGCAAAGGCAAGTTGTATAGCAGTGCTGTAGTTAACCAGGGTGGACAAGGGGTGCAAGCCGGCAGCAACAGTAACACTGCATGTATCTCCTTAGTATGTGTGAGGCATTTTGTGTGTACCCCTTCAAAAGGAGTTGCATAAAACTTGGAGTTGGAAACTTAACAGTTACAGGCTATTACAGAGGAATTTGTTTCTGCTCTGACATGAACTGATACTGGTTTGCAGAAATCAGCCAGGAGACTGCAGTAAACCCTGTGGACATTGTTAGCACGTTGCAGGCACTTCAGATGCTCAAGTACTGGAAAGGAAAACACCTGGTCCTAAAAAGACAGGTAAGATTTGTGATAGCTATTTCTGTATTTTTGTTTCTTTATATTTAGCTGTTAGATTCATGTGAACCTGCCAAAATCAGCATTGCCTTTGCATTGTGCTGGATTTTCTAGCCTTTTCATTCTAGTGGGGGAGCACTGTAATTTTCAGATGCAGTAACTGATAAAATACGACATGGGCAACCAACCTGATTCTTCAGTAGCATAAGAATATGATGTATTGACCTTCCTTTTCTGATGTGTGGAATAACATTGCTCATTATAAGTGGCTTTTTAGGGGAGCAATGGATCAACGTTCCCATCATGGTCCTCATCGTGCCTGCCCTTTATTGGGCAGCCAGATGACATAAAAGTGAACTGAATTAATGGAATCCCGAATGAGTCCTGTTTGTGTCCTCGTTAGATACAAGACAAATGGTTTATAAATTTCAAAATGTGACAGCTTCTCTCTTTTGTTTTCTGCTCCCTGAGACTTCACTTTGTAGATGAATGTAGCCTTATTAGTGTAATTGGAAGGGCTTCTAGAAAGCTCTGTGGGGGAAATGTTATTTTTGTCACACTGTGCAGTTAGTAGGCTAGTCATCTTCAGATTTGTGGACTTAGATGTGTGGTGGTGTACCATGGCTAATTCTCCACATGGATCATTTGTTTTAATCTGCTCTTTCATGCTCTTTTCCTTAGGATCTGATTGATGAATGGATAGCCAAAGAGGCAAAAAGATCCAACAGCAATAAGATAATGGATCCCAGCTGTTTGAAATGGACCCCTCCTAAGGGAACTTAACTGTCTATCACTCCTGAAGCCAGTGAACCCCAGCAGTAGGAAGTACCCTAGGGATCTCTGTTGTATCTGTTGCTGTTGTGATTGGCTGGTACAGTACCCTCCTGAAAGATCAGTTCCCCTTGGTACTGTTCTGGCCCAGATCTTTTGTGCACACCACAGACGCTAGTTCTGAGGAACTTTATGTTTCGGCCTCAATGAGGTTGCAAGGATTGGATCTGTATAGGACCCAAACGAAGCTCCTAGCAGCACTGGCCCAAGGAGTTCTGATATCTGGTACTGTACCTGTCCAGTCACTGGTCTTACCCTCATGTTCTTATTCCAGTGAGGTTGTATTGTGTCCTATAATCTGATTGTTTCTTCCTTCAGGTTCCTTGCGTTCTGAGTAATGGAGATAATTTCTGTGGCTTTTGAACAAGGTCTAATGCTTGTTTGGGGAAAGTCTGGTTTTCCAACAAGCTGCAGTTACACTGACTTCAGCATTTTTAACTAGTCCTGTTTGATGGCCTGTTCTATTCCATGTATCAAATAGTTTTAGTAAGGTAATGTGCCACCTCTTTCAGCAGTGTTTTCCATATAACATAGCAGGTCTTCACATGGTTAATATTGTACAGTCAGAAACTTGCATATCTTGTAACTGAGTGGTGTGATTGTTTGTGTTACCCTGGAGGAGTCAAGGCTAAGTGTGTGAGAACATCGTGGTCTGAGATGTTTCAAAGAGTTGCTCTTGGTATATGCTCCTGGAGCTACTACAGTACCGTATCTGTTGGAGAGACCTCCGATTATAAGTTACTGTGTTTTCCTGGTTTATCTCTTGGAGTTAGTAGGTTCCTTTACACAGAAACACGCATGTTCAGTGTATTTCAGTGGAGATATTTTTCCCAGAGCAGTCTTCCCTGATTTGTAGGTCTCTTGGTATTGGAGAGGATTTTTTCCCTCTAGACTGAAGAAACAAAAACTTTAGGCAGATGTTTGCTAACCTTGTCCAAACAGCCACAGAAACTCTACAATGCAAATATTGTCAGTCGTTGGATTGCCTACAGTGTACATTCTGTGCATCAGTGGCAGCTCTGGTTAGCTGTGTGGATGGTATGCTTCTCTGACAGTGCATCCTTGTTTGTCTTTGTAAAACAAAAAAGAACTTTTACTTCCTCTCTTCCATCAGCACCGCCGGAAGAAACTATCTTACAATGGCTTTCAAGTATAACCACTGCCACAGGTTTCCTACATGGCTCCAGTGTGATTAACAGGGGGGGACAATGCTGGGGTGGATGATGGCAGCATCACACAGTGCCGATTTCATTTAAACCTTCCAATGCTTCCTCACTGGATGGTGTCTGAAATGAAGCACTTGCATTGTGCCAGGAGGTAGGAGCCATTTCCTGTTAATTACTGACCCATCCTAATGTGGAAAAGTTCTCTATTGCTCTTCTGATGGTTGTCTGCCTTTCTCTGCCTCCTTGAAAGAAAAGAAAAAAAAAAAAAGGGATCATCAGTACATGATGTAGACCTTGTGGGCATTACTGAATTTTGCTGTCTCACACCCTTTGCTCCTGTATTGTAACTAACTACAGATGCTCATGAAACTATCCAACAAAGTAGATCTGTTGTGGAGTAGGGAAGAAGGCCATTCTTGTGCAGAAGCTAAACCCTGTTCCCATGACATGGTAGAATGTGCTGTTCTTATATCTACTTCTCAATAAAGCATGTTCTCTGCTCAAGTTTATGCAGCCTTTTTATTTTTTTTCATTCAGATGCTGTTGTGCATCTCCAGTTAAGTGAAACTGCTGCTTTATGTTGCAAGGGACTAATTTGGAACCCATCTTTCTCCCTGGTGTATTAAGTATTGTGACTAGCATGACCTTGAGGTTGAACCTGTCAGAAATAGCCTGTATTGTGTGTTCATTCGAGAGCTCATTGTGCACAGGAGGCTACCATGAGGAATATATGGATGTTGTCAGATACTCGCAACTTACATATGTCATGCAAAATGGAGCATCTGTCAACCTGAAGTTCATTGAAGAAGGAAGGAGTTCTCCTAGAAGTGATGGCCCTAGATTTTTAGCCTTGCCTTCTGTGTTCCGTGACCAGACCTTCTTGTACTGTGGGAGGACTTGGGACAGTGAAGTCGCTGATCTTCAAAAAATGGTGTTTGAAGTTCAGCACATCTTTCAGACATCTTGAGTCTTTGATTCAGTCTCTGATATAAAATGGTTAATTACGCATACCTGCTCCAGCTTCTTCCAGAGATTCTGCTTTCCTACATAACTCAATAGGAGTTAAGAAGAATTAGGGAATGTTTTTGGACTTGGCTCTAAACTGCAGAGAGGCCGCCTGATGTGTTGGTGATCACGGCCTGGGACTCAAGGTACTCAGCTTACAAAGAAAGAGAGCGAAGTAATTGAGATAGAATACCTTGGTAGTCTTGTTCCCATTAAGATGAAAATCAGGGATACCTCCCTGAGCAACGATGCTTTTTTACTCAAGTCAGATCAAGGTTCTTCGTAGTTCTGTCCTGTTTTCCTTAATAAGACAGGTGTTTTAAGCATTTGATTTGAGAGCATTTTTACTACTTTGAGCACCATTTTGTACAATACCCGTTGCCTTTTTGCTGCCTTTTTGGGCTTTTTTTGTCTCTTTTGTTGCAAGTACAGAGAGGCAGTGTGATATATTTGTAGAGAACTGGGCAGAGATACAAGAGGATAAGGGTTTTATTCCCCACACTGCTCTGCTGTGTGACAGCCAGCCCCTCTCTAAGCCTTTGCTTCCCTCCAGTCCTGATTCAGTCAAGTCTGTGTTGTGACTTCTCTGAGGCAGCGACTGTCTCCCTGTGTATGTACAGTTCTTAACACGATGGGGTCCCACGCTTGACTGAGACCTCTGGGTGCTTTGGTAATGCAAACAGTAATTAAGTAGTGAGTCATACAGATAGCCGTAAACATCTCTGGGTAACCAAAGGATGAGACTTGCTCAGTTTCACCCACAGTTTATTCATAGCAACTGCAAACTTGCAGATGTTGCATTCTGTATGGGCAGTTTGAAGCCCACCTAAAAATTCCGATGCTACCAAAAAGCAGCTGGTGCTTTCAGTAAATTTTCCTAGACTGATGCCTCCTTGCCCTCTTTTCTCACTTAGAAAAACACACTTGCATTCAGCCTTGACGTAACACAGGAATAGGTAATGTATGTAATTTTAAGCACACTAGTAACCCTACAGAGTTCTTTGCTGTGACAGACTCAAAAAAACCTTAGCACAAACACAAATTCAGTGCAAGACTGAATGAGAAGTTCAGAGCCAGACCACCTCATCTCTATGTCAGAAACAAGAACTGATTGTGGAACTGAAAGTCAGACAAATGGAATAAGATTTTGAATGCCAGTAAAGGTGAACACTTGGAGCAGATACAACCTCATAAGGAACTGGCTTTTCTTGAAAGCCCTATGTTATGTGGCCAGAATCAGAGAGGTAACCGACCAGAGGACAAGACAAAGCTGGGTCTTCCAATGATCAGTCTCAATGCTTCAGCATCGAACTCATCCTTTTTATTTTTATGGCCCAACAATGAAGTTTGTTTGGTTTGGGTGTCGTCTAATGCACTTCTCATGGATATCTTCCAAAAAGATTGTAATTTAGCAGAGCCAAGGTTAAAAAACCTTTATGTCCACTGTCAGTAAATGAGAACTAGCCCTTTGAAAGCTTTACGGCCGCAGTAATAGCCAGTGCATGTACTTTTATAACAGTATTATTTCCTGTCGAGTTTGTTTCCCAGAGGACTTTCCATGACTTCTGCCCCTTTGCTTAAATCCAGCTACCCTGTAGCCATTTTACTGACTCTCTCTATTCCGCAGCTTTTCCCATTTATTTTGCTGTTTCTGGCTTTACAGATGTCATAGTTAAAGCAACTTCACTTTCTATTTTAGTCTCCATATTAAAGTACAGGTGTGCTGGCACAAACTGCAGACAAGTGTAACATGGCCATATGCTTTCCAGAGCATTTCACCCACACTTCTCTGCTTTGGCTCATGCACTGCTCTTCCAGGTTTAAAGCTTCACTATAGACAGTTACTGCATTTCAGGCTGGACATGGACAAACAGCATGGACATATCTTCTGCTCTTGAGCTGGACTTAGAATTGTTCCAGCTTTAGGAAGCTGAACTGAAGAGAAGTTAATTGAACTAGTTAGCGCATGACTTGTGTGTTTAATTATCCCCCCAAGTCACTCCAAGTTTTTCCATGTAGTTTAAGATTTCATAGCAGGAGAGATTCTTAGTCTTGTGCCAACTTGTGCAGGAACTGCTTGCCTGGATCAAATCTCAGATCAGTTGAACCCAATAATGTGTCTGACAGGAGTCAGAGGTTAATGTTCAAGGCTAATGACTGCCTCAACAATGTATGTCATCATAATTATGATATCTACATACCTTCTTTAAAGAAGGTATCTCTATAAATTATGTATCCTCCCCAAGTGTTCGGTTATGGTTTACCAGTGCATTCTGAAGCCATCCAGGGCCCTGCTTTATCCTCTGCTCATCCCAGTGCATATCAGAGCAGCCTCAGGGCTGCTTTAATAGTATGATATCCCAAAACTTCCATCAGCCTTGGGAAACAGAGAATAGTTATAACACGGAATACTTCAGCCTCTCCCCAAACTTGTCCTTGAATCCAGACTCTGGAAGCACAAAGAGACCTCAGATGTGCTGACCCTAACAAAGAACAAGTCCTGCAAAGGGCTTTATCAGGAGCAGTCACACACACTTGAGCTGTTACTCCAGCCTAGTGTGAGTGAGGCTAGGACTTTCTCGGAATCTGCCACTGGAAAATGCTCTTTTGACTTTGGACGTAGTTAAATTATTTTTTTCCTCTGATTTTTTTCAAAAGAACTGAAGAAAAGCTTCCAGTCTGGAAGCTTTCCAAGTTGAACATCTGCCCAGGGCAAGACAAGTTTTTACAGTTAAAACCCCCAAAATGAGAATTTAGAATGGGTATGACAACAGACCATGAACTACTGCCTTGTATGGGGAATAGTCTCATTTACTCCTCACTCTGTGCTTTGGGCAGGCAAGCTCTCGGAGCCCTTCAGGTCCTGCTGTTCCATAAACTTTCATTTTGCAGTGTGGAAAACTGAGGCAAAGGAGATGGGCATAGGGATGCTGCTGCCGACATTCTCTCACCGCCAGCTGGTTAGTCTTAATCCTGCACTTCACTGTGCTGCTGTCAGTTGTACCAGTACGGTGTTTATAGGGACGTGCTGAACCACATCTCTGATGTGATCCAAACCTTTCCATCTTTCACACATTCTCTCCCTGGACCATTTCATTTGGCAAACTACAAGGCCCTCCTCCTTCTCCCAGTTTTTCCCCCAGTTTCATGCAATATTGTTACAAGAATTTTCACCATGATGAAGCAAGCTGGTGCTTTTTCTTCACTGAGATCTGCGTGCATCTCCAGGAACTGGTCCATCACTGCTGTTCCTTTTCCCCAGCTGAGCACTGGCAGTTCTGCTGGCTTTTCCTTTTTGATGTAGTTGTTTGGGGCAGGATGTGGTCATGTTGTGGCCACACTGAGTATCTGCAGGGAAGGAATAGGTGGTTGATACTCCTATAAAGAGTGCTAGAGGGAAAGAGACAGCAGGGAAGCAGGAAGGAAAGGAAGCTAAATATGTAAAATTACTTCAGTTGTTTCTATTGTGATGGCTGTGTAACTCTGAGCTTAGTTTAAACCCATGTAAGACAGTACATCTGCCAGTAACTCCGCCCTCCTGTTCCAATACTATGGAAAGAACTAGAACATCTACCTCTCACACCAGCTCACAGACCAGGGGAAAAGCAACTCTATTTTTGAGACCATCCCCTGTAATTAGGTCTGCTTTCCCCCTCCTCCCCTGGGCTCCTGCCCACACACCACAAGAAAACATCCAGACCTGAGTCTGGGATGACAGCAGAGGTGTAGCAAAAAGGGAGAAAACAAAAGGAAAAGAAAACATCCCCAGGAAGCAAATGGATCTCAAAGGCTCTTGTGAGTTTTCTACAGTGAAATATCTCAAATTCAAAGAGAGCTGTTAAACTGGACTTGACACCCTCCTCCAGCGTCACAATTGACTCTTGTGCTGAACAGTGGTAAAATACTTCTCAATTTGTGCCTACTTTGTACACGTATCCACGGGATCCACAAAATACAACGATCCTACATCATATAGTAGTAGTAGTAGCAAATAAAAACAATACAGGTTTCTGGAGCTAGATTACGTATTCTGTTATTTGTAGAAATTAATCAGCAAAGAATGAGCATGCTGAGCTATACATGGCACAAGACAACTGACAGGCTTTAGAAGGAAATACACATTAGCACTACTCAGTTCATTGGGGGTGGTTAAAAGCAAGCTGTCTGAACAGAGGGAAATGACAATGACTTTTGCTTTCTTTGTATTCAATTCCCCTGGTGCTTGGGTAGGTGATTGTATACTAGGCTCTTCCATAGCTAGTGTTTTTAGGTGGAGATTAACGAGGAGTCTGAGTTAGGGCTTATAACTGAGATCAATCTTTAACATGACAACAGGTTTGCTAACAGATGTAGGAAGAGATTGTGTGGGAGGTCAAGGGATCTGTACGCTTACCAGCCACTATCACCCCCTTACCCACTGGTTGGTCTGAACAAGGAAGTTCAGTGGTTTTGCGTTTCAGCTGAAGCACTGCCTGAAAGGATCTTACCTGTACAGCTCTTGGCTTTCACATCTAGCACAAAAAAGATTGATCAGTGGGTTTCAGCTCTGCTGGGCGTTATTTAACTAAAGTAACAAACTCACCACTGCAAATTCTGTTGAGACATTATGAGACCATTTCTAGCCATATGAAAAAAAACCCCAAACCTCTAAGGAGCTCTTCAGTGCTTCTCCTGAGACAAACATTACTAGAACTGCAGCTCAGGTAGCAACAAGTGGGAAAGCAGCTTTAGATGCCATTTTTGTATGAAATGGGCAAAATGGTTCTAACTCAGTATAGTTTTCTGCAGGCTACTGAGCAAATCGCTGACACAATCCAACCTCCTGTAACTTTTCCTTTCTCCTTTGCAGCAAAAGAATGGTCCGGTTATTTCTTTATATCAATAGCACTGCCATTGATTTTTTTTTACAGAGCTCTCCTATTTTGTCAATGCTGAGTCCTTGATCCCTTCTCAGTGAACTAACCTCAGCTGCATGTTCCTCCTGTTTCTACTGTCCTCTTAGTGTCAGGTTAGAGATTAAGACTGCACGGGAAGTCTTTGCTACCCAGTGTGTAGTGGCCTGTGTCAGGCTAACATTTAGGAACTAATTGCTAGTCACTTGGTCTTATTATGATGACTCAGAGAAAGAAAGGGAACCTCCCCCCAGGTCTTGAGTTAAAATTGAGAAACAATGCCCTCTGATGTGAGATACCCCAACTGTCTCAAACATCTCAGAGTGATGCCGTGCACAGCTGGGAGCTCCTGGTTAGCAATTACAAATTCCACCTCCCCACAGCACAGTTTTTAGAGTGGGGCACCAGCCACTTTCCACTGGAAAAACAAAAACTCAAACCCACTTCCATTTCAGTTCACAACTGGATTCTTCTCCTAGCTCAGCCGTGGATTGATTGTTTAATTCTGGCAACCATGAGGTCTTCTGTAGAGGAATCAATGAAGTATAAACCCATCTGCAGAGGGGTGTATCTCAGCAGAGGTGTTTGAGGTATAAATGAAGGCAATCACAGCCTTGGTTTGACCACAGGTCAACTGCATAGCCATGCAACTGTCGCTCCATAGTGCAGCATAGTACACATTACACTAGCCAGGGCTAACGAAGACATAGAGGTGCTGTCTACTCTGCCCAGGGTTCCCCGAGTTAATGCACACCTGGGACATCTTCATCTGCCCGTGTGTCTTTTCACCACTCTGACCTGAGGACAGTTTCTTGGTCAGAGAAGTGGAAAGAGGAAGCTTTTAGTTGTGTTTCTCCCACCTCTGGAGATGCAGTTTGACCGCTTGGAGCAGTCAGAAAGAAACAGGATGTCAGTAAACCATGTTTGTTGGCAACTTTAGTGTGTTCCTGATGAGCCAATACATTGCATCAAGGTACTTGTTTGCTTTCCATCCCACTAGGGAGTTTTCAGCACAGATCACTCACTCTCCTTCCAGTGAGATCAATCACTTGCTGCTTGAGTGATTCTGTTTATGACTTAATGCTGGAATTGGAAACCGGCAATCCAAAGTCTATAAACAATCTTTGACGGACTAGTCCTTGTGTGAGAAAACCAGAGATCAGATGGGGAACAACAATAAAATTAGTGACTAACTTTAATATTGGCCAAGACTACTCCTCTTCTGACTGACTTTAACATCTCAAGAGCTGCTGTTTTGGAGCATGGCTTTGCTATACTTCACTAAACTTTGCTTGCAGAAACAGGCAGAGATATGGCTTGTAGGTGGTAGGCAATAAATTTGTATCTGGCTTACTGCTTTCTTGTAGTTAGGTTTTCAGTGGTCCTTTTGCAGACAGGTATTTGTGTCTTTTCTAGAAAATGCCAAGGAAAAATGCCAAGCTGAGGTTGTCTTATCTCATCCTATGTCCACTTTCCAAGGACAAACCTTAGACACACAAGGATGCTTTCAACATTGTCCTGGACCACATGTAGTCATTTACACTAATGGCAAGTAGAGGTAGCAGGCTTGTTTGGGAGGAGCTGGCTATTCACTCTGCCATGGCATAAAGACACCGTGTATTAAAAACACTGGAAATCAAAACAGATATGTCTGCTAGAAAACAAGATGCAGGTGAAGCTGGGTTTACTTTGTGTATGTTTTTTAACCTTTAGCAAGCTCTTTGATCAGATAATACTGTGGTCTAACAGCAAGAAGTTGTTATACACAGGTCCCAAATACTTCTGCATTTTTTGTATTTTGATAAATTGCCTGATTCTATCACATATAGATAATTAATTCTATAATTCCAAGAAAGTCCGTAGAATTGGAAGCAGAAAGGTTTTGCTGTTTTGTGAAAATTTTGCCATTTAATCTCACCTGTTTAAGCTCACCATGACAGTCAATTCTCAAGTTTTCCATTAAAAGCGGTTACTTACTTGATGGGGCTGTGAGAAAGCCGTTTCCCAGATAAGTTTGATTCAGATCACATTTAAGATTCCTAAGATGTTTCCCACCCACCAGGTGAGAGATGTAATTATTAAAAGTATGACCTTGCTTGTCCAGGAGTTCCACTCTGATCACGCACAGCCTTTTTTTGCTATCATCACAAGCAATTGATTAAAAGGGCTTTAAAAGTTCCTGGACTTATTTTTTTTTTCTCAGTTCGTCATGTTTAGCTAGTAGAAGAGGCATTGCATACACGACTGAATCCAAGCAACCGCAAAGCTCCCTGGAAATCCCCAGTGGAATGTCAGTGAGGTCCGGGAGGGTTTATAGCAAGGGCTGGTTTGCTCGGGAGGGCGGCAGAGGGTGCTGCCTTCCCAGGGCAGGGACAGTCGCTGTGTGAAGGCGCTGCCCGACTGGCCAGGGAGCCGATCTCCAGTCCCGGCGGCTCAGGCAGATGGATATCCGTCTATCTGTATTTTCTGGGCAAACCCGACTGTTCACATTCAGGAATATTGGGTTAGCGGGAAGGGCATGGTGAGAGTTAGCCACTTCTGCATGGTCCGGTGCGCATTTTTAACTGTCACCATGAAGGATGTCAGTACAGGATCGTGCTTTAGGAAAGGTGCAGACTTACTCCCAGAGCATTGGCTGGTGCTTTAGAGAAAACCTTGGGTTTTCTTCCCAGCTTTGGCACAGGCAGATGGTTCAGTGTGACAGACAGCTTCGCCACTGTGTGCCTTAGTTGCTCTGTTTTGACATCACTCCTGCCCTCTGCTAGGAGTTCGGGGGGTACCTGCTTCCCCCATAATTCAGGGATGGGACATCTGTTTTTCTTCCATCAAGGATGTTTCCAGATCCTCCCAGACTCTTCATGGAGGCCAGTCTGCCAGATGGGAACCCAGGTGGAGGCTTGTGCTGCAAGGGGATGTGACCTATCTCTTTTCCCATCTCCACGAGTGACGCCTTCTCTGCTAGCACGGTCTGAACCCATCTGGCCGGGCGCTCTCTCTTTGCATGCAACAGGGTTCCCCGGCTCTGAGCTGACTGATGACACCTCAGAGCAGCCGTCCCTTGAGACAGACCTGTTCCCACTCTTGTCCCTTGTCCCCAGTCAGCCCGGAGAGCAGCCAAGGCAGGATATGGCCCGTAGATGGCACTGGCCTTCCACCGGCGGTGTCCCTGGGCAGTGCAGCTGCCCCTGGCCCTGCCCTGCCGTGACTAACCCACCTTAACCCTTGGACTGCCAGCAACACCTACAGCCCCGCAGGTCTTACGTCACCATTTGGCAGTGGAAGTGGGTGGCTAAAGATATGACCAGTAGGCTGCAAATTTTTATTTATTTATGCAAATATTTTGTCGTGCACTTAATGAGGGAGCACTTGAATAATTTGCTGCCTGCAATATATGCAACCAGCAACAGGAGGCTCTCTGTCTCCTGCACCAAAAAGGACTTTGACATTGATCAATTCAAGTCAAGCTCCTCTGGTTTTACAGTTTTCATTAAAATCGACTAGATGTGCCCCAGAGCTCTGCAAGTGTATGAAAACAACACTCGGGATTTTCCCCTTTTGGAGAAGGACTCGCAGTCTGAATGTAGGATCTGTTACAGCTCAAGAAGTCGTGGCTGTCTTTTTTCATTTCCATTATGTTAGCATCTTGATGCCCTACTTAAGATACAGGCTTATTGTACCGCTATACAAACAAGCAGTGAAACATGCTGCGGGATGTGAATGTGTTGGGAGGTGGGAGAGAGTTGATGTATTTTCTGAAGGACCTATGTCTTATCTCTGCCCTGAAGAATAGATGGCTTTTTTGTTGTGACCAACTCCAAGCTGATGTGCTGCACATTGTTGAAAATCTGGTTCTGACTGTGGGTAGTAAACCCTGTGGAAAATTTTAGTCTTCCAGCCGGAAGATGACCACTGACAGAGTCCGGAGGACAGTAGTAAACTGGTCCGGAGCTTGAGGGACTGGTTTGTGACAAAAGGCTGAATCAGATGGTGGGGAGGGGCTGATACATATTCTTGGAAGATGCCCAAGGAGGTAGAAATATCTTTTAGGGGACACAGAGAGGTAAAAAACTGGAACTAAAGGGATGAAAGAGAGGGGAAATATAGGATGACTGTCACAAAACACATGAGCCCTCTGAGCCTTTGGCATGTTCCTGTAGCCCTGGGAGAAATCCCGTCACAAGGATCACTAGGACAGGACCTGAGGAGACTGTCTTCTGTTGAACCTAGAGAGACGAGCTGGATAGGACTCCAAGAGTTTTCTCTTTCACTGCCTTTCCTGTGATTATTTCTGTCATCTGGGGGACAGAGTGGGGTCTGCTTTAGAGTAACAATGCTAATGTGCTCCTTTTGAAAAACAAGTGTTGAGGCTGCACGGGTGAGTGTGGGAACTGTGTGAAGTCAGGGTTTGGTCTCATTGCTTGCATCAACCACAGCTTGCTGGAGTCAGCGGGCTCTGCCTGAGGTGGCTGAGACCCCTGGGGTTGAGGCAGATGGGCTGCAGGCATTGTAGCCTAACAGCGGTAAGTCCTCAACAGTGGTCTGCAGATCAGTGGTGAGCCCATCATTTTCAGTCCACATGTTTCAATTTACACATTAGTGGGAAAGGTGGAAGGAGAGCCATGAAAAGTGCAGCCATGACTTTGGCCAACTCTAAAGGAGGACAGGCTGGACCATCAGCTGAGATTTCATTGACTTGCATTTGTCCCTGCCACAGATCACTGTACCCACCTTGACCGTGTCATTCTCTCTGTTTCAATTTCTGTGCATAGTACGTGGCCTCACAGAGGAATTAGGGGCTGCACTGTACAGTAATGAGGACTGTGTGAGATCTCCTTCATCAGTGACCATCAAATCAGATGTTTTTCTAGTGCAATGCTTTTTTTCTACCTTTCCTCTCCTGGGAATGACTTTCTCCTATGATCCTACCTCTGCTCCCAGCAGGAACCCAACATTGGAAAGCTTGGTGGAAAATACCTGCCCTAAGGCACTTGTTGGAGAAAAGGGCTGGATAAAAAGTGAGAAATCTTACTCTGAAAGTCATCATTGGGTCATATACCTTTCCTTCTGACAAAGGGCCCCCTTTAGTGTTTCCGGCTTCTAGTAAAGCCATAATACCACTGCAAAACAAATTTGCCAGATATTAAAAGCTTTCACTCACTTTGCACCATTAGATCTGGGCCTACAGTCTGTATCGCTGCTGGTTTTGACTGGCTCTGCATCTGGCATGTGCAGATGTACCTTGGTTTGAGGGAAAGGAAGGGTGGCACTGGAGTTATTATCTTTGCCTGGTTTTGCAAATCTGCATTCATGTTGCGTGATGTGCTCACATCTGCACCAGTGCCCAGGTCTTCAGCCAGGGGTTGTGCCTGCCCCTGCCCTGGACCAGGCAGGTTCTGCACCCCCCGTGGCTGGGTAAGGGTGCTGCAGCATCCGGTTTGTGTCGTCTTAAACTCTGAGCTCTTCCCTTATTCCACCACCTCCTCCCACACACGGAGAGATGCTGCCAGAACGCCAGAGGCACAGCAGAGGGGAGCCAGGCTTGCTCTCCTGAGCAGGGAGACAGGCAGACAGAGACAGTGCTGGGAGCAGTCAATGGAACAAGGGAGAGCCAAGGCTGCCAGACAGACGCGGACAATGTGCAGTCAACAGGCAGAGCTTCTGTCCTGCCCAGACGGACAGACGGAGACTATCAGGCTGAGGAGACAAGATAACCAAGCATCCTCAGGCAAAGGGAAAGGATGTGGCATGGGGGAAGCTCTGCCTGTCCTATCTTGTTCCTACTGTGAAACCACCGATGGGTTACAGTGGGAGCAGGAGTGCACCTTGAAAGCCTAGTGTGGCAGAATTCAGCTGGGGGCTGTAATGTGTGCAGGACTGAACACAGGCCTGGAGACAGCAACGTGGGGAGGTGGGTGCTCTTCCAAGCTCAGCCTGCAGCTGGCTGTGCGACCTCAGGCAAGTCACTTCTCCCAGTGCTTTGGTTACCCTCCATCTGTTGGGAAGGGACTGCCTCTGTGACAGATTTGTACAACAGCTAATTCCTTGAATACCCTGGGGTCTTTACATGCTTGCTAATTAAGTCGGGAAACTCTGATGAACAAGAAATCCCTCCATCAGGAGTGTTTACTGAGCAGAGATACCCAGGCCCCATAATTTCTTGGCCAGCAGCCCTGCAGCTCCCACAAGCAAAGCAGTGTTTGGCTTGGTCAGTTCATTTCTGTATGGGAGTTCTCCCCATGGAGCCGGCTGGTGCAGGAAGTTTTCCTGATGATTCAGCAGGTGATGCTGTTCCCTCTGAGTCACTCCCAGGCGGGCTAGGAGGGGGGAGATGATGCTAGCGGAGGTGCTCTCAGCCAGACCAGATTCAAACCTGATGGCTTAGGTCATTAATTGCACTGTGATAGTTTAGGATATTACTTATCTGAAACTGGTAAGACAAATTGCTGCGTGGCTCCTGTGCTCCATCCCAAAGGTGGATTCGTTTTGGTGGGAGGAGGGAGTGTGAATTTGCAGTCAATGCAGACAAAGGGCCTCAGGGCAAGTTTTTCTTGGCCATCCACTGAAAAAAAGACACTTGTTTCCTCCCTGGAGTTCATCACCTGTAAAAGGAGATGGGGCTAGATGCTGAGAAAGCCATTAATTAAGTTTTGGTGGTTGGACCACCTCAAAGGGACAATTAGGTATCAGGAGAATATTGAAATTATAACAAAGTAATAGTAAACAGGACTTAAATCCTGAAATTTTTTGTTGCCCTGCATCTGCCTGTGATACTTAGAAGCAGGAGCCTCTGTGCTGCCTTTCCATCTTTGTATCCAAGGTTTCAGGGCTCAACATGGTCCTGGTATAACTGTATGTTAGCTCTACAGGCAACATTCACAGCTGACAGCCAATTCCCAATTCCTCGTCAGCTCAATGAAATCACATTTGCTTAGACCAGCAGGGCTGGATCTGGGCCTCTACTGGGAAATCCCTTTAGTGTGTTGTTTTTGTGGCAGGCACACACTGCTGCTTCTGTGCTCCTTGCTCTGGTCCTCTGCCCTGGAAAGTCTGAACTGCTTGACCCTGCAGGTTATCGGAGGGGCCAGGGGCTTGGCAACACCCTTCCCTGCATGGAGCAGCCAGCTGGGCATTAAGTTTTTCCTTCACCAATGAGTAGAGAAGTGTCTTTCATCACCTTTGGTTCTCTGTCAGGCTCAGGTGAGGACAGGCACTGAGCAGAGGATTCCAGCTGCCTCAGATTCAGCCCATGGCTTGCTCTCAGGTTCCCCAGAAACTGGTAGAAACTTTTCATACTCCACAGACTGTCAACCAAGCGGGTGAGGCAGGTACCTCCATACCAAGGGCAGCATTCGATAAACCTCGCTAAGGCTGTTGCCTATGCTTTCACCCCACCTCAGCTCCAGGATGTGACCTTGGGGCACTCCAAGAGCAGCCCACTGCACTGCTCGTAGAAGGTGTCCCAAAGGGGCGACGTGAGCCCTCTGCTCACTCGGGACGGGACAGTGTGTGTTTGCGTGGCACAGGCACCTCACAGAGCTCTGGCAGAGGTTGCTGGTATCTCTGACTGCCACAGGGTTTCCCCACAGACACATTGGGGCTTTTGGGGCTCAAGACAGCTTCTGTTATCTAGGATCTTTCCTGAGAGGTTAAAGTCTGCCCATCTGTGTAGGAACAGTGAGCCTGGAGTCTCAGTCACTGCTTACCAGCATGGCCGAGAGCTCTGAACTCCAAACACCCTTTCCCTCTGTAATTATGCTTTATTTTTAGGTGTCCCTTCCTTTTTCTATTTCAGGCCTGCATCCTCCGCAGAGTAAACCGGAGAAGGTGCACTGAGCCGAACCCGCTGTGTTTGGGAAGCAGTAAAACGAGGCTTCTAAACTGGGCTCAGAGGCGTAGGAGCCATTGGCGAAGGCTGGCAGGGAGCCCTGGCACGGTGCAGACCACAGCTCTGCCTCCACGGGGCTGCGAGAGTGCCAGTCACTTCAGCGGTTGAGGGTGGGGAGAGTGGGACAAGGGAGGCAGGGGGAGGGGGTGGCCTGGGCTGTGGCTGCCATAGAAGAATGGTGCCGTCCGGTCTTTTTGTGGAGCAGGTGGATATGTGCGCTGTGGACCTCTTACTTTCCCAGCTGGGTCTAACCATCAGGTGGGTTGCGCTAAAGAACGGAGTTTGATGCCCAAATGTGTGGAGACTAGTGGCTTTACTGGTGGGCCCGGTTCCATCTGAAGCTGGTGGTTGTCTTGGTTCCACAGAGCTGCACTGAAAATGGAGCTTCTCTTCCATCAAAGCAACTTGAAAGTCCCTTCATTTTCCACTTGTATCTATATGACCTGATATAAGGCTTGCTTAGCATTTCATGGGTTGAGTAACACTATGATAGTGACAGAATATATTCTGAACAGCAGCAAGAGGTCCTGAGAGCTTCCTTCCACTACAGACTGGTTACATCCAAGCCCTGGGAGGGCTCTTGTTTATCCTCAGGTCCTTCCCACGTCACTGCAGCAAGGATATTCATTCCACCACAGCATCACCACAAGGAGTTGGTAGAATAAGCCACGTTTCTCCCAACTGCTTTTGGCTAAACCATACTTCTCAGTGTACTGCACCTCAGGGCTAATAAATGCTTATTAGCCCCAGATTCCTCTACAGATTTCCTCTAACAGACTCACTAGGTCAGCCCTGGCTTCTGGGAAACCCCTTACTGCTGAGCTGAGCTGCAGGATGGAGTCAATGCTGGGGTCCCTCCACTTTGTTTTGCCAAAAGACTTTAACTCTGGCTGTCCCAGTGTAGACTCTACCCTGCTTCCTGAGGGAACAGCCTCTCAAAGAGGTGTTGAGCTGCTTTTGCACTCCCCCAAGCAATGTTCAGGATAAACCAGCCCCTTACTCTCAGCATGAATTTAAACAGCCTTGGGAGCGCCCTGTGCTGCAGCTGGCTCCCACGGGACACTGCTGAGCCTGGAGCAGCCTGGAGTCTCTCCTGCATCATGACCTGGGCTGCGTCTCCATCACACTGCCATTTTGTCAGCCTGGCCTGTTGCCAGCTCGTGGAGCTTCCGAGGTCTGGAGCTGCCTGTGAGACAATGGTTGGGCCCAGGACGGCAGATTTACCATTGCAGATGGTTTTAGTTAGTGCTCAAGACACATTAAAGCCAGCAAGGGTTTATATTTAGCTGGGCTGTTTAAGAGGAAAGCCTTTTATCCTCCTGGCTGGTCATCCATCAAGCCCTTGGGAGGGCGGGGTCCTGTCTCCAAATAGATCCCAAGGACAAGCAGCCACTGTGAAACCACATTTCCTCCTGGGAGGGCCCACCAGAGACAGGCGCTCACTGTGGCTAAGCCTCTGGTCGCCAGCTTTAGAGCGGGCTGGTCACGGGAGCTGGCAGGGATACAGAGCTGAGGCAGGGACATAACCAGCTTGGGTGCTGTCTTGGCATCATGGCGTTTAAGCTGCCTCGTAGCCCTGATCCTACAGTTCTTGCTTCTGCTGCCTGGAATGGAAATTGCAGTCGGAGCTTTTTGTCTGGTTTTAACCAACAAATAACATTTGGAGCTGATCTAGTAGGCATTGGGGCAAAAACCTGCTGGTCTGCTGGAGGGACAAGCAGTGGCAATGTTGTGATGGAGTCTTCTGAGATGTCCGCTGTGGCTGATGGCAATTTTTCTGCTTCTCAGGAATGTGAGGCTTATGCTGTATTTATGGTCCTAGCAACACTGGCATCAAAATTTAAGTGGCAGCTAAATGAAAGATGCTGATGGTAAGGAAAGTTTTATAATGCAATGCAAGGTAGCGCTGCTGGAGAGGTTCCTGGAGTCCCAGCTGTGTGTTTGTCATTAGGCATTCACCTCTGAACACAGCCCCTTGGACAGTTTTGTTGCCTTTCTGAGTCTTCAGGTGGTATAGATACATCATTGCCATATGGATCTTCAGACTAAATGCCGTGGCATTCCTCTTGGGAAGGCTTGCTCTGCCAGCACCCTCCTGACACTGCTGGGGCATCGCTGCAGAAGTTCACAGTGCTAATGCTTTAGCCATGACCGAGAAAAATTCATTGACAGAGAAACCTGCTGTCAAGGACAGGAAAAGTTACTTGGCTGGAAACTCCTTTTACTCACGCCAGTATAAATTTTAGTGGATTTACTTCAGGTTTATATTGGCATTGATGAGAGAGGAGTTGGACTCTGTTTCTGTGTTTCACAGCCCTTGTGAGAGCATAAGTGCATTCGATCATTACAATTTGCTTGGCTTTTCCAAGGACTGTGTATCACTGGTGGTTTAATTGCCACAGATTGATTTGGAACCCTAAACGGTCCTGGTTCATTCTAGCAATTGCAATTACCACACCACCAGCACGGTGCATTACCCCACCAGTAGCAAAAGGTGATTTTTTAGGCTCTAAGGACAATGATGTCTGAAGTACGCAGGGTAAATTACAGCTCTGGGGCAGCAGGACCCATCTTGAATTACACTGCTAATTCTAAAGAGGTTCCCTCCCCTGGGAAACTACCAGGGCACTTGGGAGGGGCTCTGTGTGTGCACAAGCAAAACCAGTTTGGAACTAGAACCAGTCTGAGATTAAACCATTTCCTTTGCTCTCTTTCCAAGAATGAACTTTATTTTTCCAGTTGATCTGAAACAGGGAATATTGAGACTTGGGGTTTTTCTTCTTTCTCTTTCCTTGTGTCTGGATACTTTCCCAGAAAAACACAGAAAATTAAACATTTGTTTTCTTCTCAGTGAGAAAGTTTCTTCTTTTCTGGGAAGAGGTTCAAGGGTCAGACTAGAACTACTATCATCCTTGCTTTGTGAGGAGCAAATACAGATAGGAAATGCATAGCCTGGCCACACAGCCCACCATCTGGTGAAAAAGGCTAAAGGGCAAGGTTGCAAACATGCCAGAAAATCTGCATTTGTGAGTGTATTCATTCATGACAGCCCCGCACACTTGGAGCCCTTCAGATTGCAAGGCTTCTGTGCTTTGGGGAGAAGGGATGACTTTCCCACTGGAGGAAATAGGGAGATGCACGGGAAGGAATATGTTGATTTAACTGTCACTCGATCAAGCAGTCTTTCAGTTCCAGTTTCCAGGCAGGACCTCATGCCAAGCCAAGTGGATGTGGCAGAGAAGGTGTAATGGACCAAGGAATGGTCATACCAGAAAGCCTCCTGGTCAGTTTGGGGGTGGCTGATCTAGTCCCATCCAGTGGAGAAAAATGAAGGCTCTGAGCTGTGTGTCCTGTTATAGTTCTCTGTTTTCCTGGGATGGAGATGGTGCAGCTTACTGGGGAAGGTGATGGCTTTGGACTCAGGGGATACGGCACCTCATTCTCTTTGTACTTTGCTTTCTGGGTTTCCCATTTCATGTCTTGCCTTTGAGGTAGGGGTAGTCTCTTAGCTAAGGGCCTGTAAGTGCTCCTGCAATGCAAAGAATAGTAGTGTTAACTAAATATTCCAATATTATCCTACCATTTTGCCCAAGACCAGCTGACAGTGGCCCAACCAGCAAGCAGGTCAGCTCTTGAGGACTACACAGGGCTGCGGTCCCTACTTTCCAAGGGAGGCCGTGCTTCCTTGACTTCCTTCTCTCTAGGATCAGTTTGCTGCGACAGCCAGCGCAGTAGAGGAAGGGGCTGACAATCCTGTTTTGCTCCCCACCTCCACTCCCCTGCTTTTAAGACCTCCCAGTAAGTAACCCAAGCCCAGAGCTGTGGTGGCAGATGCTTCTGGGGAGGAACTTCCAGTCTCCGAGGCTCTAACCACCCAAGGAACCAGCCTCTTCATCCCCACAAATTACAGGCTCCTGCCTGCCCTTTAGAGACGAGCAGGGAAATGGATGAGAGAGATCACGAACAATCCCCCCTACCACCAACCAGCCCCCCGTGCACCCCTCCTCTCCTGGAACCTGTTATCTTGGTGGTGAGACAAAGCTCTCAGCAAGGCTGATGTGGTCTCCTTGTGTTTGTGGATTAACCACTCCCAGGAGAGGGCTGCACTGATGCGTGAGTGCTGGAGCCAGCAGCCGGCGGCTATAAGCACTCACTTCCCACAGGCTCCCCTTCTTCCACCCCTCTCTCAAAGGGCTCAGATGCAGGCGTGTTGTGACACCTCCACAGTGGGTGAGGAGAGGTTTTGAAATGTAGCAGGCACCATACAGGAAAAAAGCTCGCGTCAGGAAGGACCCAAGCAGATGCTCAGGGGGCTTGTTCACTCCTGGTCCCTCCGGAGCAGAGCAGGCCAATGTGCTGGGGAGGGAGGTGGGTGTTTGCTTTTGCTTTTGCCAGCAAACTGCAGCCCTGGGTAGCTGCAGGGTCTGGGCATTAGCTCATCCGGTGCTGGTGGGCAGCATGAGTCTTTTGTAGTTAAGGTATTGTGCTGAATTCAGGAGATCAAGATCCAAAGCCCAGATTTGCTGTGGACTCTCTAGGTCATGCCCATGGCCAGTTCCTACCTGTGAAATGAGGTAATAATTCAGCTTTTTCACTGTCCTTTCTAAGGCCCAGATCTTCAGGTCTGCTCAGGCTCCAACTCACCATTACACCAGGAAGTCAAAATGTGCCTTCTGAGAATCTGGACCCAAATTCTCCAGATGGGGACTCTCCCCTTTCTGTGCCTTGTGCAATGGCCTCTTCCCCTTAATAAGCAGCTACGGGCAGATCCATAACTCCAGTAAATAATAACACGGATACAGGTCAGGTGGTAAATGCTGGTCTCCAGCTCTAGCAATGGAAATTAAATTCAGCTCCATATGAAAGATACTGAACGCATAAAGCTTCAGAATAGGCTATAAGTGGCAGTAGCATAGTGTATAGGGGCAAACCACCACCAGAGCTGTGCCCCAGGGCAGTTATCTGTGTAAGAAACCTCAGCCTGGAGGTCAAACCCAGAAGGCTGGTGAGAAAACTCAAGACCTAGTGAGAGAAAGGTGGTGGCAAGGCCAAAACCTGGAAAAGGTGATACTGAAACAGTGAAGAGCTTGGATGAGGTGGCATAGGGGTGAAAGGCTGGTGCTAGCGATCCCTGGCTATGCTTTTGGTGGCACATCAGTTTCTGAATCAGCAGCTTTGAAACCAGCCGGAGGCCTGGCTGGCTGTGCTCTGTGGTGATGGATTCCTCTGGAGTCAGGCTCCACAACCAGCAAGCTCAGATGCTTTGCAGACTCTTTTCTCTGGGCTCTGGTTGTAGCAAGCACTGCTCTTCTCCAGAGTTCAGCTCGGGTCCCCTGAGATCTGCCCCATTCACTTGGAGGCTGGGGGGACACAGGAATGTTTAATAAGGGCAATGTCCAAATTAGGAGGTGAAGGAGGGCTGCAAGATGCTCATAAATACTGCCCTGCTTGTCAGAAATGCTGTTCTTCTGCATGTATTGCCACCCCTGGTTTACAAGCTGGGCCGAGTGCCAGGCAGCGTGTTGCTGCCAGGTGGGAGGAGATGCACACGTGTGTCCGCGTACGCACGTATGTGTGCACACCTTCATAGGGGCAAGTTTACTAGTGTGGCGCAGGTACAGACTCTGGCTTCAAATTGCTTCTCCTGTCATTCAAAGGGTTTCCAGACTGTCTGAAAAGCCAGGCTTTGCAGGCTAGGTTGGGACACATTTCTCACCATCTGCTGGACTCCTCTCAGCTGGTCGGTCGATCTGTCTGCCTTCTCTTTTTCAGTGCCCCGTCACTGCTTTGTCCATGCACTGCTGGAGAAGCTCCCTGTGTGTAAGAAGTACAAGACCAGTGGGGTTTGTGAGACACACACAGACTTCAGTTGCATTAAATCCTTTAGATTAAAACACTCTCTCCCAGATATGAAAATATGAAAAATTGATATTTGGGCATTCTCAGACAGTCTGAGCTAGTTTTAAATTGGCAAGTGAATAAGGTATCATTTAACTTAGGGATTTGACCTGAATACAGATCTTGTCCTAAGCTATATCCGTTCTCCAAGTCCAGTGCTATTGCAAAATCATCTGGTAGACAAGCAAAATCACTAAAAGATAATGGTTTGAGTAGTTCTCAGTGGTGCCCTAATTTAACTCTTACTGAAGCCAGTAGGAGGTTTTCCAGCAGCCTCTCCTTCGGTGGCAGCAGAGACAAGCTGACACTCAACACTTGCAAGACTTTTTGGTTTCACACCAGCAGGACTGCACCAGCTTGAAAATTGGATTAACTTCAAGATTGCCAATTGTGGGCAAGACTGCCTGCCTAAAGAATGGGGTAAACATCTACTAAAGAACAAGAAATGAGACCTTTGTCTTCCTCTTGATGGAGTTTATGAGCTGACAGTAGGGTTGACCTGAAGAGCTAAACCCCTAAAACTGTAAGGTTACCAACCAGACTGTAGATTTTATGTGGGGCAGTCTCATCCCATTTACACTTGCTTCCCGCTGCTGACTGGTAGCTGATGCCTGCAGGTGGTTGCCAGTTGGGCTTTCCTTCTCCTTGGACCCTTCAGTCCTGGGACAGAGCTGAGCAAAAAGAGCACTAAAGGAAACCCCCTATGCTTTCATTTCTCAGGGGGCAGTTCTGCTCGCCAGACTGACTCTAGATGGAGAGATAAACAGAAAGAACAAGGGCTTTTACTATTTACAACAGCTCCTGGAAAGAATTAGCATCACGAAACTACAGCCAAGCATTTTGCCAAGCCTGAGCAGCGTTTACATGCCTGAGTAGGGCTCACCGAAACAAATCTGTACAGCAACGAGGACAGCGCCGTCTGCCAACTCCAGCCTTGTAGATCCAAAAGATGGCCAATTTGCCACATCCTTTGGTAATGCGTACTAACTTAATTACCGTCTTTGTTAACAATTTGTAGTAGTTATTTATTCATAAAATCCACTTACTGTGCCATAAATTTACACAGTCAAGCAGCAGCAGTGAGGAGGGTTTTTCCCCTTCGTGTCCCTCCAGGGTTACCCTCAAGCATGCTTCCTCCATGCAGACTAGCCCACCAGTGCCTCAGTGACTGCTGGGCTGAGTTTCACTGAGTCATCACTACCAGCCACATTCATATTCCCATTTCAGTTTGCTAATTCACGTTTTATTTAGCAACTGGCGTGACTCACTCATAGGATGATGACAATGAAGAGATGAAGTGATACTGACATTTAATGCTCAGTTTCTTAG
This sequence comes from Falco peregrinus, assembly GCF_023634155.1. Lineage (NCBI taxonomy): Eukaryota > Metazoa > Chordata > Aves > Falconiformes > Falconidae > Falco > Falco peregrinus. The sequence goes on along the minus strand of NC_073738.1, from coordinate 6,267,855 downwards.
GGCCAAACACTTCCTAAACTTCTTTGTTTACATCATGGGCTAAAGAATTAGCCGTTTACCGTTGGCCCGCGGAGGAAAGCATGGATGCCTCCAGGAACGCACAAAGGGAGCCTCGGACACTGTCTGGGGCCAGGGATTGAAGGACACATCCAGCGCAGAGCCCATGGGGCTGAGCATTAGCCAGAGCTGTGCAACATCAGTTACAAAACATGAAACTGGGCTGAACTTTCCTGGTTTCAGTTTTCACATCAAGCTCTGGGTTCTAGCCAGATACCTTAAGCCCAGACTGGGGAATTTCGGGGGGTGACTTCCAGCAGCTCTGGCAGTGTTAGTGGAGTCTTGCAGGTTTTAGTAATTGTCTTACAACTCTTGTTTTTGGAAATCAGCCGGTTGAAGCTGCAGCTTCCATAAAGCAGCATCAAACAAACAAGTTTTTAGCCATCATAAATCAGAAAAAAGCATCTAGTGTGCATTCTGTAAGTTCAAGAGGAAGTCAAAAGAAGAGTATTAGTAATTAATTTTATAGAAATACTCAGGACTGCTTTGCCATTTTACCTGGCTAGATTGATGACATCTGATTAACTGTGGATGGGAGGCCTATGATCATGTATGATTTCTATTTTTTTAAGCAACTTTACTGGCTGGAGTTTAGTTGTACCCACCTAAAGGACTTAAAGATGGGCATTTTCATAGGTACTGAAACATTTTTCTGATTTCAACTGTATTTTTTACTGCAGGATGCTTCACCTTGGTTTTATTGTATCTGACTTCATCTTAATATGATTTTTATAAAAAATACCATTTTAATTATTTATAGCAATGTTATATATTTGTATATATGTGTATATATGAGGCAAATTTGCATAATGCCTCATGTTACATTCTGCTGTTCTAACATGAGAAACTCCCAAGGAAAGTGATTTTGATAGCCAAAATCTGTATTTTTTCAAAGGTCAAGAACATGTTTTTCTCTGGTTTGGGATGTAGTTTGGAGAAGAATGGTTTGACATCATTACCCATGCAATGGATATTTGGTCTGCTCCACCAAATGCAAGCTCTGTTTGCGTTTCCTAGGTGCAGTGGGATCTTCATTTCAGGGCACTCCTGCCAGTGCCTTAATCCTAAATTCTTAACCTCTGCATGGTGAAGACACCTGCTCCACTTCTCCTGGCTGGCAGAGTTGCCTGGAAGCTGCTCTCAGGATCAGAAGCAAGAGGTCCTGATCTTCATCGAGTGCTTGAGGTGGCAGGTGTAAAATGCCTGTAGGTTTGTTCTTGACACTATGGGATGTGCCTGCAGTGGCTCCTACCCTCCTTCTCCAGCTCCTGCAAGGCGCTCCCCTTTGATGCTGCTCTGCTCTGAGCTACTTCAAACAGCCTGGGAGGGTGGGTCAGCCAGGGCGGTAATTACACCCTTATGCAGCTCACTGGTACTCCAGCCCCTTTGAAGTGATTTTACCACCCAGCCTCATCACCAGGAGCCACACACACACACATACCATGGAATTCAGTCTCCCTAGCAGCTCTGCCCTAGGGGTCCTATGGGAAGGTGGGAGTGGAAGGGGGACAAGGAAATGGGATGAATGAGGGGTTTAAAAAAAAAGAGAGCCCATAAACTATCTACCAAATATTTTATTAACCCTTCAAGTACCCAAGCACATCCCTGTTGGGGCCTGTGCATGTGCAACCAGCTGTTTCCACTGCTGAGCAAAACCAAACTGTGTCAAGTAGAGGTTCCCCATCAACTGGAAAGAATTGGGGATCTCTCCCTAATGCTGGCTAGCCCACATCAGTTCCATCCTCTGCCCAGAGTGGCCTGGCACCACCTGCTACCCTTGGATGGACACATTCCCTATCATCTCTCAGCAGGTTGAGTGCTCCTATCGCTTCCTGAAACTGTTCTGCACATAGGCAAGGTGCCTTCACTGGTTGCAACGCTTTCAAAGAGATCCTGCTCATGACATTTTCTTGATAGCATGCTATACCCCTACTTCCATTTGTACAGCCTCCCTGTAGAATCATAGACTATCTCAAGTTGGAAGGGACTCATTTACGTACCGTATGTATTTGTATGTTGCTTGTGACCACAGAGTCCGAGGTTAGGTTATGCTGTTGTCCCCAGCCTGTCTCTCTGAGCACAGTCTCAGCTCTCTTTTCCATCTACAAGAACTACTCACCCTGTGTGGCACAGATGACTGTAGCACAGCAGGCTATGAAGCGAGGCCATCCAAACCTGAGATGACCGTGGAAGTGCTGGACTACACTCTTCTCTCTGTAGGCTGAGCTGCTGGCTGCTCTGTAAATACAAAGAGCAAAGGAAACTGAGACCAGAATGCCCCAAGCCTGGTCTTGGCTCAGTGTGAGCAGCTTTAGACATGCCAACTGTTGAGCACCGGTAGCACCTGTTCATCTATGAGAAATGTTGAAAACGGACAGTAATCCACGGACCTGAGAAGATTGGAAGCAACTGCTCTGAAGCACCTGGCACCAGCTGCTCTTGGAGACAGGAGGCCGAGCAAAATGGGCTCTTGTTGGGGCTTGGAAATGTCCATGTTCTACATGACCAGGAGCTTATGATGGTAAACAAGGATTGCAAGGGCCTCTCCCTCCCTTGCTTTGGTGGAGATCATAAAACCTGGATGTTTATCCTCTCCTTTGGCTGTAGCTGAGCGTCTCCCTGATTACAGACACAGACCAATTTCTTTTGGCTTGGAAGTAATTTGATTATGCCCTGGCAAACCTTCCTGAAGCCACACAGTCCTAGACAACTGCACATCCCTCCTCCCCCCTCACCACTGCCTTAATCACCAAGTCTACCATCAGCAATGCTCAAACATGCAATTGTCTGGCAGACACACTGCTGTTTTGAGGGCTGGTGAGGGGTAGCTAGAGGGAGCAAAGGCATATGTGTGTGAACTGCAGCCTTCTGGCTTTTCATCTCCAGCAACACCACAACTACCACTACATCATGCAGAAATGATCTTTGTTAACAGCTGGTGTTCCAACAATGTAGGTTTATCCCAGCTTTTCCTATTAACCTGGGACTACTAGTGGGGAGCTAGTGATAGCTTTGGTTTGGAAAGTCATCATATTCCAATTTTCCTGAAACCGGGGGTGAAAGCTCATTGTCATCTTCCAGTCCTCCACTGTGTCCTTGAGAAAGGCTGTTATTTGAAAGACTGAATGCAGCCATTAAGACAGGCCTTACCAAGGCAAAACTTCCTGCCTTTCCCATTGAGGACAGCAGTATTTTGGAGGTTGTTCCACCAATGTCAAGGCAAAGCTGGTAAATCTCTGTACTCATTTGAATTTTGAAGGTCTGGATGAGCCTGAAACCGATTTGAATTTGTTTTTGCAAAGGCAAACATCAATGTACTATTGATTAACTAATGTCTTCCCATAAGCCTGATCTGCACTGTTCATGAGACCGCCAAAGACACTTAAATATTTGCTTACTCATTTAATCCGAGTATATTTACTGTTAAAGATAGGCTCCATCCAAAGTCCTCGTTCCTTTGAACATGGACATATCCTCATATGGATTGTATAGCTTGGGGCCATCTCATGTTAGTTGTATTATATTTGCTTGTGCAATTAGCTTGCTTCCTTAAAAGAGACACTGCAGCTATGAAACACAGCTGCTTTTTAAATTGCTGGTAGTGTATTTGCTCTTTAACAGTCAGAGGATACAAACAACGTGTGCACGCTGTTGTGACAGGCACAAGTTGGCTGACTGCTGTTGCTGTGACTAAAAGTCAACTGGTAAGACTGGAGCTGGGAAGTGGCTTCCATATGGGAAGAGACAAAGTAAGTCTCCTGCTTGGAGACTTGGAGAAATGATTTGCAAGGTCTGTAAAATCATGTTTGTCTCAAAACCACAAGAAGTAGGGGGTACCTATGCAATTACCAGGCACATATTTAAAACAACAAAAGTAAAGTAGAAGAAGCTGAGAGGGCATACCAGGTGAAGGGCTGCTCCACACAGGCATGTTCCTGCCCTCCTTGCATCAGCTGCTGGTCCCTGACAGTGTTAACTGGTACCCAGGGAGTCCTTGGTCCAGTTGTTTTTACAGCTCATGTTGCCAAGTGTCTCTTGCTCCCAGAGTCAGGGTGCAGTGCAGCCGTCATCAATAGTTCTCTTTTCGGCATGGAGATTTTTGTTATTTTTATTTGTTGTAATTTCTAGCAGGAAAACAGGTGGGAGTTGGGCTGGGAAAGATTTTGCAAAGGCCAGAGAGACAGTGCAGGGCAATTTTAAAAATAATATTGCTCACTGTAATTTATGGCCACTGAGAAAGTCCTTTTTTGTCTCCTTGATACCAGTAGGAAAACTCCTGAGCTGTAGAGAAGGCTCAGTAACCTCTCACAAACTTAGACTGAGATTCCTGTTCCTGTTTCTGCTCCCAGGTGGTCATCAATGCGTGAAATTGAATAGCATGTCATCTGAGGTCATAAACTGTCTAGGACTGTCTTTCTGCTTTGCTTACAGGCAGCAACAATATCTGTGTTCGGGTCTCCTAGGCATTACTGCAACACACCATTAGTTCTAACAGCTAGTACTAAAAAAACCTGTGACTTTGATTATTCAATAGTTGGGACACATTGGAAAACAAGGAGGGAACATTTCCTAAGAAGAACTAAGAAGTTCTTAGTTGCTGACACTGGAGGTCCCCTACTAGTTACGGTGTCTCCTAGGGAGGAGAGAAGACAGGGTGCAGAGGAGATTGCAAGAGGGGTTGTGGTACAAAACAAGGGCAGGGACATCAGAGGGGTGGAGCCGATCAGAGCTTGGAGGGTGGAGACTAACTTGGGCAGCAGAACAACTGCCAGTGTTGTTTTCTGCATTTTGCATCTCAGAGTTTCTAGGAGTCTTCTGGTTGCAGAGGAAGCTGTGGTGGTGTCAGGCAAGCCAGATACAGCAAGTGAAAGATGCATCATGCTCCCTCCCTGGAGAAAGTTGTCTTTTGTTTGACATCATGACAAATGACTCTTTGAGAGTAATTGAAACAGAATTATTCACTTCAGTTCTGAGTGCTCACCTCCGCAGTATCTCTGTGCAAAGGCAGATGTGCTATTTCCCCTGTCTGAACTAAGCCCCAACCCCAAACTCACTGAAATCAACAGGGGAATGTCCATCTTTCGATTACCCTGAGCCTCAGGTTAGCTTCCCCTGTTTGCATGCTTTTGTATGCTGATAAAGGGCAAAGATAAACCTTTACAAATAATTAGGAAAATGTCAAGCCCTTATTAGGAAAATGCAAAACATCAAAGAGTTAGGAGGACTCCAGGAGGGTCACAAGAGACAAAGGCTGAACTAATAAATGAAACCTCCAGGCTGGTGTTCCTGCACAAACTGCTCTATAGTTGCTTTTGGTGACAAGAAAAAAAGATGAAGCCAAACTGGGTTTAGAGGGAGTGTGGAAGCCTGGTAAGGAGTGGGAAGTGCTGAGGACGTGTGCTCAGAGTGAAACAGCACGCGTGACACCTACGGATTACCCCTGTATGTCAAACCAATGCCTGCCTTCAGCATTGTGACACCGGACTCTTACTCCTTACAGCTTTCTTTGGGGTAAGAAGAGCCGTTCTCTCTAGCAGGCATCATGAAGTGCAACTCTGAGGTTTACCGGTGACTGACACATCCTCTTGTGCCTGCTCTTCCACCAGCACCTCCTCCTGCACTGCCACTGGAGCCATGGCAGCTCCCGAGAGGGCTGGGACATTCTGGGGGTACAGCAGAGGTGGTGTGTGGGAGCCTGTGCAAGCAGGGAGCCGGAGCACTCACCTGTCTGATGTGTCAGCCTTTGATGCACATGCTTGAGGAAAGATGGTTTAGCTCTTATTAGGACAGCAGGGAGCCGTACCGAACAGGCTGCCACCTCCTGCTCCCAGTCCACCCTCCCACCTCAGTCAGTAGCACCGTACCCACCACCGCTCTACCGCTCCGAGCACTGGCACTCCGCGGCTCCTCGCTGGTTTACCGGCTCCGTCAGCGACTTGGCAGCCATGGGATGCTGAGTGCCCGCAGGGGTACGTGGGGGTGTGGTGAGCTGAAGACGCCCCACTTGTTTATTTGGTTACCGTTTTGTGGTTTTTGAGAGGTGCCTGCAGGTCTGCAGGAGAATCTGCTGTGAGATGGCCTCGCCCTATTCCCATCTCCTCCAAGGGCCCAGCTGGTGCCACACAGGCTCCAGGTTTACATGTGTGTGTATGTACATGCATGTGTGTGAGAAAAAGCAAGTGAGAGCAAACTCTGCAGAGGCAGAGACACACAGACCTGCATGGGGTTACGTCCATCTCCTTGTGTGTTCTTCCATCCTTTGACTTTGCCCATGCAGCAGATTGCAAGAGCTCCCAGGTGCCCCATAATTAACCCTGGCTCTGCCAGTATCTTTTGCAAGGTTAGAAAAAAGACAGGTCTCTTTTAACTTTCTTAATAATCGTAAGATCCTTCATGCAAGGTTGGAAGAGAAGGTTATCTCCAGGGCTGGACTTGAGTGAAATGAAAGCATCAGGCTGTGTGGCGGCTCCACTTCCCACCATCTAGAGTTTGCACCCCACCTTGGGAGATAATAACAACAAAGACTGCATCTTCATCCCCTTTTTTGCCCTCATAAGAAATCCATCTCCAAATACTATTCGTGGCTTACCCTAAGATACAAAATGGATTTAAAACAGAACAGTTAATTACAGCAAGAATTGCAGTTATGAATATTTGCATGATGCAATACTAACTTATCCCATTTTGCATGTCTGTTCCTCTTACCTGTGTGATAATCGCATGTAGGGGCTGAAGCTGAGAGCAGATTCCTCTGATAAAAAGTGCACAGGCTGCAAGAAACAGTTGCCCACCTGTCACCTCCCTAGAAAAGACAAGACAGCGTGGTTGTTCCCACTCGTGGGGTTTGAAGCACAAGGGAAGGATGTTTCCCATATGCCTCACAGCTGAGAAGTGATGCAGATTTTCTGATTCCCGCTGAAGAAACTGAGCCACAAAATCATCCTTCTCCTTTCTTGTAAAACATACTTGCAGCACCACTGCCGTGCAGACCCTTCGGGGGTGAAGGCTGGTGCAGTAGCACTGCCTAACAGTTTAGTAACACCTGATCCAAACATGGGAAGCAGAGGGGACATCTCTAGGTCCCCTCTAGGTGTTTGGGTACCTCCGTGCCACATGCTGCGCCAGGTGCTGCTGTTCCAGCAGAGAGCAACAGGGTATGGGGCAGCAGGTCTGGGGAGCCACAGGAGCTGGGAGTGTGACCTGCCCAGGGGGAGAACCCCACCGAGGGAGTCACCCTCTATGCTTCCTGCAGCACCTCGCTCTTCCCGGAGCATCTCCCACTGGAGACGGACCCAGCCCAGGCCCGCGGAGCTCCTTCAGCTGCGGACACCCGGGATCAGGAGCTGATTTTCAGATCGTGTGCAGGAAGGACCGGGGGCAGAGAACCTGCTGTCATGATGAGGCCACTGCTTAGATGCATTCGCCTGATGTCACTCGATCCCATGCGGCGTCAGGCTGCCCTGTGGTGATGTCAGCTCTGAGTGATGTCAGCTCTGAGAATGAGTTGCAGGGCTTAAACATGGTATCAGGCCCCAGGATGCTGAGCAAGGGAAGGGATGGTTCTGGTGCCTTCTGTGATGACCTGCCTGTTTACAGGCTCTTAGTGCTTCCTTTTCGTCTTGTCTGGGCAGCAGTTGGCATCAGGCTTTGGGCTGTATGGGCTGTGTAGGTGTTCCGCACCATGCTCTGGGAGGCAGGATGAGGGTGGAGGAAGTTTATGATAGCACCCAAGTCTGCTAAGTGTGGAAACATCTTCTGTTGCCATTAAGGGGCTGCTAGTGACCATAGCTGGTTCACAAAGGTCGCACCTTTAATGTTGGTTTAATGTTATCATAGAAGGGGAGTTGTGCCACCTACAAAGAAAGTCTTTCTTCTTGGGAACCAGATTTGGGGCTTTTCTTTGAGGGCTTAACTGCTGCAGGCATGAGATGAGCAAGCCCTCATTTGTGACCTGACGTTAATTGCTATTTAGAACGGGCACTGTCTTTAATTTGGTGTTTTGCAGTGCCAGCAGCATGGGATTGTCATATCTGACAGCAGATCCAAGGCTCTACTGTTCAACAGATATCTGTAATAATGAATAAACATCACATCTGACCAGTCAAAGGGCCTCTGACTGTGAGGAGGATCTCTGCTCTATAAGCAAAGAGTGCCATTGTGCGGGCCTAATCCTGCCTTCCTCACTCATATGAAATCAGTAGGTTGCACCTGCTGAGAAAACTGGGCTAGGAAAGAAAATTGTAAAATAACCTGATCCATTTTCCCCTGGTGACTGCTTGCTGAGACTAGGGGCTCCATGTGCTCCATGTGAGCCAACAGGAGCTTCTCCTAGATTATTTGTTGGGTGTTCATACAGGGTACTTACTTGGTGTTTTTACAAATAGATATGCATATTGGGAAGTTTCAGCTTGGCTGGACACCCAGCTAGTGCAGCTGCACTTTGGGAGAGGAGGTGGCATGGCCACTAGTGAGGAAGGTCAGAGGTGCTGGGGGGAAAGGGAGATGGGAATGTGACCCATCCCTTAGCACCCACCGACCAGGGTCCAGCATGGATCCCTGTCTGTGTGAGAGCCAGCCGCAGTGCCTGCAGAAGGGCCAGGGTACACCCGCTACCCACCCGGTTTGAGTCTTTGTTTGGGGCAGGGCTGAACCTGCCAGCTTTGCCTTTCACACGGGGCCAGGCCCCCATCGGGGCTGTTCTCATGCAGGCCCTGGGGGCAGGAACTGCACGAGCTGAAATTTAATTTGCTGTTTCTGTATACACAGACTGGCAGAACTGAGAAAGTTAATCTTGGCTGGACATTCAGATATTGAGATTTGTTGGAGACCAGATCATAAAGTGAATGCTTCAAGGGGAAGAGGGTGTGAGCGGGGAAGTTAGGGGATCCCATCAGTGATGAAGCAGGAAAACATTTTCCTGTACTGGAAAGTAGTCAAAGAACATGATTCTTTTGTGGCCCTTTGTTTTCTAATTACCATGTGGTTTTATTGCATATATACCTGCTGTGAGCGAGTGCCTGACCAATCCTTTAATCCCCACTGCTCTGTGGTATAAATCATGATTAAGGCAGAGCTAGACATGAGAAAAAAAAGGTGCTTTGGTCTTCCCTGGTTGTGCATGACTCTCCTGATATCTTCCTTAGCTTCACACACTTCTCAGCTTTGGATAGCTTCGACTTGGGATGGGTCTTGGGTGACCAAAGTTTCTATACTTCACATCTTGTGTTTATCTAGTGCCTTTCCACCAATGAGCACAAACACACTTTGCAAAAATTGGTGATTTAAACTGTGGTCCTGCAGCTGTTAGTCAGAACAGCATCATTTTTATTATCCCCTTTTCAGAGCTAAGTGGAAGCAGAAGCTATTTGCTTGGTGTCATGTTGTGAGGCAGTGGGATAGCAGAGTCTCCACTCCTTATCCCCATCTCTAGCCACGAAGTGACAGTTGCAGTGATAGCTGAGAACAAGATCCAAGGACCAGCTGACTGGTCCCTTTGCTCTAAGTCCTTCAAGCCAGGGGCAGAGTCTGACATCCTGACTCCCAATTCCCTTCCTATCTCACACTCCCACCCCCAGCTGGAAATAGAGCTGAAAAGCCCTGGCCAACAGCCCCTGCTCCAGCCACCAGCACTTGCTCCACTCCCTGTAGAACACATTTAGTCCTTGTCCCGGTGAGAAGATCACGGTTGTCTGCGAGTCACTTTAGGTTGTTTTTTTGGTCATTTCCTTAGCACTGCCCACCCCCAGAACAGCGCTGTTCTTTGCCCTGTAATCCTCAGCACACAGCCCTGGCAGTACGTGAGGTGGCAGGAACAGTGCCGGGTCAGGAGCATGAGAAGGCGTGGACGGAGAGGCTGATCCAGTTCATGAAATCACATCTGAACTGAGCAGTGCCCTTCCTGGTGATTGAGGGAAGCAAAATGATAGATTGCTGTCTCCTTGAAGGCTACAGTTTAGTCCTCCCATTGCAATATTCCCCTGCAGTTAATAAGCACCCTGCCTACTGTGAGGAGGCTACTGTGGCGGGGGACTATGTAAACCCAGAGAGACCAGAGCTTTCTAGGATTCAGGGGAGGGCATCTGGTAGGATCAGGGATTGGTCAGGAGCTGAGCCAAACATGACCCCAAAAAGTGGAACTTAATTCAGACAGAGCTCTCGAGGGGTACTCGTGGCCGATGCTTTGTGCTCAGCTTGGGCCTGATTCATCTCCATGTGCTGCATGAACTCATCTCCAAAGTGCTGCAGCGTGGCAGGCTGGCTGGTGCACGGCAGTCTGGTGTCTCTGTTTCATCCCAGGTCTTCAGGAGAGCTGGTGGGGGCTTGTGGAGTTCAGTAGGATGCTGCTTTATTTTTGGAGATCAAAATCATACCTCCTTTAAATTAATGACAAAACACCCCTTGACGCTGCTGGTTCTAGAATCCTGTCCTGTTATTTGGTTCTTTATTGTGTGGCCAACTCTCACATCTGATTATATTTGCCATTTTCTTCTGGAGCCAGGTTCTGGAGTGGTGTGATGTCTTGGGGAGCTCAATTTTCATTTAAAATGGAAAAGTATGTTACTAACCCTCATTACGGCGGAATAAACCTGAAAAAGCATTAACCCAACAAGCTCAAAAGCCACAAAGGAAACAAAATGTTTTGATAAATCCTTAAAGCTAATCTGTAGTTTGGGGCCACAGATCATGATGCCTTAGCAACTGTGTTGGACAGTCCTGCTTTTGGCAAGGTCTTGCTTGCAGTCTCTTATTCTACTTAGGAGAGTCTCTGAGAGCCCTCGTGTTAAGGGAGGTCAGTTCCCAAAGAATTCCTCACTTCCACTCCTACTATGTGATCAGCATCTCAGGATATCTGACATCTCAGGGACAGTTTTCAAAGTATTCTGGTGTCTGTAGCTATTGATCTTGCTTCCAGAATGCAAATGGTTTTGACTAAACAGAAAGAGAGCACTTATGTACTTACTGCTATGCCTGCTATTCACTAAAACAAACCTGTCCTCTGCCTAGTGAACAATATAAATAAATAAATATTATTTTAGATATAATTAAGCCATCGCTTGTGATTCAGCCTCCTGGGTCCATTTCTGCATCTTCAGTTCAGCTGTAGCACCACTGGGCACATGGGTCCTTTCAGCGTGGCCAGCACCAGCCCAGCAGGGCGCAGCGAGCAGCACGGCCACTGGAACTCACAGCAAGGGGCCGTGTGGGCAGAGGCTTTGCCCTTGGTGTAGGGGATTCTCCCCTGAGTCAACTCAGTGTGCTTACAGAGGCTAGAAGGTAAGCCTGGCCTGAGCTTTGGGCTGAAGGTTTGAAAAACGATGGCATAATTGGAGTCAGTAGGAATTCCCTCGTTTGACTTTTGATTTTAGGGGGAGCGGAACGAGGCCAGAGCTGACAGTTTTTGAAAAATTCATATGCTGCTCAGCCTGGGTTTCTTCACAAGTTTCTCTGCCTTGGCCATGCTACTCACAGATAGGTTAAGTTCAGTAAGGAAATCTCTATGGATTCAAGTTCTTTGGTAAATTTGGCTTCAGAGATAAAGAATTGCAATTCCCTGTTCTGAGTGTCTTATTCTTCCTCCAGCCAGAATTTGAACGTAGTTCTTTACAAAATCTTCCTGCAGACCTTTGGCTTGAAATGCTCGGTACATGTAGTCACATGAATGGAATCTCCTGGTCCTGTTTGCATGGAAGCAAATCGGAGCATAATGCAAATGAAGACAAGATTTTCACTGTGATCAATTTTGCCTGCCCGCGTTAGATCGGTTATCAGGTATCTCTGTTGCAGCAGCCTGTGTAATCTGGCTTTGGTTGAAATGTGAGACAGTTCTTGGTGTCATTATAGGCCATTCTATGCCAGCTCCCATACAAAAGGCAGCTGAGGGTTAACGCTGGATCAGCTAAGTGCTTTTTGGTGTGTGCTTCTGGTGATCAGCAGTGTGCAACAAAACTTTCTGAGAAGTGTTAATGCCCTCTGCTTAGCACGGCGTATGTATGCCAGCCACATCCTTCTTACAGCCCCTTGCAAGCAGAGGGGTTTGCAGTCATTTTGCAATGTGTTCAGGGTCTCAGTTTGGCCAAGTGTTTAAGCATGCGATAAAAGTGTTGTAAGCAAGTACTTACAGTTAAGCTTGTGTTTAATTCCCATTTAAGTCAATAATTAAGACTATCAATACTTAAAGCTAGGCACATATGTGAGTGGTGGGGTTTTTTTGAATTGGAGCTCAGCCGTGTGGGTTCGAGGTTTCCTGGATTTAGCCCAGGCCACAGGAAGCTGGGGGGGCTGTGGGCTTGAAGTCCAGTTTCCACAGAGTTCTTAGTTATCGAGTATGTGCTCCACCCTCTAATAATAAGGTGATATTGTTAAACCCAGGTCTTTTGTGGCTGTTTCCTTGGTAGATCTCAAAGCACTGGTAAAAGAGGATGGACACCCAGGCACAGAACTGGCAACAGGAGTCCTGAGTCCCCTGTCCAGTGCTCTGCTCTCTGCCTGCAAGCATTATATATTATAGTTAACTACTTATCATTATTTTTTTCTCTTCTGAGCACAATAAATTGAGAAAGAAAATGCGTCAAACAGTTGTAGTGCCAAGCATTTGAAATGGAAGGGCGTTTCAGCCATTCCCAGCTGTACAAAACAGGCTGTTAATAGTGCCCTGAAGTAAGTACTTGCTCATTTCATTATCTTTGCAGATGTCTTTGTAGCCTCAGTCCCAACGTGAATATAGAGTTTGGTGGCAAGGTTCCTAGGACCACTGAGACAGGCTACGTTGTCCTGGAAAATAGGCTTAACCGTGGCATCCTCTGTGCCTGCTCCTGGGACAGAAGGGATGGAAGGGACCCCAGCCCGGGCTGCTGCAGCAGGGTGTTCTGCACAAGGCTGCCCTTCCTGAGAGCTGAGGAGTGGACAGAGGTGGTGTTAGTGGGTCATTGCACAGCTGAACTGGCACAGGAGGAGAAATGCACTAGGAAATGGCTGGAACAGCTGATAAATTGGACAACCTAATGTATTCCAGGCATCTCCTGCTGACCTTCACCTTCAGATCAGTATGTACAACAAGATTTGTCTGAAAACTCCCACCCACATGAGCTTTCTGTAGGAAAGTTGTTTTAAAGTGTGCTTTCATTGTGGGACTATTTCCTCTCTAATCCACAAATTTTAATTTTGGAAGTCAACAACTTTTTCCATCAGAAAGTGAAGGAAATTTCCATGGGAAATTTGAGAGATGTGAAAGAATGTTTTTAAATTGTGTGAGAAAGTATAACTGGAGCAAGTCCTGATCCGTCCCCTGACTTTCTGGCTAGCACTGAAGGACACTGTTACTCCAAGAAACCAATACTCAGCTCTTTGGAGAGACGATGGTTTGAGGTTCTCAACATGATCTCTAAATACACATTCCTGTGGGCCTTATTTTGTGAGGATGCTACATATTCCTGGCCATTCTCGAGGCAATGTGTTTGGGGTTTTTTCTGTACCATGAAGTCCTGGGTTTCAGTGCTTAATATTGGGTGCTCTGATTTTCAAATTGTATTTGCTGGCCCCAGTTCTTAAATCTGGGTCTCCAAAACTATGTATATAAAAGGGACCCGATTCCTTAGAATTTGACCTTCCCGTCCCACATCAGCACCGCTGGACATAATGGGAATAACAGGACTTTAAAGGTTTGCTTGGAGACTCCAAAGGCATTTGAAAGTGATATTAGTTGAGCAAGGGAAGCGATAATGAACTGTGTACAGCAAAACTGTGAGGTGTCTGTACGGGGAAGTAATGGGAGACTCTTCCCAGGTTAGGGATTCCTATGGAGCAGCTGCTAGTGTTGTAGCTTGACAGGTCTGAGGCTATAAATCCTGCAGATGAATTTGAGTCAGAGAGGGAACACTGGCACCTCTGGAACATGTTCTACTGCTGAAGGGGGTTATTTAGGTCTCTGCCACCCACGATGTATGATGTGAAAGACATCACCCGGGTTCCTGTGGAACATTAAAAGAAATATGGGGGCTGGCTCACTTTCATTTGCCAATTACAATTTAGCTGAGTTGCATTTGCAGGTAGGTGCAGGCTCAAGAGAGAGGGAGAAAGAGTGTGAGTGCAGTCTTGGAATGAATAGTGTGTAGCCCAGGGCCTCTTTGCAAATCAGGGGGATGATAAACCCCAGGGATTGCACTGCTTGGGCTTTACCCCCTCCAACCAGAGCAGCTTGGTTTTTAGCGTGGAAAGTCCTCAGCTCAATCCCCAAAGGCTGTAGTCGCTTTGGCATTGGATTCTGCACTACATATTGCTGCCCAAATTAGGAACTTTCTGAAAATCAGGATGTCTGGTGTTAGAAATTGGAGTTGGACCCTCCTGTGCAAATCGCTGGAGACCAGGGAGGGATGGTCCCAAACCTGGAAAGTTTAAGCAGAGAAATCAGAATGGACATGAGATGTGGGAACTCTGTTCTCTCGCATTACTGATATGCAAACAAAGCACAAAGAAGGCAAATGAGTTTGCTCAAGGCAATGCAGGAAGCCAGTGACGAGCCAGGAAGCACAGTCACATCCCTGAGCCCCATTCCAACACTCCAGCTGTTCTCTTCCCAAATATGCGGCATTCCCTGCATCTAGACCATCCTTGTTTATGCAACAACATGAGAGACTTGGGTTCTGCTGGTGGCCAAGGGCAGGAATCAGTGGCCCGAGGGGACAGTGGCAGGGGAAGAAATTCCCAGGGGATCTCTGCTTCTGCCCTGGATGGGGTAAGGGCTGGGATCACGGAGCAGCAGTGTCCCCGGTGATGGGGAGCGCAGCGCTTTGTTCTTGGCAGCCTCGTGGGCAGAGGGAAGGAGCAGAGCTGGGCTGTGGAGGGAGCCAAGGCCCATCCTCCCTACTGAAGGGGACATTCTTCATGAATGTGAGGAAGGAAAAAAGGAGGATTAATGAGTGTGAAGGGTGGGGATAGGGCCCAGGGCCTGAAGATTCCCAAGCAATAATGTCTCAGGTGTGTACATATATATTTATATAAATATATGAGAACTGTTCTGAAGGTTGAATGAAGGTTCAGTGCTGTACAGAAGGAGGGATGACCCTGTGGTTAAAGTCTTGGCCTAGATTTCAGAAAACCTGCTCTCCTGCCACAGTTCTCAGTGCAGTTTTAGACAAGTTGTCAAGCTTTTCCCTGCCTCAGTTTCCCAACCTTCTGTTTATGCACTGCATCCCTTTCTATCATGCATTCCTTGGGGAGGTGGACAGCATCTTCCCTTGTATCCCTGATGCTATGTGTGGTTGGGGACCAGTCAGGTAGCTCATCTAGATATTGTTGTAACCCTGCAGGTAGTGAGATGTACTGGAAATGCCCATACAATAGTGAGAAAAAAGTTAAAGACTTGGGGAAATGGTCTATGGAAGCTCCAGGTTTCCAAGGTGGCCATGCCAATTAAAGTTTCTGTAGCTGAAATCTTGGGTGGAGGAAGAATGAAATTTTCTGAAAATTGTTCTGTTTCGGTTAAGTTTTGCTTTGCAAATTTTCTGCATGGAGACAAATATTTTTTTCTGCCAGTTCTAGATTCTGTATTTCAATAACTCTGGGGCACCAAAGGAGTCAGGGAGCTGAGGTTCAGCCTAGTCTTAGACATCTGGAAGGCAGAAAAGCTTTAGTGATGTTTACCATGTTCAGTCACACTGTACAGTGACACAAGGGGCTGGGGTTCCGTGGGGTCTTCTTGGAAGTGCCTGGTGGCAGAAGGAGAGGTGCTCCAAGAGAAAAGCAGCCACCTCCTCCAGCCAGGAGATTAAAGGGACAGGCAGAGACAGGGCATTGACAACTGGATAGCGGTAATCATTATTTGAGCAAATCTTAAAAGTTTGATAATCCCCATCTCTTTGAGTCTTCACTGGATGCCAAAGGTAGACTTCTTAACAGATGAGCATTCCCAAGAAATTATGTCC
This sequence comes from Falco peregrinus, assembly GCF_023634155.1. Lineage (NCBI taxonomy): Eukaryota > Metazoa > Chordata > Aves > Falconiformes > Falconidae > Falco > Falco peregrinus. The sequence goes on along the minus strand of NC_073738.1, from coordinate 6,251,878 downwards.
CCTGGCTTTCCTGTGCTTTGATAACTTTTTCATCACTCACCCACCCATGGCAGAGCCGTGACTCCAGATTTGCCACTTTTGCATGCCAAAATGTGCCTGCAGTGGGGTTCCTTTCCATGGCCATCCCCTCCTTGGCTTCACACAAGGCTGCCAGGAGTTGAGTTCAGTCTCCATGCCTGTCCAACCCATGGGCTAACCAGGGAACCTGCCAGCGAGGACGCTGTTACAGTTCCCGTAAACATAAAGCACACGGCTAGCAAGCAATGGACAGCACTGATTTCCTATTGTCCTGGCTGGCATTCAAACCAGGGAAGAGAAGAAACATCTCCAGGTTCATTCCCATTCTCTTTAGCCATCTGGTTCTGTGTTGCTGGAGCCTTCCCTGCCTTAGAAGGAGGCCCAGATCGGCTCTTTGTGGTATCTTCCCTTCTGCCAGGCTCGTTTCTGCTTTCATCCTCGGTGCCATGCCCGCCCCCTCATCCGCTTTGATTCTGGGACCTGAAGAGAAGGCTAGGTTAGGGAATGTCTTGTTAAGTCCACCTCCCCCCTCCCGCTCCCCAGGGGCCTTCTGCATTGTCTCCCTGTGGTGCAGACGGAGCCCCGAGATCAAAGCCCGAGCGGCGGTTTCCAGCCGGGAGGAATGCGCCGTGCCCCGCACCCGGGCTGTCGCCAGCCCCGGCAGCCGGTTCCCTCCGTAACTCGAGATCCCGACCCTGGGGGCGGCTCCGGGGCTGACAGGTGACACGGGGCTGCTCTGAGCAGGCAGCTCCCTCCCAACATGTCTGACTTTGCACGGAGAGCTTTCCGTCAAGGATTTGAAGATGTCTGCGGTTAAGATGGGATGTGCCTCATAATATGCAGCTTTGGAAGAGCTTACCTGGATGGAATTAACCCTTTCCAGAGCTCAGTCTTTCTCTTCTGCTCCAAGCTAGCATGATGCATGGCCTCCTCCTGTGATTTGATAGTGAATGATTTTCTTGCTCTCCTCCTTATGCTTGCCCACCATGCAGCTCCTGTCAGCACTGTCTCCCCGTGACACCGTGGAGCTGCTCGCCAGCGGCCGGTGATGGGCAGGTTTGCTGGGGTGCCACCTGTGTGCAGGCTTCATCAGCAGGCAACCGCAGCTGGGATCTTACTCACTAGAAGCATAAACTGCCATCACTTGAGCTGAAAAATTGCCCCAGCGTTTCCCACAGTAGCAGAAGACTCTGTGAGTCACCTCTTGGAAAAGTTCATGACCCACCTTGACCTTGAGGGTTACGTCGAACCAATAACTTCTGCTGTGAGGAGTGCTGAGCCTGGGAGATGTGTCTGGCATACAACTGCTATCTTTGAGGCAGCTTCAGATTCACAGTTTCTACACGTGAATTTTTCCCAACCCCAGCACCATTCTGGGCAGGGACTGCTGGATTCCATAAGGCAGCAAAGATGGGATTCCTAAAACCCTGGAGCCTCAGGCAGGTTTTCTGTGCCTCTGTTCCTGGCAGGGAATGCTGTAAGCTGCCAGTAAAACTGATAAAGACTTTGCTCAAAGGGATTGTTCATTGAATAAATGAAAAGGAAACAGCATGAGTAGATGGGGAGGAGGTAAATTCTCTGCCCTTATCACACCCTGATTAACAGAAACCTCAGCCAGCAGAGAAGTATGTACAGTGAAGCAATCATATGTGTTTATAATGTTCATGCATGTCATTAGGGCGTTTTTCTTGGACTGCTGGAGTTAAGTCATTCCTCTGGTACATTCCCTTCAGTATATTAGGCAAGTCACCTCTTCCCCTTGGACCCTTTTGTTCATCCTGTCTGTTTAGACTGGGGAGCTCTTTAAATGAGGGTGGCTGTGCTCTGGGCACGTACGGAGCTTAGCATGAGGGGCACAGCACCACCATGTTTGAAGCCAGCAGTAAGCCTTTGAACTAGAACAGTTTCATTCTCCATCCAAAGAACTCACTGAGCCTTTGAGATGCTCTAACCAGCCCTGTATGGCAGATCCTCAGCCTGACTCCTTCAGTGGGGAAACTGAGGCACAGAACAGCACTCCGGGGTCATATGCTGATTCTGTGGCTGAGCAGGGAATGCAGACAAGGTCTCTTGCCTGCTGGGTCTGTGCTTTAGCCACAATCCATCTCCCTGCCCAAGGCCTTTTCTGTGTTCAAAGTGTTCCACAAACAATTGAGGTCTTTGAACTCCTCCTCATCCTGGTTAGTTTGAAAGTGGAGGCAGGGAAGGAAACACCTTCCTAAACTTAGCCCCCAGCCAGCCAATACTTTTGGGAACTGTGTTTGATTAGGCCTGGGGAGCAGTAATTTGGTCTGAGGTTTATAAAAAAAATCCTTCCCTCTCTGGTTAGAAGGCTGCTGCTTATGAACAGTGGAAGGATTAGGTTCTCTCTTCTCCAAAGCGGAGCTTGCTCACTGCTCAGCAAGAGCTATTCATACCAGATCCATCACAGCTCCCCCCATGCTTCTGACGTGCCCCTCTCCGCCAAACCAGTGTTTCCCCTGGCCTCCATCTCTGGCGTTTCTCTGCTGGATGCTCAGCAAGCACAGGAGAGAGGAAAGCAGGGGCCGTGCTGCCTTTTGGAGCTGCTGTCATCTCAAAGCAGTGACACAAACTCTCAAGAGCCGGGCAGAGAGGATAGACCTTAGGAAACGGCTAAGTCTGCCCCAAGAACGCTCACTGATCAGCCTGACTTCTATGCCACAAGACCGACAGATCTGAATAAAAGCTATTTTTTTAATGGAGAAAATGAATCTCAAAATATAGAGTGGGGCAGGACACCCCCTAAGCTGAAGTAAGGGTGGATGCCTGCTTAACCTGTCATGCCTTTCCAACCAGACCTTTCCATGAGCTTCCCCAGCACTTCCAAATGTCCTGTCCTCAGCTTCCTGCCAGAGCCAAGAGGGAAAGGACTGAAGCTTGATGGGAAAAGCTGATCTTGTGGTATTTCCTGCTTGCACTGGAAGCTAGCCATGCGTGAGCCTTTGCATGAGATTCACAGCCCAGGAAAACACACAAGTCAGATAGTTCAGATTGAAAGTCGTGTAGTTCTTTCACGCTCTGCAGGCAGGCGAGCTGCCAGCCCCCCACACCCATGTCTAAAGCGTTTTGAGATCATTGTGAAAAGCCAGGACTCAAGGCAATTACATAGCAAGCAAAAGTGAATTTGATTTCTTAATTTTACTGCAAGGTCCTCACCTGATGAGTCTGGTCGTTTACCAAAACTGTGATGTTATGTGCTGCCTCTACCGACCCAGTGACAATCGACCCCAGACTTTGGGGTCTCTGCCCAGGGCCCAGGCTCACACATAGCCCAGGCACCAAATGTCCAGTTACTCAGTGAAATGAAAATACTAGAAGTTTAGCCACAAATCCAGAGACACTGCAAGCTTCCCACCATCTCTGCAAAACCTTCCTCTGCAGACACTGCCAAACTCGTGCTTTCGGGTGTGCAATTCTGAGCAGGAGAACGCAGGGAGAGTAGCAAAATGGATGTTGGAGAAGAGGGTTTTCTGCACATGGGGAAGGTGAGCTCTAAATTGAATGAAGCATAGAACAAATCACTGAACCTATGTGACTATCTGCGTGCTGCAATATCAGCCGCCAAGAACAGCAGCAGCCACAGAGCAGGGCTGGCCAGGTGGGACGAAGGCCACTGCTCCCGCCCACTCTGGGAGCTCCGATTGCAGTATTCTGTGCAAGAGATGTGCGTGGGTGTCTGTGCACATGCATCTGCATGTGCCACTTCCATTCCACCTTCAAAGTGACTAGAAAAATGCAACAAATCAGATTACAACAGGCAGGTGTTACCGTTGGTTAGTAGCTCCAGCTGGGAGAGATGTGCTCACTGCAAGTGCTTTGGGAAATCTTAATAATGGATGATCTTAGCAAAAGGAAACCATGGAAAATAAGGTAAACCTGGCTTTGAAGTAATTCCTGATGATTTATAAAGTATCAAACGGTTGCTTTTTTCAAAGTTTTTCCATAACAACACAAGCTTTAACTAAAATCTGTCGGTATTATTTCATAATTTATGTTCCCACTTCCAAAGCCATATTCTGAACTGAAAAACAGTTTTTGAGGCTTTTGCTCCCTCTTCTCAGCAGATGGAAATGCATGTGACTGCACTGAGATGAATTCAACTGTTGTTGGTTATTAGCAGTTGAAGTTCCACTCCTGTGTTTTTAAATAATAACAATTGTGATGCTTTAAAGATGCCCTCAGGCCCCTGAGCATAGTTTATCTTTTCATCTGTATTTACACAGCAGTTAGAACAATGGGATCTATATTCTGATAAGGGGGTTTGGTCACTGCAATACTCACAGGTAATATGAAATGACTGGGGAAAAAAGGGGAGCTTGTAGGAAAATATTTTTAATGCCTTCTTTTTTTATTAATTTTGAATCCTGTAATATTAAAAGACCTTCAATTTTTAGTTTAGAAAATTGCAACTGGCTCTTACAAAGACACTTTGCTCTGCCTGATCAGGCTCCCAGCCACAGGCTGTGTTTGCTGCTGTCCAGGCCACCAAGATGCCAATGAGAGTAGATGCAAAGAAACCCAAGTGTTTCATCACTGTGCTACCAAAAAAATTAGAGCTGGTCTAATGTCAGCTGTTGGGGAATGATTTTTTTTAAGGTTCTAGCACCTCAGTATTTCTTACAATAAATTATGAACATATTACTGAGTCATGGCTAGTACACCAGCAGGATGGGGAAAGACCTCGTCTGTGGGTGAGAAAGGGGAAGCACTCAGTGCCTTTATGCTATCCTAGTAGCTTTTGGATGCTAAGCCTATTTCCTAACCTCACATCCCGTTTGTTAGCTGTTACCCATTATGCCAAAGATAGAGGCAGGAGTCCCAGGGCAGCTGTGTGAGGGCAGGCTCTGGAAGGACAGCAGTGCATGCATGTCAGGCAACACAGTAATTCTGCACTACAGAACATCCCCTATGATGGCAGCGAGAGTTTGTGTAGGGTCACAGGAGGGGAATTTCGCAGGGGAATGAGTCACTGCAGGGAAAAGGCAGTGCTGTGGAGAGGGTACTGACCGCCCAGAGTGCAGCTTTTGGCTTGGTTGTAGGTTTTCTGGCTAGCTCGGGTAGGACACGTCTCTTCACAGTGCCTTAACACCTCCCAGTCCCCTTCCCACCATCTCTGATTTTATGATACTGGCTCTTCCTTGCCTCGCAGGCAATCCAGTTAGTTCTGGCAAGGCATGCAGGTACCATAAACCCAAATCACAGGAGCTGATCCTGACTGTCAATATTTACCCAAGGAGTATCTCCGGCAGCCATCTCTCGCGGAGCTGGAGTGCTGCAGCCTCTCCTGCCCGGGGCAGCCTCCCCCACCGCCAGGTCCGTTTGCACCTCTCGGGTCCACGGGAGGACCTTCCTTCCCCGAGCCGAGTTCCTCGTTACCGCAAGATGTCTCTGTTCCGCTGCCCAAGGCAGAGCCCAACATTTTTGCAAAGGGATGGGTTGGGGGGAGCTTCAGCCCGAGGAGGAAGATCTTGTTTGGTTTAAAGGGAATTAATACAGACAATCTCAGCAACTTCCCAGACATCTCTTACTTGATCTCGCTGGCGTCCACTTTCTAGTGCTGTGCTAAGCTCCTCGGTGGGCCGCGCCCCCCCCCCCCCCGCCCCCGCCAGAGAGCTGTGCATCCCACCGGCACCGAAGCTGGAGCCTCCCAGAGCTTGAGATTTCCTTCAGAAAGGATTCAAGCCCTTGAGCAAGCAGCTTTTCTGGGGGATCACACAGCTCTGGGTGCCTTTGCATCTCCCCACTTGCCTGAGAGACTTCAAGAGATACTGCTTGGACTGAAATCATTCCTCAGCAGGGTTCTTGGTGAGAAATAGCATGTTACGCATCATGCAGGAGCTTCGAGGTCCCCGAATCCCTGATGGGGATGGTGTGGTGTGGTGCAGTGGCTGCAAGGGAGTTGGGAGTCCACCAGCTGCAGTTCTGGTCTCAGCAGCAAGAACCAGGGCAGGGGACAGTGAGGACTGTTCCTGGACACAAGCCTCTCCCACAAACATTACAAGGAATAAAGCCACGAGGGTGGAAGTTTTTGGTCACCCACTTTGCTTTCAGGAGGGGCACCCAACTGACCTTCTCCACAGCCCTAAAGGCATCACCTGTTACGTTCCTGTTTGCCAGCACTGCTCGGTGCGTTTGGACCCTGTAGCCACCCAAGGGAAAGGGACTGGCTGGGTTAAAAGTACACGGGGCATGGTGCCACGAGGCTGTGTCATTCAGCTGGCTCCTGCCTCATCTGCTCGGGCGGGTGGGTGGCAGAAGGAGGAGGTGCACAGCTGATGGGGGGTGCATGGGGTTTGCAGGCCAGCTTGGACACAGCTAATGAGGCCCCTGGGGAAAACAGAGTGCGTTACGTGATTTGGCAGAAGGCAGGCAGTCAATTCTGCAGGTACCACCTCTGCTGTGAGTGGGAGCCTAATATAACTTTTTGCATCCAAAGGGTTTCTGCAGAGCATCCTTCTGCTTATTTCTGAGAGGGGCAAGGATGTACCAAGATCCCTGAGCTGTAGCAGGGCAACCACCACCCTGTGTCAGCCACTGCTGCTGGGGTGGGCAGAAGATGGTGCTGTGACCCTTTGTGGCTCTCCCGGGGCTAGCCCTGGGGCTCACTCATGTTGCCATGTGGCCTATCCGTAATTCTCAGTGGTAGCAGCAATCCCCCGACGACAATTGCTCCAAATCCCAAACCGGTAAGAAATGCCCATGAAGTTCACTATTCTGGAGTCCAGTGGCCTCCACCCCCTTCCCTTCTGCTTTCTTAGACACTCTTTTAGCAAAAGCCTTGAGAAAATATAGTTTCTGCCTCTGCCTTGCATGGGCCAGAGGCGTCTCACTGCTGGGAATGAGTGATGCCTGGAAATGGGGAGGATTCCTTTGACTTTGCCAGTCTGCTCCCAGAAACCAGAGGGACCGAGTCCCTCTTAATTATGTGCCCATTTGTGACCTGAACATCAAAGAATCTGGCTGGAGTGCAGCTGAGGTACGGGGATGGGATGTGACCAGGACAAGGTCCCTCACATCCATCTCAGCTCTAACACACCACCACCCACTGGACGGGCTTCAAAGTGACTCTGAGAAGCCAAAGAACTGCAAAGGGTGAGGTGACACACTCAGCGACACGCAAGTGGCAGTGGCAAAGCTGAAGCCTACACCGAGTGCTGTGCTGTAACAACTAGGCAATACTGTCACAATATTTGTTCCTTGCTCTGGGCCTCAGTTTCCCCACCTGGAAGTCATTTTGGCCTCCGCATGTAAAGCAACATGTAAGTTGGATGGAAAACTCAGACCCACACGTGCTAAGGACTGTTGCAAAGAGCATGGCCGGTGCATGATCCTGCTATGCCAGCTTGCCATTGCCAGTTCGGATCTTGCCGGAGATGGTGCCAACAGGCGTGAAGTGCCAGCTGCTGACATGTCTGGGGGCATGTTGGAGGGAGCCCCTTCGGGAAACGAACCTCCCAGACTCTGAGACGAGATAAGGGGATCCAGGCAGAGGGTGCAGTTCAGACTCTGTCTGGAGCAATGTTTTTGTTCCTGCTCGGTGGAGTATACGTGGTAGGGAGAACCTCAATAGGTGGCCTTGCTGGGGTGGAGGATGTTTCTGGAGTGAGCGCAAGGTGCTGAGAGCTCCCAGGCAACTGAGTAAGGCAGCCTAAGCAAATAACTCTGGGGAGAGGAGCCAGGGAAAATTCTCTGATCACTGCATATTAAAGCTGCATGGTGCCGAAACCCTTATTAGCACATACAATCCTAATTGGGTTGTTTGCATGTGCTGTTCTGTACTTGCCTTTCTAACAACAAGGGAACTGACAGGAAAAGCAATAGGGATGCCCACGGCAGTCTGGGCTTGGATCAGCTGCAGAGATTTTGATTTCTGATAAGGTGAAGCCGTGGTGATTTATACCCCCTCCACTTCCTTCCCCGTGAGGATGAAGACATCCCGGAGGAGTCCTCTTCTTCCCAGGACATTCTTGGGTGATCTCATCTTGCTCTGCCCCTGCCCGTGCCAGCACCAGCAAAACCAATGCTTGTGCTTTGCACATGATCCCAGCTTCATGGTGGCAGGGAAACTGAGTCACAAAGAAGTTAGTTATGGGCATGAGGGTTACCTAGGTTATATCAGAGTCCTGATCCAGTATTAACTGAGCTCATGGAAAGTCTCAGTGCCTTTAGCAGGCTTTGGATGGGGTGCTTGGACAAAGAGGAGTCTGGCAGGACTCCACATTGTGGAGCAGGAGACAGAGGACCTCCTTTTAGCTTGTGGCATCTATTCAATGCAACAAAGTCATGACAGATTTGGCCACTTTGGGAATTTAGCTCAAGGCAATAGAGCATAGGCTGGAGGTGGAAGCCCTCTGTGACCCTGGACACTTTCTCCAAGTCTTTCTGGACTGCTCCTCAAAGTGGGGGTGATGGGGATAATAATATTTCCTTTGTCTAGTGAGACTGGAAGTCTTGCAGGGCTGGGCTCTCTCTGCAAGCATGTCTGTGCAGTGCTCAGCACAGTGGGGCTTGGAGCTGGGTGAAGGCCCCCAGGCGCTATCCTAATATAAATAATAATGAAGCATGGATAGAGATAAAGTTTAACCAGGAACACTAGAATGAAGACAATGCACAGGGCTCATTAGGAGGCACTGGAGCCCCAGAGAAGATGAGACTGAGTATGATTCTCCTGATTTCTGACTCATCTTAAAATGTAGTGGGCTTCTTAAACTTCCCAAAATACTTGGGATCTCTACTTCACACCAAATCTTAAATTATTTTCCTGGGGAATATCACCCTAGTGTTGTCTCCCTATCTTTGTTAAATTCCCTCTAAGTGCTTCTCTGTGTCTTCCATGGTAGGATCTGTCAGAGAAGAGACCTCAGTCTAGAGATAGGCATGATCAAAACCCTTTATCAAACTTCTCTCAAACCCCTGTGTCATGTGTTTCCTTATGGATGTAGATCAACCAAACTCAGTTTGCAATTTAGCCTGCAACTACATCCAGAGTCAGGGCAGAGACTGTGCAGTGCAGGTACAATGACTTTATACTCCAAGAAGAAAGAAGCTCCTTGGAAGAATGGCTTCAGCATCGTGCTGAGGAAAGGACTTAAAAAGTTGGGGACTTCCCCTGTAATGCCCAGAGCAGAGCTCTGACACCTGTGGGGCATCACGCTACTTCCAGAAGATGTGGCAACGACTTTAAGATTCATCTGCCACCATTTTGAGATTTCCTGTTAGATCTTCTTTGTAAGAGCCACCCAGCTGCTCTGGATAGCTTTGGGATCTCAGTACTCCAGAGGCAATCCAAACCGGGTCATGGGATCCATAGCAAGCTGTGCAGAATCTGCTGCTTTCCTAAGTCTGTGGAGTCTTCCATCAATTTCGGCACTCAGTGTCGAAGCAGCTGACTTTGCTCAGTTTTGCTTGGGCCAGATGTATAGACATAAGACCCCTGTTGTTTGTGCCAGAATGGTGGGGTATACCTGTAGGGTGAGCGTGCTGCAGTTGTCTGGCTGTAGGAGAAGGCTCCAGGCACTGGGCATGATGGTCTGCACCAGCTCTCTGCAGCGGGCTGTGTGTCAGAGCAGATCGTAGTGCAGAGTGCTGTCATGCTGGGAGATGCTGTTGGTAACGTTGTGATCTCTGGAACAGGCAGAAATGTTTTTTCAAGAACTGAACAAAGGCTTTTTTGGTGAAAGTAAATGCACCAGGAATGATGTTTCGGGGCATGATGATCAAAAGAGAGACCAAAACTACTCATGAATTTGGATTGAATTTGGCAGTTTAGTTTGGAGAAGGCAGGAGGGAAAATCTGGAGGAAGTTCAAATGTTTGCTTTGTTTCAAAAAGATCAGAAATGAAATTAAATTTGGGGGGTTCAAAGCAGTGTTTTGATTTCAAATTAATCTGGGTTTTTTTCAAGGTGAAAAAGACAATAAAATAACTTTAGGTGAAAGTTATGATTCAGCACAGAACATTTTTCCTTTTTGTTCAGCCAGCAAACAGATGAATCCCGTACATGGACTGCTACATAGAAAAGTGGAGGGGGCTTCTGGCCATCGTGTATTCAAAGATAATGGAAGAAATTACTAATTGCCACTTCAGACAGTAACAGCTGAAATAATAGGATGTCCCAGGGCTTAAGCTGGTAGCCTCTTGGCATGGCTGGTCACATTATGCTTGAATATACAGCAATGACACAGACGATTGTGTCCATTGGGGCAAGGGAAAGATGTATTTTGAGGCCACAGCACACCTGAAAAAGTAGATATGAGTGCCTGAAAGAGGCAGGTGCTTCTCTGGGAGCTCTGTAAATAACCAGATTGCACCAAAGAAACACCTGACTCATGTAATCAGTTTCCCCTTCTAACGGAAACACCCTGGCAAGGCCCCAGAAATTGGCTAACCACTCAGGCCAGAAGGGAGCAAGAGCAGCATCACTCCCAGACACTGTGATTTTGCTGGAAGGTATCATTTTATTGGTGGCTTTTTTTTTTTTAATGCTTTCAAGTTTGTTGGTAAAGAAATGTGAATCTTCTCCATAAATATTTGTGTGCACGCGTGTGTGATGGTGCAGTGTGATGCCAGCTGCTGGGGATCGTGCAGTGGTATGACTGTGTGGTTGGGCAATTATGTCAGGCAAGCACATGGGGCTGGGATGCAGGGTGCCAGGCTGGGGCACGCTGGGGCTCTGCGGTTGTGGGGAGGGTGAGGCTAACCCCACCGGAGGGAAGGTGCAGTGAGGGCTACATCCTGCTTCCAAGGCTCAAGGAGGGACCATTTATCCTCCCCAACTCTTGGTCCATCTGTGCATCCTACACAGCGACAGCCAAGGGGCTCTCCTTGTCCAGGAGCCAGGTGTCTGCAGAATACTCTGTGGCAGCTCAGCTCTTAGGACTGGGGGATGGGATCAGAGCCAGGATCAGTCCTGGCACCAAACCTGCCCTCTTCCACCCTGTCTGAAACCCATTTCTCTGCAACATCATGCCTACTTGGTCATTCCTCCAAGGCTCTAAGCCTCCCAAACACAAAAGTCACTTCAATCCCAAAGCCAGGTAGGTGGGTTAGTGTGGTACCAAGACAGAATAAATGCACCCAGGCCAGCTAGCCTGGGCTTAGCTCTGTGTTAGCACCACAGTGTGCCTCCCAGCTAGTGCCCGCATGGCTCAGAGCGCACAAGTGCCAAACACACGAGCCCTTTGCATCGCTCGTCCGTCTTCCTCCCGAGTCCCTGTGGTTCATCCCAGCCCTGCGCTGCCAGGGGATGGTTCAGGTGCAGAGGTGACATCTGAGGGAGAAGCTCCTACACCCCGGGTCCCACCGCTCTCCTCGCCTCCTCCCTCACACCCTCTCCTCTTTCTCAACCGCGGAGCTGGCTGTTCCGTGCAACCTTGCACAAACAGACCGTACCCGTGCTCCCATTCGGGCGGCAGCCCCGACCTGTTCTTCCAACCCACACCACTCTGGCACCTTCAGGATTTAGGAGTGGTCTGGCCCGGGGCCTTCCCACTTCACAGGGCATCTCGTGCCCTGGAATGCAGCTGATCTGGCTCTTGCCTCCCTGCGAGTGCCGGGACAGGCTCCTCTGCGGAGCCAGCCGGAGCCAGGGCTCCCTCTCCCCTGCCGCAGCCCTCCCAGGTAGACCACATCTCCGGCAGAGCGGTGGGAGAGTGTGCAGGAGAAAGAGACACTGAATCCCAGGCTGGTGTCTGGGAGGAGCCTGGCCATCCTCTCCTTGTTATTACCAGAGAGATGAGGCTCAGAGGTGGAGTTTGCTGGGACTCCTGGCAAGCCCCATGTTCACAAGTGCTGACAGAGCATTTCCAGCCTGTGCTGGGGCCCGGGGGGTGTGCAGCACTGTGCAGAACCAGTCCCTTTCATGCCCGGCTGTTTCTGCACTCGTTTAGGGCTGGTTTGTGCACAAGAGAAAGGTAGTTTCTATGTGACTGCATCAGCAGCACACCTTGCTGGGCAGGCTGGCCTTGTAGGCAGAAAGGTATGAAATGTAACATATATCAGGTTACTGCCAGGGGTTGATTTACTGCCCCCAGCAAAGTGCCCGAGAGAAATTCCCTGATGGTGATGCAAGGTCAGGCCATGGAAACTTGTAAGATGTTTCATCCTGCTGGAATGAAGAGCAGCATGTCACCTCCCCCAGGCCAGGGTGGACAAAAGGTGCTTGTGCATGCAGGGTGCTTGCACAGCTTGGAGCAGGCAGCAGAGCAGCTGGATGGGCTCCAAGCAGGGTGAAGGTTTGCTGGGGTACCATGGAGCAGTGTGACCAGTGGCATTGCTGAGGCTGGGAAGGGACAAGGAATGACTATAACAAATGGTTTAGGTGATATTAAAGCCCGTATGGTGGAGGGCTGAAGGACTGCTGGGGTTTGGGCACCATCCTGTAAAGAGGCAGAGCAAAGAATAACAACACGCCCCAGCCCTTGCACATGATTTCCATTCTCCAGATAGGGAAATGGGGACAGAAAGCAGCATGTCATTTCCATCATAATCATCCACCTACTAACAGGAGCTGGGAGATCTCAGCTCTCCTAAACCCTCATCTATGGTTCTATCACACTGTCTGGGGGAGAGGAGGAGCAGAGGTAAGAAGGGAGTAAGACAGCATTAAGAGCAAAGCAGGTACTGCACGAAAACTGGAGGCTGGCACAGGCAGGTCTATGCTTGGCAGTGGGCAGCGGAGCAGATGATGTTGCACAGGGAGGACTGGGGAGGCCAGGAGTGAATGTGTGCTAAAGGGAGAAACCACTCCTGCAGGGTCTGAGCAGGGGAGCCGGAGGTCAGAGGAGCCCTGGGAAGTGCTGGATTAGACCCAGGATATCACCTAAACTGGTAGCCCCTGCTCTTGTCCCTGGCTCAGCCAGGCGGCTTGCAGTGGGGAGCTGGCAGAGCAGTTCTCAGGAGTAGGGAAGGAGTAAAGCTGGGAGTCAAACAACGGGTTTTAACATAATGCATGGGGTAACAGCACGTTGAACTGCAAAATCTGGATTCACTCTCTGTGCTGTATGTGTGCCTCTTCCCTGTGCCGTGTTCTTGCTGGGTTTGTAGCACATGGCTTTGGCCATTGCTCAGAGCCATGTGTCTGCGTGTGTGTCCTGATCCATGTGTCTCTCGTGACACCTATGCGTTGGTGTATCTCTCCAGGTCAGTGACACATACTGGTGCAATGCTGCTTTCCTAGTCTGGAGGAGGGGGACCCAGGACTGTGCACTCCCAAGGGGGTACAAGGAGACAGTTCCCTGGTGCCAAAACCGCGGAGGGTGAGAGCTGAGCCTTGCCTGGCTGCTGGATCCCATGGGCTCGTAGTCAGTCTAGGGGACTGATGAGAAGGTGAAAGGACCCTCCAGCAATGTCTATAGGAATCAGACTTGTTTTTCTCTCTCCTCTCACCTACCCTTAACCACTCTGCCACAATATCAACAGCAGGAACTGCCAGCCAGCCCCAGATCCCAGGTGATAAAGATCATCTCTCCTAATTACTCAGCAGCCCACAAATCCAGTCTCATTTAAGCCCCTGAGAGCAGATATCCTGGGCTACCTCTTCTCCCTATCCTCCTTGTTCTGGTGGGCAGACTTGCGGCCGCCAGGGCTGACTCAGGTGGAGAGGTCCATGCTTTGGGGGCTGTAATCGATTTCCCAGGTACAGGAATGGAGGTACAGGGTGGCTGTGAGACTCTTGGTGCTGCAACCTCCGAGTAGCCAAGGAAAAGACCATGGAGGGAAAATCTCCCTGCTCCCTTGTGGGATGGACGGGGATAAGGAGAGGCTTGGGAGAGAAGTGCTGGTTGCCTAAAGTAATGTAAAGTCCAAGCTGCAGGTCTAGGGTAGGGGGAGGCATGTAGCAGAAATTATATATGCATTCAAAGAAATATATGATCTGTGTAGGCTCACTGCAGCCCTGCAAGGAGGGTTTATATGGAATGGGACCCGATTAGAGGCAAGGTTCAAGCTAGCATGCATCCACACACTGTGAAAGCCAATGCAGGGTGAGAAGCCTGTAGCTGGATAACATCTGTAAAGTTATAACTTTACCAGAGCTCCTGTTCAGGTCAGAAACTGTGCAGCTGAGGGGACAGCTCAAATTCTGCACTGACACAAGGCTGACATTCCCCTTCTGGGATTCCTTCTGTGCAGCCTGAAAGGGAAAGGTAATGTGAGGGCAATTAATGGCATTACCTACTGAATGCAGAACTATTATTTATGTGTAGGGTTAAGTACACGCTGGCACAAAATCACCATGAATCTCACGTGCATAGAAAGCACCTTGGCGCTAAGCCCAGTGTGAATGTTAAGAGGGACTAACCCCCAGACCTGGCTTCCCAAGCCCTCAGCCACGCTGCTTCCAGTTGCAGGACCCTGTAGTGTCCGTGGTGCTGACTGAGCAGAGATCTGGGGAGGGAATGGTGCCCTCTGGGTCCCTCACCTGCCTCATAGGTATTGGGAGCCGATTCCTCATGACCCAGATGTTGGAGCAAACCATGGAAGAGGTTTCACATCAGAAATATAGCTGGCACTCGCGTGGTTCCTGCTCAGCAGAGCAGCCATGGATCATAGGGAATAAAATGACTGATGTTTTTTAGAAGGAATGGAGCACACTGGAAAAATGTCCTAGAAGACTTTTGTGCTCTTGGAAGTGTTCAGGGCTGCCTGTCTGATCCCTTTGAACCAGTCTGAAGTCTGGATTTCTAGGAGAGCTCAACATCCATCACCGCCAGGCTCTGCATTTTCGAAGAGCTCCCTTCTTAAGCAGCTGTACAGAGGCCTGAGCTTCCTAGTGAGCTCAGCGTCAAAGTGCCAGGCGCTGGGCTCCTTGGGAGTGCTTGGCCCTGGCTACCAGGGAGCTGAGCAGGATCTGGCCCCATGGACCTTGTGCCTAACTGAATTATTCCCTGTAGATGGCATCACAGCATCTCAGCTGTCCTTGCAGGGATGCTTCCACCACCACGGCAGCTTAGGATGTGTACAGCAGGTACCTGTGCTGCCCCAGGAGCAAAACCCACCGGGAGAACACTGCAGCACAGCTCAGCCCAAGAGCCCAAGGGACCCCAGCAGCCTGTACATCTCCGCTGGAGTCTGCAGCCTGCCTTAGCCTTGCTGGCTGGGTTACAGTTACCGCGCTACCGTGTGGCACTGCTGCTGGACCTGAAATTGCAGTGTGGACTTATCTGGCTCTGCTGGGAGAGACTGTCAGATTAGGGCTTGGTCCCAGTCCAGATCAAAACTCTTGATCGGTTTTGTTGGTGGACTTAAATTGTGTCTTTGCTTCCTATACCAGGGTTTGTCTACCTGGGGACATTCAGGAAGGTTAATCTGCATTCACTTTGAAAGTGGATAAATTAAACCACATTAAACATGCTTATTGAGAATTAAAATAGCTTTAATGTGGTTTAGTTTAATTTACTTTGAGAGTGTGTTGAACTAGATTAAATTAAAACCATTTTAATTCTGAAATCTGAATCATGAGTTTAACGGGCTTTAACTGATCAACTTTAAATTCATACTTTTAATTAATTTGAATTAATTTTCCGGAGTGGCTCCATGTCGACAAGCCTGGTAGTGGGAGAAAACCACAGAGACACAGCTGGGTTCTGTGTGATCACATTTACTATCTGCGGGAAGGTCCATATTGTAGTCACTGCTGGGACTGTTGCATGCTAGAGATGGATCTGAATGAGCTTTAAAGGCGTCAGCTTGAGACGAGGAGCCAGCTAGCCCATATTTTAGCCCACTGGCAGTCCCGGGCCAGCTCTGGTGCAGTGAGATGCAAACACATGGAGCCTTGCCAGGCTGCTGGTTTGCTGGGATTTGGATCTCCCCCAGAATGCAGAAAGTATTTAAGGAAATGCCATCCTCTGATCCTCATGTGGGCAGTGGTGGGGCAGGAGAAGCCCTGCAAGAACTTGCTGGCAGCAAACTCAGTGAGCCTGTTTTGCCCATTTTGAGGTTTTTTTTCCCTTTGTCCCTAAATCCAGAGGGATCATCCCACTTTGGGGATGCTGGGGATCACTGCTCAGCCCCAGATGCCTTCTGCATTCCTTCCATCTGATGGCTGGCTGAGCTGGTCAGAGGCTGGGGTTTTAATGACCTTGTAGACCATGTGTCACATCTGACCAGGCTGCCACATGCGACCATGTGGCATGCGTGTGAAGGCTGGCTTCCAGTAAACAGTGCTTCCCCTGGATTTCGACATGCCCGTTCCTCCGGCCTGAGGTGCCTCAGAAATCCAGGTCATTGCATTGTGGACGTGGGCAGGGACCAAAATGGGGGTACAGTGGGGGCAGAGGCCGGCTTTGAAGGCAGGAGTCCTCAGGCTCTAGTGCTGACCCTGCTTTTGCAGGACTCTGCAGCCTTGGGCAAGGCACACCTGTCAGCTTCCCCATCTCCAGAGAGAAGATAAGATTTAGATGGCCATTATAAGTATTAATTAATGTCTGATTAGTTCTTTGGAATTATAAAGCACCAGATAACCATTAAAGATTATTATTATAACCCATTTTACCTTAATATTGCTTATCGCTTAGTGTGATTTCTCAGCACTCAGGGTAGTTTAATGCTGACATCCAAAGCAAAGACCAGAAAATCAAAGGTTATTCTCCACCTAGCTCTCTTTGTCCCACATGGATAGAAACTCCCAAGGCTGGGAAGATCCCTTACTCTTGGCAATAAGTCACTAGGGCCCTGTTTGAATTAAGTCTTAAGCACTATTTACAGAATTTGTGAGTGCGTGCACATGTAGCACAGAACAGACTTGTGTGATTTCTGCAGTATCACTGAGAGGTAAAGCAAGACCAAGGCCCAGACAAAGCAGCAGTCAGTGCCCAGAGGAGCAGTGCTGTTATTTTCCAATTTTAAAGAAAGAGAAATGGATATTACTGAGATTTGTGTAAGGCCAAAGAGTGAACATGTGGAGGAAACCAACTCCTCTGTTGCTCACTCCCGTGCCCGTCTTGGCAAATTTCTCTCCTATATTTTTCTAACCATGTCACCTCATAACATGCAATAAAGAGCACGGGGTTCTTGTTTGTTTTTCATTCACCACAGCATCATTGGGCAAGGACGTCCCAGAGGCAGCGTGTCACCCAGGGAGTGTTCTCCATGCTCAGCAGCAGCCCTGGCTCGTCAGGGCCAGGCGGGATGGCAGGCACACAGCATCCTCCCCAGCGGAAGAACCAGGTGGGCAGGGGAAGGGATGCACCCCACCCTCGGTGGGCATTCCCATTACCAAACCTCCCCATCCTGGCAGGGCCTGGCCAGCTTGATTGAGGTTCAAGAGCCGCCTTCCTCCTGCCCAGAGATTCCAGCTGTGATTGGAGCCAAGCCAGGAACAAGGGAAGGCAGTGGTGAGTGGTGTGGAGGAGAGGGAAGGGCTGGCATTTTAATCTAGCTCCACAGGGACAAATAATGCCCTTCCCTGAAAGTGCCAAACACAGTCTCTGCTAGTCTGGCAGTGGTCAGCAAAAATCCTTGTGCCCTTCTGCATCTCATGCACTTCTGCTGCAAAGCCTCAGTGTCTCCATGAGTCACGGGCCAGAGGCAGCTGGCGGGGGCATCACTGCTCTCCTGCGTCCAGCCAGGTCTGGAGGAAAGGGGTAGGGGAGCATTTGTGGTGCTGCGTTCACCTGCAGGGAGTTAAGGGCAGAATGTCCTGCCCTGAGTGCAGCCATGTTTAAAAATGTCCCTCAAAGAAGCAGTGTCAGATACCTGAGCTTCATAGGGAGGTCCTCACACTGCTGCCTTGTTTACTGAAAAGTAAAAAGCATTTTTGACAGGTCTAATCTTAACTGGTGTCCCTGCTCTTCTCCTGCTTCTCTTCATCCTTCTGATTAGAGGTATTTGTTTACAATATGACTCACAACTACCTTTATTTATGGTGTCTCAATCCTTTCCATCTCGGTCCTTTTCTTTTGTCAATCTCCATGTTCTCTCTTTGTCTAGTTTGGATGACAAGGCCTTCCAGGCAGGAACAGTATCTTTCTTAATCTCTCTAAAATGCCAGCCACTAGTTACAATGCTAGATAAATATTTAATGATAATAATTGAACTTGACATTAACAATAGTCAGCCACTTACATTTTCTAAGCCCTTTCAGACACAAGCTAATTAATTAATTACAAATTTACAAACAGGATAATTAAAGGATTCCCTGGCTGAGCAAGAAAATATGCTGAAAGCAGAACAGGGCTTTTGGAGGGATCACCATAAATCATGGTGGGGAAAGTTGCTAAGGGTGCACCCTTCTCCTAGAGCTGCATTAAGCCCATGGAGTAGGAAGTCTGAGGACATCCTCAACCATTTGGTTCACAAAACTGGATCCTGTTCATGATCCTACCCCTCTCCCCACCTCCCTCATATAATTGCATCATTCCTCCTCCCTCCCCTAAGGGAGCGTCAATTAAAATAGTTGGGTTTGATTTTTTTTTCCTTCTTCTTTGAAAGGCAACCCATGCCCTTTATTTGATGTAAAAGTTGTCAGATTTGGAACAGTAGAAACAAGCTCCTTTCATCACCCACTGAAACAGCAGATCAGCATCCCTGAGCCTGAGCGCTGCTTTGCACTGGGAACCCCATCCAGGAGCCAGCCGTAATCCTCTTTATCTCTCCCAGGCTGGAGCAAAGCCACAGCACTGCCCCGATGTTTGTCACACGAGGAGCAGAGCACTGGCAGGATGGGGTGCACAGGGCTGGGCCCCCCCCCCCCGCCAGCTTCAGAGCTGGGAGGGTTTCCCCCTAAAGCAGGATTCTTTGGCAGGAGCTCACTGGGCCACACGAATGGTGTGAAGTAGCCAGACCACAACAATGGATCTAATATTTTCATTGCATCTTCTCTTTTCATTGCACTGCTTTTTCTTCACTTGTTTAGTAATTTTAGCCCTATTTCTCTGACTTTTTGGATGGGAAAGCTTCTAGCTTGTGATTATCCATGCCCATTCCTTTTCCACAGTCTCTCTGACAGAATATGAATGAGTTGAAAATTTAGGCCCCCAGCAATTGCTGTAACATTTAAACCAAGCCCTATTCACAAATATATTAGCAAATAAAAGAAACAAAAGCAGCTCTCGCTGAACTTTGAGATCATTGTTTTGTTGTTTCTCAGTAGGATTTGGATGTCGATCAGGTATTTATGCAGATTTTCGTAATCTGTGTCATTTTCCCTCATTTCAATGCTAGTGTTTGTTCACTTGAAAATATATTTCCGGAAAGGACTGGGGGAAAGTGAGTTGCCCAGGGCCATGCTCAGAGTCGGTGGCAGAGCCAGGAACATATCGCTCACTTCCCGCTCCTGTGTTTTAACCACAAGATAATCTTAATGAATAATAATAATTCATGTAAACACTGGGCCAAATTCATCCCGGGAGCAGCTCCTGTGCAGCAATTGGCGTTGTATCAGAAGAAAAAATAGCTGGTGCATTGACTCTCTCTCTGCGTGCTCCCTCCTACACAGGAGGAAGAAGGTGAATGTTTGCAGTGGATTTCCTCTTCTGTCCTCCTCCCTCTTGTCCTACTTCACAGGCAAGTGAGGCCCATGCCAGGCTGGATAGGATGGTGATCCCAGCCAAGCCACTCCTATGTCAACTGCTCTGAGCCCAGCATAATTATTATTTATTATTTGTGTTGTGGCAGCACCAGGAAGCCACAGTCACGGACCAGGGTCACGTTGCTCTCCACACTGTACAAATCCAACACAGATATCCCGAAGAGCACCCAATCAAAGCAGAAGATGACAGGCAGCGGGTGATGACAGGCAGCCAGGGGAGCCTGGGGTAAGGTGGCAGCATCTGTGCTGCCTGCAGGAGCCCACACAGTGCCAGCCGCTGCTGGGCTGTGCTCCAGCTCTGGCGTCTTCAGCGTGGCATGGACACGTACCTCCTCAAGACATTTGTCACCAACTGCCGGGTGACCGACATCAAAGCCCTGAGTCCTCACTTTGCAGGCAGCACGGTTCCTGCCTCCCAGGCACACAGGGGGGTTGTCAGTGGCAGGCAGCAGCAGGCTCCGAGGGGCTGATTCGCGTTTTTTGGGAACACAAAAACAGAAGTGAAGAGGTCATATGACCAAAACTGCCTGGCAGAAAAGGCTGAAGTTACCAGACGAACGAGGTGCACAGGAAAGGCTAAGCTGGGAGGAAAACTGGTTGTACCAGAGCTGGTGTGACTTCTTGAGCTGCCCAGGCACAGCGTGGCTTGCTGCAGCCAGCAGAGCTGTCCCTCCACACCAGTGTGGCACTGGGAGGTTTTCCTTAGGTGGGGGGGCGATGTGCGTGCAGTGCTCTGGACGTCGGTGTAAGTTGAGCTCTCTCCTTCATTTCCCCTTTCCTGAGCTTCTACAAAGCCAGGGAGATGAGCTGGTCAGCAGTAACTCATGGTGAGGTTTCTGACCCTCCAAGCACTGAGGTCTAGAGCAGCACCCAAGTCAGTACAGGGGGAGTGAAACCCCATGATGACACTTAGGAAAAGTATTACGCAGCAGAGCGCCTGCTGTATCTACACACTGCACATGGTGGCCCAGAAGGTCCCTTCTCACGTGCCTGGTGGGCAGCTGGTTTCCCCTCCTACCCTGCAGGTTTGCTCTTATTCTCGTGGGATACCTACTTCCACCTCTATCTTAACATTTTCCCCTTGGATCTAATTTACAGATTATTTTAGCCAGGAAAGGGAAGAGTCACAGTGGTACCAACATGCATGTTTCCTCCTCCTTATTAAAATCTTGGGGGACCCATCGGGGAGCCAGAAACCTCTGTACCAGGTGCAGGGTTGTGTAACTCTTGTAAAACACATTCCCTGACTCCTCCCTTCACCCACCCCACCACTGATCCTGTTCCTCATCCACACTGCCAGCACTACTGCTGCAGCTGTGATGCTTGAGTCAGTCCTGTGACGGCTCCAGCTTCAAGCTTCGTTGCTTTACCAGGGTCTGCACATAGGCAGGAAAAAAGGTCTTACCAGGAATTTCACTGTACAATGTGGAAATGGCCCGTGAGAACCTCCATGGAGGATTGGTGTGGGGCACCAGCACAGCTCGGTGAGCTGGAGGACCATGCTGATCGGGTCAGCCTGTCTGCTCCTGGAAGAATATAAGGACTGCCTTGACTGCTGCTGCTCTGAGCTCTTCCCTTTGATGTGGCCTTACCTATAGCTGGCTGCAATCATTTTTGATGTGAAAAGCTCCACATACGCAGCAGTAGCTGCCGTAGGGTTTCTCTGACCTCCTTCAAGATCTGTGAAACTCCAGCACCATGCACTTCTGGTAGAGGATCTAACATGATGGAGACTGGGAAGGTAGCTGGCAGGAGCAGTGCCAGCTTGGTGACACCACCCCATGAACAGAAGCTCTGCAAACCCTTTCCCATTTAAGCAGAGCTGGGACAGTTCAAAGCTCTTGAGACCCAGCCTGGCTTCTCTGCTCTTGGGACTGGTCACCTTTCAGCCCAATCTTTTCTTGACCCTTTTGGATGCCTGAATGAGCAAGAGCAATGACTAACGGTGACTGGTGCTGGCACCTCTCTTGGTGAAAGTGGCCACTGCCTGGCATGCCTCCCATCTGGCAGCAATGCTTCCAGCCCTGCTGAATCTGCCCAGGCCTTTCTCTGGGTGCAGAAATGCCCGAGTCTCGTGCTGACCACTGGCCGAAGGGCTGAGCTGAGCTAACTCAGGACCTTACATGATCAGGCCCTGAGGTGACGTGTGTTACGTAGCAGGTGTATGGTGCAGCACATCCCGCTTCCATGGGCTGCCAAATCAGGGGCCCAGCCAGGGAGGGTGGCAAGCCAGGACTTGGAGCCAAGGAACCTTCTTGGGTTGTGAGACAGCTGGAGTGATGCAGCGCTAGGCCTGAACTTTGCAGACCTAATGGAAAATCCAGGGCAGTCCATGGGAGTCTTTCCATGAGCGTTGACATTGTTTGGGCCAAGCCTTTGAATCTGGAGCTAGCCTCAAACTTTTCCAGCTTTTTCAGGTGCTTGCAGAGGGTATTTTGTTTCAGCTCCACTTCCAGCCTGATTCACTTGGATAGCAATTCACTAGAGACAGACACCTACATGTGCTGAGCTCAGACTTCCATCCGCTCCAGGAAACGTGTAGGGCAGTGTGGCCCATCGCACGCAGTGTCCGGAGAGAAACAGCATCCACCACTTCCCCTGTCACCCGACCAATTTTGCAGTGTCCAGCACTGAACATTTTTCAGTGAAAGAGGGAATCACAGGCGTGTTGGGACACACATTTACACACAGACTGCACAGACTCATCTCTTTAAGTTATTGAGGATGCGCATTAGTCGAGTGGTGCTGTTGAACAACACTGATTAAGGGCTCAGAGGAAAAGCTGAGTCACCCCAAGGGCATGCTGTTACTCCTTACTGTGAGGGAGCTGTGTGGGGAATTTGCCTGGCACTGGTTCACAACACGTGAACTTGCATCCTCATGTGACACGATATGGCAAGCGTTGTGCTGGCAATTGTGCTTTCTTTCTAGATCCCTGGCCTAGACCAAAGGAAAAGGCAAAAGACCCTGAGAATCCCTCTCTGGTGCTAGGCTGAGCTTACTGCATCCTCAGATAAGTCTCTGAGATCCTGCTCTGAAGCCCTGGTGCAATGACAGAACCCCAGTTTCTGTATTTACTCACCTCAGGGTCTTGACTTAAGGTTCTCCTGGGCGTTTGTGTCAAAACACTCATGGAGACCTACTGCACAGCTCCTCAGGCTGAGGTGGACACCAAGGCTCAGGCCCTGAGTGCTACGTGTAACCCAACCATCAGCATCACTCCTCATGGTGGAGTTGAGGTTCCATTCGGGAAATCTGAATTGCAACTGCAGTTCCCGTAACATGCATGTTCCTGCTCCATCTCAGCATTGCTGAGCTGCAAACGAAGGTGGAAGAGAGGGGGCAGGGAGGCAGAATTTATGTAATTACCTGCAGGAACCTTTCTGCCTCTGCACTGAATGGAGAAACCAGAATGCAGCCAAGGTTTCTGCAAGCTGGGCAAACATCCCGACCAGAGAAGGCTTTCTTGAAACTCCACTCTTTCAGGCGGTGCCTTTCTTGGCTGTTGCTTTGGCAGCACCCGGCCAGAATGTCTGGAGGCTGTTACAGGGCAGGACTGCTGCCTCCTCTGTTTTCTTATGAAATACACCCACAAAGCAACCTGCAGAGGCTCCAGTCTGCCAAATCAAAGGGATCGCAGTTGTCCCAGGGCTACACACTCAGCAGCATTCCAAGCAAAGCTGCATTTCTAAAACCTGGGCTGCAGAAATTAAAGGCACAGGCAGCCTCTCCTTCCCCCATCCCCACTGACTGGATCCCATCCCATCATCCCTTTGCTCCCCGGTTCCCCAAAATCATCAGGAACTAAACAAATCAACAACTTCCCAGCCCACACCAAAATCCTGGCCCCTGCAGCCACACTGGGTATTGATTCTCCCGTCAGAGACCCTCGTGATTACGTTCTCCCACACAATCAGGTTAAGTCCTGTCTCTTCCCCCTTTCTGGGCTTATTAACGTAGGGGTTTTGTTCTATTTTAACCACCTCCTTCTTCTCTTTGAAAATTTCCAGTATTTTTTGTGTGGGCAAAGGCACGTGTGTGAGTGCCCCCTCTTGTAGGCGAAGAGATTTCCAGTGCACCCCTCCCTGGTGCGGCTGCTGTGCTGGGTGCCGTAGCATCACTGTCTCTGCAAAGGTCCTTGGGTGAGCCCTGCACACCCGTGGTGCAGTTCCAGAGGGCTCATATCCTTTTTGTGAACCAGGTGGAAACCTCCCCAGAGCCAAGGAGTTAGGAAAGAGGAGGGGACACAACTTTTCAAGAATCTGGATTTCTATACCACAAGCTGGACTTATTGCCACTTGACTTGCTTCATGGATGTGTCTGAATTAGGAGCACAGCTTCTGTAGACTCTTTCCAGCACCATGGATGGAAAAGGACAACTTCAAAGGGTGGATCATCCAGACTCTCCACTGGATGCTAGAGGAAGCCTGGGGACCACTTCTCTCCAGGCATCTCAGGCAGGACAGATCTTGGCTTCTGCCTCTAGTCCACTTGGGAGCGGTAGGCTAACCCAGGGCTGCTTTCTGTTCCACCACTTCTGCACCTTCTTGGTAAGGCTGGGCCATGTCAGTCCACTCCATGTTGCACAGAGTGGACACGATTCTTCACTTTCTTGCACCTCTGCAACATTAGCACTTTTCAGCCTCTTTGCCCAGGGCTAAATGGCAGTTTCTGGCATGAGGACACATGAAATCTTTCCCTGTATATTGTGTTTTCTTAATCCTCTTTATTGTTTGTGCTGTCTTTTCAGATTCACTTATGTAGTCTCTTAAAGTGCAGTGCCCAAAGTGGATACAATGAGATTTAAGTGTTTCCCATTTTTGGAATTCAAACATTCTCTTGAAATCAGTGTTTGCTGAAGAAAAATACAAGTACTGAGGGAAACGTGTCTTGTGGAGAAGCCTTTCCAGGTAGAAAATGTTGACTAACTCTCCAGTTTTCTGTTACTTTAATGTCTAAGCATTTTTTTTCTGCAAGATTAGTGGGTCATAACCAAGTCCCTCCAGCACATTTTGTTTTCTTTTTTCTTTTTTCTCTTGGCTCTTGCTTTTTCTCTCCTATTCACAGTGGAAGAAGCTTATCTGAGAGAAAAGGAGACAATGCAGGGAAGCATAATAGAGAACGTGGCAAGTCCTGGCACCTGTCTAAAAGCTGTGGATTCCAAAGGAGCAGGAAGATGAGGGTGGAAGGAAGGGAATTAAAACTGGCAAAGAAGAAGGTACCAAGAGAGTGCACGGTATGAGCCTGAACCCAGACAGGGCACAGCAGAGCTGGTCTTGCAGGGGTTTCTCTCCCAGCCATGAGCCTCAGTTGCAAACTCCATGTGGATGGGGAGGTTCTTTAAACTGCAGTCACTGGAGCCCTTGGGAGGGATGGTGCAGCAAAGCCAGGTTGTCCTTCCCTTCCACTTGTGAGGCCCTCCAGGCCAGAGCCAGGCTGAAATCTCTACATCTTTCTGCATGCAATGAGGCAGGAGATACCAGTATGGAGGGCAGCTCTGTTGTGGGTCTCATCAGTGTGCAAGCAAGGAGAAACCATCTCTCCTCCTTAGCTGGCAGAGGCTAAAGCCTGTTCGCTGTTCCAGGTTGCTGGGATGGGGAAGGCTGGGCAGGAGTGAGGCAGAGACTCTTGCTGCAGAGTGTTCAGAGACAGATTCACTGCTGGGCACCCAGCCTGAGGCCTTTCAGTCTGTAGAGTCCTTAAATGAGTGCCCTGGTTATTCAAAGTTTTCAGTTCCCATTGCACGAACTCATACAAAAATTTGCTTCGCAATTTGGGTGTTCTTGGACCCTTTTTGCCTCATAAGCTCTGGCCAGATATGGTGAGAGACATCTTCAAGACCTGACTTGCAGTCGCCTGTGATGGCTTTTGCAGAATGGCTGGAGCACATGAGTGGTGATCTCCTTCCAGGAGATTTTTAGGTGCAGCAAAACCTACCACCAAGTTAAAAGGACTTGAGATGGCCATGGCTGGAGTTTAAAAGCCAAGTGTTATAAATCAATAGAAGATTCATCATCTTGCTCAAGAAGAGCCAGAAGGACAGAAGCAAGGTGTAAGCCAGGACTGCACTGACACCTCTGCCCAGTACTTGACCCAGAAGGGTGACAGCTTGTTTTCCAGGAGGCTCAGTGGCAGTCTGTGCTGGTACATCATTCTTCTTTCTAGTGGGACTTGCAGAATCTTCAACGGTTTGATAGTTAACAAAAAAATAAAAATTAAAAAATAGTCCAAGAGAGAAACCTTTCAGTGCCTTAGAACAGCCACAAGTGGTGAATATCCCAGGACAGCTGGACTGTAATTTCTGCTAGTTTAGCATCAAAGGATGCTCCGAAACTTTACCTTCCTGGTGATGTCTCTTCTTCCCAATGAAAGATGACCCAGGTGACCTTTGACTGAATGTCTTGATAGTCCAGAAGGCAGGGAGCAAGATAATTAGAGCCATAACATCTGATCACAGGGGAGAGGTGAAGGCAAGGTAGGGGCAGAACAATGCTCCTTTTCAATCGCAGGTGTGACTGCTGAGATGGTCACAGAGGGGCTGGGGAGGGGGTAGGAGTGCAGGGTTTTAAAGGGGGGTTAAGTAGCTTATTTTTGAATAAAGGGCGGCGCAGGAAGCTGGTTGTTATCTTCCTAGTGCCATTCAGTCTGCAGGTGTGACTTAATCTCCTGGCTGGGGCAGATGGGTGCTGTGGGTATCAGCCACCTTCCCCAGGTCCGCAGGAGATCCCAGCAGCCTGGCTGCCTGACTCTGGTGCATGAACGACCTCACCTCTCCATCAGCTGAGCTGAGGGAGGTTGATTGCCGTTGTTTTACAGGCAGGGAAGCTAACACAGAAGGGGCCTCCCTGCTCCCTACTTGGCCTGGGCTCACTCCATTGCCCTGATACAGATGGGAATTTCAACCCAAATTTCTCAAATTTCAGTATCAGGCATTCAGAAATTTATAAATCCTTTCTCTCTTCACTAAATGAA
The DNA here is from genome assembly GCF_023634155.1 of Falco peregrinus. Classification (NCBI taxonomy): domain Eukaryota; kingdom Metazoa; phylum Chordata; class Aves; order Falconiformes; family Falconidae; genus Falco; species Falco peregrinus. The sequence continues at coordinate 6,225,337 of NC_073738.1, read as the reverse complement.
ATCTTTTTAAGATCCACATCTTTTGCATGTGTTCTCAGTGTGCATAAGCCTGATCTCCAAGCTTTGGAGATGTCAGAAAGAGAAGTTATCCTCTCAACAATTGTCTCCAGGATCTGGGGCTTTCAGAGACACCGTGACACTCATGATACAATTTCAAGATGTAGCAACTCTGCATCACTGTCCTAGTATCGATTCTTCATGGACACCCTTGTGCCCATTGAAGTGCTTCCTTAAGGTTCATTTTTCCCAATATTCCTTCTTTACAGCTTCCCCTTCACCTCAGCCTCCCCAGCTCCGTTTGACATGGAGCTCCCATGGGTAGGGTCTCCTTCTGCAAGCAGTAAAGCAGTGTGTTTCCAGTGCTAGATCAAGGTTATTATTAGCTGTCACCTGGAACCCCACTGTCTCATTCATTCACATCCAATCTCTTTAGATCCTTGTCTTTTTTCCTCCTCAAGACAAGGAACATTAAATATAAAATGATGAAAAGCCCCAGTCGAACAGCTGAAAACTCCCACTTCCTCTTTGCTGCTGCTTTTTTTCCCCATTTTTGCTGGCGCCCCAGGAAGCATCCACACAAGTGCAAAATTATTTCCATGCAAGGCTTTGCTCCTGTTAAAACTCTAGGGCTGCTCGTGCACAAGTCCCTACACAGCTCTCGAACAAATTGGACCGATTTGGAGTGATTAGTGAAGAATTCACATATGGTGCCCAGCCAGCAGGGCGGACCAATTGCCTCCTGCAGCCCATTAAGAGCCATTTACTGTGATGGGCCCATTTGTCTTTGTTGTTAGTTCTGGCAGGGCCAGTGACAGGTCTTTGGCTGGCCACTGGGCCAACCTCTCCCTGACATCATCTCGGGGGTAAGAGGGCAAGGCTGAGACACACATCGACTCTGACACCAGCTGATGGATGTCCCCAGGAGCCATGCCAGGCAGGGCTGTGGGGCCTTACCAAGGAACGGGAAGAGGAATGGCCATTTGGGCTTGCACATTGGGTACCAGTGGCAGCACGCAACCACGGGGTGGATGTGAGACCTTGGCCAGACTGTGGTAACGGTGTGGTTGGGGACAGACGGCTCCCCTGGTGCTGTACTTGTCCTGATGCATGCGGAGGCTTAGATAGAGCCAAAGTTGACGCTCCCGGTCCCTGAGGGCCAGGGGGTGCTCTGCTGGGCATGCAGCAAAGCAAGCAAACTTGTCACAGGCATGGTCCTCTGTGCTTCCTATAGCTCCAGCAAAAATTTGGAAAGAAAGCAGCAGCAAAGAGCAGGACCCAAGAAACGTATTTCCCTGCTAGTAGAGTTGAACAGCGGGACCCATTGACTGTGGGCACGTTGCTCGCGGCAAGAGACACTGTGCTGCCATAATGATGCTGGTAAAGGAAGGTGAATAGGCCACATTGGTTAAGATGTGTTTACACTGCTGTGATGATAACCAGACTAGTGATTATGTGTACATGACTACAGAGGTAAAAAATTTTACTGGCACAGGTGTCACAGCTCAAAACTGTCATCAGGGCTGAGAAACAAATCCAGTTCCAGGTTAAATACAAGTGCATTTTACAGGTTTGGTTTAAGGACCTGGAAATGTGATGTGAATAAGGATGACTCATCCTAGAGAAACTGCCCATAACTGGAACTTTGCAATTGTCTGATATTTCCACTCTCTGACAGTTCGAGGATTTTTTTCCCATTTGTTTTGTGTTAACCCAAAGTGAACTTTCTGTGGGACTAAAAGGAAAAAAAAAATTGGTGCCATCTGAAACTTTTCTCTGAAATAACAAAGATTTTGAGGAGTACCTCACTTCTATATGCAATCAAAATCAATCTTTTAATGGCATATGATTTGGGATGGGAAGAAAACTCTAAGACCTTAATATCATAAAATATCATAATTCTTTAAATTATTATTCTGATTAATGTAATCACCTAGAATTGCCATGAAGCCCTGTGATTATTCATAGACAAGATATATCTTTTTGCCTCCTACCAGCACGCAGGTCCTCTTTGAAATGGCACTTACAGAGTCTGACCTGTTTTTAACCTTTTTATAAAGGAAAAAAACTCCAGACCAACATAACCCCCCTCCCCAGTAGTCAACTTTCTCTGGCAAAGCCAAGTGGTATTTTAACACTTCAGTCCCTTTGACAATGCCAGCTGCTGAGCTGTTGTGTGCTGACAGCGTCTATTGTGTCTGTCCAGGGTAATTAAGAATTTGATCCAGAGCTTTTAAACTTCTTGGACTGACAGATACTCCCTGAAGTAAGACACTATCAGGGCTGTTTGGAGGGAAGGCAGGGGTGCTAAAAGGTTTCTGTCCCAGGCCATAGGGTACCAGGACACCTGGGTCTGTTTGGAGCAGATTTGGAGACCGCTATTTAGCCATCTCCTCGGCAATTGGGGCTATTTGAGGAATTGGGGTCAATTATAACCAGCCTTCACCTGTCTTGCTTCCACGGAGAACTGGAGCCAGATGGCAACCTGCAGGAGTGGCCTCTCCTGTTCCCGCTGGACAGATGAACTTGGAGCTTGCAGCGTTACCGCCACTCAACGTTGGTTTAAATACAGCGATAGAGGTGGAATGAGAGAAAAAGGAGACATCCCTTCTCGTCCAAGTGTATCTGCTTGGTGCATGCTAGGAGCCTCACCCCAAGCATCCCAAAATCCCTTCTTTGTTGTTTCTGCCCAAATTACAAGGCTGGCAAGTAAATTTCAGTGATTCAGGCTGGGATTTTATGGTAACTTTGAGATTAAATCTGCCATAAATCTGGACATGTCCAGCCTGCAGCTACTCAAAAAGGGTTTTCAAATGCACAAGTGGATTTAGAGGTTTGTGTATGAGAATTAGGCTCTGAAATGCCATTTCTGCTTTCAGTAATCTCCCTAGCAGGCTTCATCAACACTGCTATGTGTTGCCCACCAAATTCCCATTACGCGGTATCACCCTTTTCCTTACAAACGTTTTCATTAATAATACTCTTTCATATAGCATTGGAGAGCATGGTAAGACTGAGATGAGCCTGTTAGCCTTCCAGGACCTCCTGTCTATGCCTCAAAGTGTCTTGATGGCATTCCATCAGGGAATCCTCTAGTTTTAGGAGAATCTTACACAAAAAAAAAAAAAAAAAAAAGAAGTGGTGAGTTATGGCAGGACCAGCAAATCTTACAGAGAAAGTGAAGCATCTGACTTTCCAAAGTAAAACTTGGGGTAAAGGTGTTGGAGAATTACAAAAGCAGGGGCCAGAGGGACCTGCAGTTCTGGTGAGGTTGGAACATGTGGAAGGGAGTTATAACACATGCCCTTCTTTGGATTCAAAGCTATGAAATCTCCAGAAGCAGCAAAACTACTGGTGGTACTGGTGACCATCCAGCTGCCAGAAAAGCAGGGTTGGGCTAGATGTTTGCCTTCCTCTGCAGCACTCTCTATGTATACATCATGCAAATAATTCTTTCCCACTGCCAGTGTCTTACTCTTCGGTGCCTCCTGTTCTTTCTCATGGGGTACTTGGGTGCAACTTGTCAGGTATCAGTACACCAGAGGCATCAAGGTTTTGCTAGTAATTTCAGAAGAGACAAAATTTGACCTGTGTTGATTTTCTCCTGCCCTCTTGTGTTGTCATTGCACCCTTGGCAAATACACTTAACCAGAGCAAAGCTGTTTGGCACCTTGTGCCCTCTTTTTCCCTGCTGCCAAAAGTGACATAAGATGCAGTGGCCTTACCTTTAGCATAGACTAATCATCAGCTCATGGATTTGCAAGCCTCTGGTATGATTCAGCAGCAGATCACACACTCACTGTGCCCTTCCATGGTGATGTGCACAGCAAACAAGCAAAGTAAGCGAAACTGGCTAAGTGCTCCCAGCTGAAGATCTGACCCACAATTTGATCACGGGTGTGCAGTCTAGTCTTCCCTGTGTCACTTGAGACTGGCATCTCCCAAGTGGCTACTCTCAGTTGCACAAGAAAAAACAAAAGAATAATGGAAGAGGTAAAGCCAACACTTTCTTGGAGTAATGTCCCAGTTGCAGTGATGTTGCCTGTACCCAGAGAGGCTGTCACTGGAATTAGTTTTTGGTCAAAGACCATAAGATGGTTTTCAACACTTTGAAAAATGTGTTAGCTCTGAGGAAATTGTCTTTCCAGCCTCTCCACATAAGGCAGCTTCTCCATGTCCTCGATCATGTTGGTTGCCCTTCTCCAAACATTCTGTAACTCCACATCTTGAGACATGGTGGCCAGAACCACACTCGGTGCTCCAAACTTGAGCACATCAAGGTTTTATATAGCAGCAAAGCAGCACACTCTGGGTTATCCTCAGTGCCACCTGCCTGGTGATACCCAATTCTGCTGGATTTTTTGGCTGCCACTGTACATTAAGACAATGATTTCAGAGAATTGCCAATGACGGCTCAAAGATGACTCTCCTCCCTGAGCTGAATCTACCAGTTCTGACTAAAGCACTGTGTAGGCATGGTTTGGTTTAGATTACTTTTTCCTAGGGTATTAACATTATGTACACTTAAGATAATTTACGTGATTTTTGCCCAGTTTTGTGAGTCCCTTCTGGAGGTCCTCACTGTTGGAACAGTGTTTGAAAAAGTGCCTAGTGTCATCCTCAGGCTCTCTCAGAATGAAGCATTTTGTTGGGCAAGAATCAATTTACCTTTTTATTCCATTCTCTTAGAACTTCTGAATGTTCCTTGCCTTGATCTCCTTTAGGAAGACTATTTATTTATTAATTTTTAGTTTCACTGTTTTCCATTAAATCGGGAAAAAAATAGTTTTACTGTGCTCTTCTTGTGACATCAGGTCTTGCCATGATTCAACAGAAACAGATCGGGGGGTAAAATTTTGTTTTGGAATGTTTCCATTTTTCTTGTCATGTCCACATTGATCTGGAATGGGGAACAGGGGCATAAAAGAGAAGAGCCTGTGCTCTTCAGGTTGCTTCCCAGCAAATGATTTAATTTATGAACACAAAGCCAGCCTTGCTTTCCTTGACAGTGTCCAGACCTTACCGGGAATCACAGGTGTAGTTAAAAAGTAATTGGATAAAACTACCCCATAGTCCCCGTGAGTGTCTTTGGCAAAGTGTTGCCTATGAACATGAATGAACTGGGGGCTGGAGGGTGAGGGGAAGCCAGGAGGAATAAGCACTTGCATGTTAGCTGGCGAAAGCTGGAACCAGCAATTTCAGCCCTGAGTCTCTCCATCTGCCAGAGGTGCAGCACCGAGATAAAATTCAGATAGCGTATTTGGTCCTCTGCTGGAGGGAGCCGTGGTGTTCAAGCAGGGCGGTGAAAGCCATTTGTGCTGCTTTATGCAAGACCAAGTAAATCGGAAGGTTTCCCCACCTGTGATGGGGTTAAAGCAGAGGACACTGCATGGGCAGAAGGTTGCCACCAGCCAAATCCAGCTCCTTCCAGAGCATCCTGTAGCACTTCTTGAGAAGAAAACGTGCAGGGGAGGTCATCTACCACTGTCCATGGGAGAAGGTCTTCTCTGAGACCACTTTTTTTCAGCCCTGACCTCAACCCTCTGGGGTAGTCCAGGAGCCATTCCCGCCCAGGATCCCAGGAGTCCAGGGTTCACCATCTTTGTTTCTTAGGAAGCCTCATGAAGCCACACTGGGTTACAGCCAGCCTTTAGCACTCTGGAGAGCTGTTGCTTCCTTCATTCCTTGGTGGATGTAGGCAGAGCAAACAAGCCCGCTGTGATCAGAAGAGCACAGCTTCCTGGAAGCTCCCATACCAGACACAGCCTTACGTGGCTGGTAGAGTCTTTGTACCCCTACAGGGCCAAGGCTTAGCATCATCCTGGCCAGAACCAGACTGCTTGACCCAGGACTGGAGCAGATAGGTTTCCTTGCCAGTGGCAAACCCAGACAGCATGGGTTTTCATGGGCTATGAAAATCTGTCAACTTGCCCTAGGAACATGGAGGGGTTTTATTGTGCATGTCAGGACTCTGCCTTCCAAATGGTAGGAGCTGCTTATGCAAACACTGTGAATTTTCCTGTTGAGTTTCACGAGTTTGTTCTGCAAGAGACAATGGGAATTTGGTCCAAGGGAACAGAGAGGGTTTGGAATTTGCGCACGCACGTGTGTGTGCATGTGTGCGTGTGTGTGTGTGTGTGTGTGCATGCATGTGTGCATGTGCGTGTGAGTGACTGTGTGAGTGTGTGAGTGTGTGACTGTGTGTGTGTGAATGTGTGTGAGCGTGTGTGTGTGTCTCTGGCTTTGTCCACTGGATGGCTCTGGGACCCATGCTGGAGGTAGCCTCTCCTAGATGGACCTTTCAGACCTACATTGTGGATTTGTCTCTATCTCCTGCTGCTTCTGACCAGATGCTCTGGATGGACCTGGGAGTTGACTGGTTGCTTTGCCTTTTCAGGCCTGCTGAAGGACCCTGCTGTGGTCACCCTCAGCCCTTGGCTTGACCTCACTGTTGGAGCAGCTCTGCTCTTGTTCTGATGTTCAGTAGCAAGGAGGACTAAAGCCACTGGAGCCTGTGAAGTTGTATTGCAACACAGTTAAAGAGTTTGGCACTGTAGTCACGCAGCTCTGATGGGAGTAGTTGCAAAGATCTGAGCAAACTGCTACTCCATGAGTGAGATCTGTGTTTCTCTAGAGATGCTTCAGCTGCTGTTGGGCTGAGACAAAGAAGAAATAATTTCTGGGACCGAAGCAATTATGAAAAAGATAGTTTAGAAGACCAAATCAGATTAGAAGTGCCATTTCTGTTCTGACTGAATATCTTACAAGTTTAAATAGAAAAGACAAAAGGCAGGAGGAAATATACTCTGGGCTTATGCTCCTCGTCTGTAAAAATCAGAGCACTTTGCAAAAGCTGGCAGCGGTTTCACTGCATTACTTATGGAGGAAAGTGAACCAAAAGATGTTTAAGACAATGTATGGAGGATTACAAGTGATCAAATTACTGCAGTTCTTCCTATTTTGCATTTTAATGAACTGAGCTACCATGGTTCATGTTCAGTAACTCGTCAAGCCACACCAATAAGATCATGTGGCAGCACCCACCCATACACTTAAATGCAGTGATCTTCACTTGGGACCCTTAATGTTATCAACAAGCTTTGTGTGAACTGGGGCAGATTAATAAACTGCCCTGAGTGTGGTTTGCACTTAATAGTTGGCATGACCTGAGTGCTGGTGCTTGAGAGGAGAGCTCTGCAAGAGCTGGGTGCTGCAGAGACCTGCTTACTCAGAACCTTGCTGGAGGGCAGGGAGCACAGCATGAACCTTGACTCTTTGGACTTATCTGGGCAAGATGATGGTGCTCAGCCAGGCTTTTGGCAGGGAATGACCCACCTGCATGAGGGACAGCTGTGCCAGGGGAGATAAAGATTGTCTTGTGCTTGTTTGGGTGACAGGGTGTGTTTTCATGCATAAGGGTGAGCCCAGCAGCCCCAGAACTGGGGAAATGCTGCTGGGCAGGCTGGGGCTGTGAAACACCAGTGTTCTTGCCCTGCTCTGTGGGAATAAGCAGGATGTAGCTGTATAATGATATAGGTTGTCTAAAACTCTGTCTGTCTGTGCTCAGCTGGTTTGTAGGCTGCAAACCCAGTAGCTGAGCCATCCTTCTCTGGACCCTCCCCTAAAGTCACTGTTTGGTCCCATCTGACTGAAGTAGACGCTACTTCCCCAAGGAAACCACCTCTTCTTCCAATGGACACAGGTAAAATATTCCTGACCCAAAACCCAGCACGCATGTGATGATATTCCCTATTTCGCTTAGCACAGGGGAGCACTGGAACTGAGAGCAAGTGTCTGTGGATCTTGGACTTACCCAGCTAAGTACTGCACATGTCCTTGCCATCAGCTGCCTCTGGGTGCTGTGGGGTCCCTTCTCTTGGCCCATGGTGCTCTGGCACTTCTGGCACTGTCCCTGGCTGGCATCAGCTAGTGCTGCTGCCAGGGCAGCATGGAAGTACTGGGGCTGGAAGACCTCTAGGCTTTGCCAGGGAGAAGGTTCACAGCAAGCCTTGTGGTTTTAATGAATGAGCAGATGAAAGGTGAGGGCAGAGACCTGGATGCATTCCAGCAGGTGGGAAGTCCAGCTCTGTACACCTCTGGTCATTCCCAGGACTGATGGAAACCACCTGGTACCCTTGAGACTGCCTGTGGTTGCCCCAGAGCTACCATCTACCAGTGTGGTGCTTCCATGTGGTAGCTGCAGCTCTTCTGGTGCCCCTGCCAGCCAAGCCACCTTTGTACCAAGGGGGTCACGGGCCTGCACTTGTGAGTATTTCTCCTGGCTGTAGCAATACCATCTGCTGCTCTTCCTGCTGCTGGACCCTGCCTTTGAACTTGGGCAAGTGTTACTGGAGCAGTGGCTCTCGCACAGTTCTTCTTCCAGCTTCTCTTGGCAAACGGTGTCAGAAATGCTTTTACTAAGCGAAAGCGAAGACTGATGTCATCCCTGGTCTCTGTGAGCCAGGGAACAGAGCAAAGGCCTAAAGTGCCTATATCTTAATCCAACTGTGGTTGTTCCTGCTTTCAAGCCCTTATTACCTGCCTAATTCTGCGCTAGGATATTGCTCAGACATCTAAGGAGATGCAAGCTGGCAATTTCAATGCACTCCTAAACATCTCCAGCAAAACACCCGCCGGTGCCAAGCCCTTGGCTCCTGGCTCCTTAACCTGTTTCTACTAAGTAAGGAGATTTCCAGGGCGAGTCTGAGTTGGCCCTGCAGGAGGCATCTTTTCTCCTGCCAAGGCTTAGGCTGGAGTGAGCTGCTCCGGAGCTGTCACTCAGGGAGCAGGAATGCAGGCGAGGCTGCCCTGTGGTTACAGGGGCTCCACCCCAGAGACAGAGGCAGGCACCCAGGTACCAACATCCCGGGTTGTTGATGACAGGCACTGATCTGTTTCTTAACCCTTTGGCTTCCTTCTTTCTGGCTGTTACGGTATCCAGGCAGTGCTGGTATCTCGTATTTGCCCTGGGCTGGGGAGGTAGAGGGTACGGGAGCAGCTGCTGGACGGGGCATCTTTAACAGCAAGTCAGTGTTAGGTGGAGATCCAGCCCTCCCTCCTCTGTTTCCAGGGTCTAGAGGATGTGTCCTGGCTGAAAACTCAAGTTTAGGAGAAGGGGTCCCTGTGCTATTTTTGTCCTGGAAGGCTGGAAAACTGTAATATGCTAAAGGATTAATCTGTTCTCCCCCCACCCCCTGCCCCCTTAACACTTGGGATTTGGGTTTCATGCTGATTGCTCAGCTGAGGTCTCCTTGGAAGGCTTGGGGTTGAAACAAAGATGGTTAACCTAGGAGTACTGTACCTTATTAGCATTAATTGTCCATAAAGCAGGCAAACCCAGTGTATACCTTCCCTGATGAGAGTCCTAGTCCAAGAGTTTTGGAAAGTCTGACCAGGTAAATGTTTCCCTAGCTCAGTCACCCAAGTTTCAGGTGCACCTTTCTTGTGATGGCAACATCCCACCAGCCTCCAGGTACCCATGCAGCTCCAGAGAAAACCTGTTGATGGGCAAAGCTGGGGCTGGAGTGGACAGCCCAGCTGATGGCATGCAGCTCCAGACACCAGGGATGAATCCCACTTTAATGCCAGGGTTTAAAGGGTGTTGTGGCCTTCTGTGTTGCTCCTGTGTCTAAGCCTCAGCTCTCCATCTCTAAAACAGGGATGTTTTTTGTCTGTCCTCCTTAGATGCAAAGTTCTACCCAATGTCATACCAGTAAAAGTCTTCAGCTGGGCCCCAGACAACCTACTGGTATCAGTATCCTGTTGTGTTTTACCTGTCACGTAGCTTCTACGTGCTTAAGTACATGGAAGGATAAACCTCACAGGCCTCTTTTCCCCATGAAGCAGGGCAGGTGTCCTGCTTAGTTCTTCACCCTGCAGATCCTGAGTATTCAGAGAACTGAGTTCCAGATTTTGGCCTGTCTCCCTCCTTGTTCTCCTTATGTATTTGCTTGATGTATCCTCACTGCAACATTGAAATCCATGCGGTGCACCTAAAGAGTTGTGATTGGTCTTTAAAGCTGTTTTGTGTGCTCTGAGGTGATGAAACCTGTCTAGACCCTGGCTGCGTCCATCATTCCAAAGCACAGTAAATACACTTAAAAGCACATCACTGTTTAAGGGAAGGGTACAGATCTTGCTTGTTGTTTCTCCCCATTTCAAGTTTACAAGTCGCATCCCTAAGCAGGCTCATTCTTCGCTGCCTGTCAATGCTTCTTCCCATGCTGAGAAGGTAGCACATCTGTCTGTCTCTGTGGGCTTTGAAGTTGTTTCTGCTTGTGTTTATGGAGCATTTTTCAGCCTGTAGCAAGGAAGGGACACAGAAAGGGGAGGTGACGTTAATGATTTTGTCGCCCTATGTCTGGGGGCTTGTTCCTATTGGAGAGATGCTACAGTGTTTGGTGCTGTATCCTAAAATGCCCTTTGCAGGTTTTTCTCTGTCCCTTCAGTCAAAGTAAGGGATGCCTGGATCCTGCTTACAAAAGCCAGCATAATGCATTGACATCCCCCTCCTTGTGCCTGAAAGCAGAGTGGTCTATAGAGAGTCACTGACCTTAGAGAGACTGTGAATAGCCAGGGAGTGGGCTCCTTGCTCCAGTTTGCAATCAAATGCTCAAAGCCCCGTACCCACCTTGCTGACCTTTCCTGACCTCTGTTGCCCAAGGGTCAATGTCTACAAGCCAAGAAAGTCCTCTGGAGACAAAGGGGAATTTACCTCTGCAAAACATACAGTGCCATGAGAGCTGCTGGACTTACCTGAGCGTATGCTGCTAGAGGACTGGGGCCCCAGTGCAAGCACAAATGATTTCCCTGGGGCTGGGATGGGTGGTGGAGTCTTAGGTCAGATGCGGTAGCAGTTCCCCTGCATCTCTGTCCTTTGATCAATCCTCGCCTTCTGAGTGGTGGCCCGAGGATGTTTCCTGCGTGCTGAACTGCTTTGCCCAGAACCCAAAGGAAAATCTTACGGAGCAGATATCCCTCTTTTTTTTCAAATGTAGCTTTGTTGAGCTTGTGGATGAGACTTCCTTCATTCCTACTGTGGTCATCAAACACGTTATCAGCCTGTTTATCTGCAAGGATGTATATTGAAATGAAAAAGAGAAAAAAATCAAACTCAACTCCAGCACAATGGACCAAATCCAGGCCGTTAAAAAAACCCTTGGGGAAGGTCCCAGTCTGGGGGCGGCTTGCTGGAGGGAATTTAACTTCATCTTGACTTTCCAGTGCTACCTCTGACACAAGTACCACTGTGGCCTGAGAGCCCCTGCTGATTTTAAGGAGGAACAAAAGGTACTGAGCTAAGTGTGGGTGGGAAGGGTTAACTGGGAATGAACCAGTGCCATCTGTTTTCACTCTGTAGACATTTAACTGCCCAAGGAAACAGCCAGTCTTGGAACTGGACGATGCTGGCTCTGTTTGGATAGGGATTTTGAACAGAGCTGTCCTGTTGCTGCTGCCCTCATTTCCATGGGCACATCAGGGTGACCCTGGCTCAGAGCCATGCCAGCCGGTTCTGGGGGGTGTGTTGTAATCCCAGTAACTTACAGCATGACCTGCTCTGTGGGCTCAGCCACAAACACTCGTCCTGCGGTGATGTCATGGAGGACATCGCAATGTCGTCTCACGCCACAACACGCTTCTGCTGACACAGCTTGACGTCACACGGGCACCGTGATCTGTTGGGCACAGCTGTGGGTGAGTGCTCTGCCCTTTGCTGGAAGCGTTATGTCAGCCAGAGGCCCTGCCAATGCTACCAAGGCAGCAAAGTCTGCATTCGCACCAGCAGCACCTTTTAGCTTGCTTGGTGCTGACACACCACTTTGAGAGCTGCCTGATGATCTGTGCTGCTGCAGTTCAGGTTTCTGTTTTATCCTCACAACCTGGAAGCTCCGTCAAGGGCTTAGCCCTGGGTTTGGCTGGAGGATGGAGCAAGGGCAGCTGAGTTTGCTCAATGGGAGCTCAGGCTGAGCGCAGAGTGGGGCAGCCTGCTGCCTTCTGGCATCGCTTGCCTGGTGGTGGTCTGACCATGGACAATACTCTGGTTGATCCTTCTGGGAGAAGCAACTGCATGGCACCCAATGGTGCAGAGCTGCTGTCTATCTGCTGCTGTGTGCAACGTCAGAGCCAGTTACTCTCTCATTGCTCCTGGCTTACAAGTCTGAGGCTTGTCTCGGGGGACCCTTGTTCTTTATTAAAGTCCATGCTGAATCAAGCATAACTGGAAGCGAGTAGATCTCCAGGGGTCATTGACTCACATCAAAGGATTCCCCAGAGAGCCCTGAATGCCTGTTCAATAGGACTTAGTGATTCTTCATGGCAAAGAGCCTCTTCTCAGTTTCCAGCCAGGCTTTCTGTTCAGTCCCTCAGCTTGGTACTGTGTCCTTGTCAACAGCAGTTGGATGGGTGACTCCTCTCGCCCTGCTAGGACCTGCTGCTGGGAGTGTCCCACTGCACTTTGTAGGGTGTCTTTGTCCTGCTCAGATAATCACAAGGAGCTCTTTCTCCTCTCTGTGCTCTTTCATTTTGTTCCATTTCTTTATCTCAGGAACAAGCAGGCTATTCATCCCAGGGGAGGTCAGCTCTCGACCACCTACAAACCCAGCACCTGCAGAAGTGACCACGTCTCATCAGACTTCTCCTGTAAGCAGGGGCACCATAATGTCACCATGGGCATCCTCTCCTCTGACTCCCTCATGCTGTGTAGAGCCAAATGCCAGCCTCACAAGGTTGCCAGGAGGAGTAACTGGGACATCAGTGCTCTAGTCTTCCAGCAGGCTTTACTGGCTCTTGGGGCTTTTTTGCATTTTTGTACATTGAATAAGGTTCAGCTCGTTCTCTATTCACCTGCCTTGCCTTGTGCTGGCAGGCCCACCCCATGCACCAGGACTTTCTGCTGGCATCTCAAGTTCACCCAGGTCTGGGATCTTGTCTGCCTTGGTGTAGTCCTGTGCCCCAACATAGCTTCAGCCACCATGCTCAGTTGCCCAGCCACCCTGTTGTCCTCTGGTGCTTTCAGGATCCCAATGACTCCATTCACTCATGGCCTTTCATTGTTGTGTATTTTTCAGGAGGGGGGTGTTTGACCTTGAGTATGAGGAACTTGTGCCTCCGTGTGTGGGCTGTGTGGATGCACCAGCCTCCTTGAAGCTACCTTGGGGCTTGCTGTGTGGTTTAGACTTCTCTTGCATCTAATTAGAGGCTCATTTCTCCCCTTCTTGCCTGTCACTCATTCTTTTCTTTCCCTTCTGCCTTCAGAAATGGTGCTCAGCACAGGCAGTTCAGTGAGAACAGGCTCTGATGCTGGTTTTCTTGGTCATTTTGGGTCCTGTGGTGCTAAGCCTTACCTATAGGCTATATCTGACCAGGGTTTGCAGACAGCCAGGCAAGGCTTTACCAGCTAACATATCTCAGGAGATGGGCTTGGCATTAGAGACCTCACACCAAAGAGGCAAGTGAGCCAAATGAGTGCATATCCCTTTCTTTCAGGAGTTTGAGCAACTCAAATGCAGATGGACTTACATCAGGGAGCTTGTAGCAGAGTCTTTATTGACCCTCTGCTGTCCCCATGTTCCCTGAGAGCTGAGCATAAGGACACTTTTCTCTCTTGCTGCCATCACTGGATGATCCCTTACATGTGAAGAGGGAATCCAAGTGGTCCTCAGCAATGTATAATATAGCGATGTTCTCAGAATATTTTGCAGAGAAACCTGTGTTCTACAGGTAATTAAGATTTGGCCATGACTGCCTTAGACATAATAACATGTGCTTTGTAAACTAGGAAAGGATTTTTATTTTCCTGGGGTGGTGTCATGACCTGGCATTATTTAAAAATTACTTTGTATCTGTGATTATTATTACTTGTATAATGTTACAGGTAATTATCTACCAATAATTATTATGTTGAATAATTCCAGAAAGAGTTTGTTTAACATAAACATTTAGAAAGCTAAATACTATGGATAAGATAGAGCCCAAGGGCTCAGGACTGCTGGATTTTATTTCCAGCTTTGCCGCTTGTCTTCTGTATGGCCATGATGCGGCTTCTGCAAATAGCTGGACTTTATGGGGAAGGAGTTTTGCCCTCTACCATCAAATAAGCCAAAATTATACTGCCAAGATTGAAAGCAGCTTGGATGATGCTTCACTGTCCCAATAATGCATGTGGAACATCCCAAAGGATTGGTTCTGGGGTGTTAGTTTCTTCTTTAGAATAATCCAATGTTGTAAAAGGCAACTCAAAGTCACTTATTTAAAAATCAGCTCTGTAGTATCGCTTCCTTTTCCAATTCCCAGCCCAACAGAGCACTTCAGGAATGTGCAAAAGCTGATGCTAAAAGCCCATGGAAAAATTTGCACGGGAACCTATTTGTGTGTTTGAAGCTGGGCAAGAGCTTGTCTGACAGGAAAAAAGAATAATCAAGAATGAAACAGTCACCAGAAAATTGATAGACATGCCTAGAAATGCCTTTAACCCTTATTTACTGTATGGCTTGTGGTTTAAAAAAGCCTGGAGTCTTATTTTGACTGTTTGGTCCCCACTAAAATTACAGAGGTGGGGAGAAAACACCCGACAAACCGTATGGGCTCTGACAAACAAGCCCAGAGGAAAGGGGTTTGTTCCTGGGCCTGCCGTGCAAATTAAAAGCAGGTTTCGAGCTGGAGTTCATGTTCACTGCTGTGATGGTTGCAGTGGGCAAAGGGAAGGAATGTACCCCATGTGTCTCCAGAGCCCATGTTAATGTGCCAGCTTCTGCTTCCATGGCACTACCTTGCTGTAACTCCTGTGGGTGTGGAGTTCTTGTTGTTTTATCATAGGGGCTGATACCCGTTGAGCTGGTGCCGGAGCAAGCAGGCGTAACTCACTGGAGGTGGTGGTGGTGCAGCCCACGGAGAGTGGAGCCGGACTTGCTGCTAAAAGCTCTCGTGAACCCCTGGCCCTGAGAGGTGCCACCATGGTGCGGAGCAGGGGAAGGAGCCCCACGTGTCTGTTCGTGCAGAAAAGGAAGCTGAGGAGTACGAAACATCTTGCACAGGGTTGCACAATGTGGAGGAGCTGGCAATAACAGGCAGGTCTCTGGCTCCCCAGCCTTCCTCCAGGCAGGTTGCTCATGTGCTGTGGAGGGAGCCTGGTCTTGCTTGACACCAAAGTCCATAGCAGCAGAGGAGAAAGTAGGTGATCTGCCAGCAAGCAGCACCACCACAGGGATGACCCTCATTTTGGAAGCCGCATGGATTCGAAGGAAGACCTTGTGGCTGAATATATCCCCATCTCCAAGTGCATGAGATCATCGATAGTGGGCAGTGGGGAACAAACACATCAGCCTGTTTGGGTTTTTTTTTAAACTATGAGCAAAATGCTCTGGGCTTTGCTGCCATGGCGCTTTTGAGCAGCGAAGCAGAGCAAAACCACTAATTCTGAGCCATGAGGACTTACCAGGGTGGGGTCCGTGTGTGCAGGAGTGTGTGTGTGTGTGTGTGTGTGTGTAGTTTTTTCTTATTAGCAAAAGACAGGAAGGACTCAGGACAAGTGACAGCACAACAACTTCAGTCTGTACATGTGACACTGCTTTGGGGTCCTTCTCCTTGCAGCCAGCCTGTGTGCAGCCCAAGCCCTTCCTTCTCTAAGCATCTCTGAGCCCTTCTGGTGTCGCAGGCATCTAGAAATAGCTGCAGCGTAGCTGTTCCCTCTGCTTTTTGGGACTGGGGAGAGGAAGGAGGCTTGGAGCAACACAGCTCCCTCGTGGTGGCCTCCTGGGGTGGGGCAGGTTTTAACAACATGCCAGAATATGTGGCTGTCCTTGGACATGTTTAATTTCCCATTTCTCAGCGCGGGGAACGCTTGAATCGCCCTTTAGCGGTTGGACACAGAAGGGGAAAGATCATTAACATACAAAGGGCTCCTCTTTCAACACCAGCGTTGCAAACTTTCATGATTTTAGTTCTGTCTCATCACATTTGTTCTGTGTTGTACTTGTGTTTGTATTTTTTTTTAAAGTCCTAGCTCTTGGAATTGGGCAAACACATCAAAATCTCAGCTTTTGTTAAGGGCTCCTGACAGCTGCAGAAGAAAATCAGTTTCTAAAGATGCTGCAAGCAGTGATCCAACATGAACACTGCATGGCTTTAGTTTATTTCTGATTTTTGCCATAGTCAAACAAATCTCTTTGAGGGGAAGGAGACTGAGGGAATGCTTAGGACTGACAGACTTGGATGGTGCCTGAGCTGCTTTGCTTGTTGCAACAGAGGATTACTGCTGCAGCAGAATGGGTAGAAATGGAAAATGCTAAATTTTCCACTTTTTCACTTGTCTACTTTCCCCTCTTTTTGCGTTGCTCTCCCATTTCAATGAATTAGAATAATTTTTTGTCCCCTCCTGGGAACACAGATGAGGGTTGGATTGATTTGGGGGATTGCTGCCTTCCCCCCTCGATTCATGCAGGGCAGATGCTTTGCATATAAGATTAACTTCTTTGGCTGTCTTGGTTTCTCAGGTGGGATTTGTTTATTGCAATGGGAAATGTTGGGAGTTTGAATCCCATTTTGTGTTGGCATCAGGGCAACTGGATCGACATGGTCCTGACATGGACCCATTCCATGTTTTCACTGAAGATGCAACCCACTTAAGATCAGGTGTTTGGTGGGTATTGCCAAAGCTATTCAGGTTAAACATCTTCATTGGTTCTTAAAGCCTTTCTGACAATGGGCCTAAGGGGAAATAGGTCAGGTACGTGGAGATCTGTGTCACTGTGTTGGCTTGAAGCATTCCTAAATGCCATCTGTGAGGAGATGCCAGAGTGCTGACCCATCGCCTGCCGCTAGTGCAGGCTTCTCCTTACAATGTGTTGTGCTCTTCATCAGCCAAACAACATAGCAGCTCGTTGGTGGGGAGGCACAAAAGGAGAAAAAATAATGGTGCTTCCCCCGTAACATTCATCTGCAGTCCTGTGACTCACCTTTTCAGGAATCTGGTTTAATCATTTATGCAGCCTCTGAAGGGACAGGCAGGAGACAGCATGAAAGCATAACGCCTTTGAAAAGTATTGCCTTTAAAGCATTTGCCTTCCAGGGGATCCTGTAGTAGTTGCTCCAGGGCTGTAATGATAAACGACACCAAAGTTTGTTCTAATTCTCTGTGGTTTTGCTTCTTGCTGGGCTGTTGAGATCCTGGCAGTGTTTGCTGTCTTTGCTGAAAGTCCTCTTGTTCTTGGCATTGTGGGAAGCATAACGTAGTATGAGAATCTCCTACATCGCCCCCCCCCCCCCAAAAATAAAAAAAGGTAAAGGTTAGTCTTTGCAGTGGAGGAAAAAGAACTGTTTTAACACTCCTTGGTGCCTGTCTTCAATACGTTCCTTGTACCCAAAAGGCTTTGGCTGCCTATTGAAAATCACTGTTTTCCACAAAAAGTGTAATTTATTCAAAATATATATACAAAATGTAACTTACCCATTTTTTTAAATTGAAGCTGAATATTTTATTACTGGTAGTTTATGTCTTTGCTGTTCCTGCTCTCCCATTTCCTATCTTTGCCACCATTTTAATGATAAAATTGAAATAGAAAAAAACTTCAAAGTTGAGTAATTAGAGTTCTGGGTTTATGTTGGGGGTTTTTAAGCATAAATTTTAACCAAACACATTCTAATGATTTTTTTTCAACTTCTTTAACCAGAGGTTTTGAAGCCACATTTCCAGCCAGCTTAGCTCAGCTGTGCTAAGCACACAGGGCATCCTTCACCAGGTTGTTGAGTGCAGGTGAGTCTTTTGGTTCTCCTCTCCTCCCACATGGACTTGCAGAGCTTGTGCTGCCCCATGTCTCCACACAGGGTCTCCCTAGCCTTGGACAAGGCAACCACTGGAGAGACATTAATTAATCTCAATTTAGATTTGATACTTTGGCCTTGGTTCTGCTACTATAGTCAGTAGACATTTTGCTGTCGGCTCTAGTAGGAAGAGGTTTATTAAGTGTTTAATAAACTGCAGGAACCCAGTGGTTTTCTAGTGCATGGGCTTGCATAGCTGTGTTTTTCTGTAGCAAGGGATATAAAGGCATCGCACGAACCAGTTTTCACTGTGGCAGTGTAAGAGATGCGTTAGGAGACGATTGCCAGTGTTACTAGTTAGGACTCACAACCAAGAAGAAGCTTTACAGGGCTCAGCTCCTCCTCAGGAGCCTGAGCACCCAGCTCTGGAGGGGGAGCACTAGCTTCTTCCAAAGTGCTTGGGATCCACGTGGAAATTGAGCTCTGGAAGATCTGGTCACTGTGAGGACGTAAGTTGGAGCTGAGCTACCTCTAAGCTCCAATCCTGGGACGGGATGGGGAAGCAGGGATGGAAAGAGCTTGAGGATGGCAATGGGAGCATGGAAAGGAGGGTCAGGCTTGAAGGGATTTGCCATTCCTTCACTGGGAGGAACGGGGGAGACTAAATGAACCCTTCGAAAGAATCAGCACCATGTGTACCTCTTTGGGAGCGGGAAACATGTGCTTCTAATTTTGCTTGCTTGCTGTGTGCCAAGGGGATCTGTTTCCCATTGACTCTTGACCCTTCAGAAGAAAAGGGGAAAAACAAAAGAGAAATAGCTGGCCAGACTAGTGCTGTTGAGGTCCATGGAAAAATCCCACCAGCTTCAACAGGACTATGGTTCAACCTAGAGAAGAAAAAAAACTTCTCTGAGCTTAGAACTGTAAAAAAGTAGAAAATCTCATCTTGGTTTGGGACACTGGCTGGACTGGAAGTCATTGTATTTCCAGCTTATCACTGTACTGGAGGATCAGGCCCACCTAAAACTGCTCTTAGAAAAAGTGGATAGAATCTTTTCCTTTTCCGTAGGTGGAAAATTCTCCTGAGGGAGTGTACGTAGTATCTAAGACAGCAGACATGGTCTTGGAGAGGGCCTCACTGGGAAATGGATTTGCTGTCCAAATAATATTCCTAGATAAAAGAAAAGCAAAGATCTAAAATCTTTTTCTGCAAAATAAAAGTGCAGAAAAGAAAATTGTTTGGTTCTGTGTAAGTGACCTTTATTCAATAAACTTGAAATGTTTAATTTAGACTGATCTTTAAAAAGTGTTATATGAAATGGAATAAATAAAAAATGAGGGAGTATGTTGAAAGAGGAATAACAAAAAAAACTCTTGCTACCCTACATTTGGGCCATTCTTTCCTGAACAGTCCTCTGCATCCTTTTCAGTCTCCTGTGAAAGTCTCCCAAGTAATAGAGACTTGCTCCACTTTTCAGAAACTTCCACAAGAGCAGCACTCTGATGTGCACCTTTCCTTGGCTTAACCTCCTACCTCTCCTTATGTTAAATAATCCCGTCTTTGACCATCTTCACTATTTGAAACCAACCTGCCTTGTAACACATTTTCTTTCAGCTTTCATTTTGTTCGTGTCAGAAAACCCCACTGTTCTTCCCTTGTCATCTACAGTGGACTCTCTGCAGTCCTTCCCTGTACCTGTCCTGGTCTAAGCTATCATCTCTGATGGTGACAGTGAGCTTTTCCCAGGACACACCATGGTGCCACCAGGAAATTGCATTTTAATCTCTGTCAGGACCATTAATGATGATGATGGAGAGGATTTCTCTCAAGGCCTTTTCTTTAAGAGCTCCCTGGAAAATCCTCTTCAGCCGGAGACTCCTCTTCTCCCACCGCTCATCATTGTCTCACTTCTGGCACTTCTATACCCAGGGCAGATTTCCTGTGCTAATCCCCATCTTGCAGCCATATGGCAATTAGTGCTACATTCACTCCAGTCCAGATGAGCTTGTCCATGTTCCCTTTGCCTGGAGTTGGTAACTCTGATAAAAGCTTTTTGGTAAGTCTGGCACCATCTTCCC
The DNA here is from genome assembly GCF_023634155.1 of Falco peregrinus. NCBI lineage: Eukaryota > Metazoa > Chordata > Aves > Falconiformes > Falconidae > Falco > Falco peregrinus. The sequence goes on along the minus strand of NC_073738.1, from coordinate 6,205,504 downwards.
CTGTTGCATTTTATTCTAGTTTCCATTTCCTATGCTGTTCTGGATTACTCTTCCAATAGAGGCTATATTTGCCTTCATCAATGGTTTTTCTTCCCTCTGAAATAGGAGTTGCAAACCATATATTGCTTCCATTTCCATGTGATTGATAGGACATTGTCTTCCTTCCCAAATTTTGGATTGCCATAGCCAGAAGCTGTAATAAGAGGAGTTGAGCTAAAACACGCCCCTAAAGCATTGAAGGCAGCAATAAGATTAGGTACTCTTGCTGAATCTTGCACAAATATTAAAACCTCAGTGGTTTGCTTGTTACACAGAAATAGGAGTAGGAAGATGCCATGAACTGGCAATGTGAGGATGCTTCTTGGAGGTTTCCCATCAATCCCAGGTATGTTCTGACCCCTTGTAATCTGTGTATTAAATTATTTCAGGCAAGGAACCCCTCTAATTGCTTTGGTAAAGATGGCATTCTCCTTCCTCTCTAATTTTTTCTTCCCCTTCTGTGAGTCTCTGCTTCCTCAGTTGTCTCCCAGCAGGGGCTCTTCCACTGGCAGAGCTGGATGGCTGCATGACAGTGGTGTCAGGTGGACCATGAGGTGCTTTTTGCCAGGTTCCTGCCTGATGACAGGTGACTCAGTGCTTCAAGGCTTGTAAGGAAGCCAGAGAGCCAGCATCTGATGAAAAGGCCCCGTGGAGAGAGGTGCAAGGGGAGAGAGGGAAGAGGAGAAACCTCGCGGGATGCGATGGAAGTGAGTCATCTGACAGGTACTGCCACCAGGCCAGTCTGTAATTAAAGGTAACTTTGCCCAGTGTCTCCACTGGAGCGTATGCCAATCATTCCCTGTGGCATTTTCACACTCCTTATCTGTCAGCCCAGAAATTACTTTTTTAGATCAACTTTGAAGGCTTAATTCTGGCACGGGAGGGGGGGGGGGGGGGGGGGGGGCGGGGGGGGGCAGACAGTCTGCTTTGCCACGCAGCACCTTTCAAGGGGAGAAGCAATTGTTGCTTTGTGTGGACCAGATTTTCAAGAGATGGGAGCTGGTTTTTCAAGGTGGGAGCAGGTTTTCAAAAGTGCTTGGGTCCTGGCAACTCCCATTGTGTTTTTCAAAATGCACCCGATGAATTGCAGCTGCTACAAAAACCTCAGTGGGAGCCAAGCTCCTTAAAAAATTTTGAGACCACGTGGTCATGCAGAATCAAATGGTGGCAAGTGCATGGATGTGAAATTTCTGCAATGGCTTTGCAGGCTGGTGGTGAGTCCTCTGACCCACCATAGTCAGTTCTTTTGTGTGTTGCTCAGGCTTTCAACAACCTATTTTCTGCAGACAGCTTTGTGATCTCTTTGCAGATGGACCAAGTGCACTGTTATTAAAAAAAATTATTAGTGAGATTAAGTTATACTTAAGTAAAACAGTTGATGGATTGGGTTCAGTTCTTTGGCAGTGGTCTCTGGGGGTGCAGCTTTGATATCTGTGGGAATTATGCCTGAGTTGGTGAATTAGGGCTTGAGTTCAGATTCTTATGCACGTGGTGATGCTCCGAAATCAGGACCAAGTACATGCCTCCCACTGTTTCAAAATCCTTTTGGCTTCTGTTAAATTAATGAAACGGGAGATTTCTGATTTCCTATACTTGACTACATAAGGGGCTTTGAAGCATGCAAGCAAGCCATGTCCCTGTCCCAGTCCCCAGAGGAGGTGCATGTGTTAGGCAGCATGAACAACACAACTGGGATCTCCCAAGGATTCTGGGGCAGAGTTGGACCAGGCGCCCTTTCCCCAAGCCAGCTGAAGCCTTCCTCGCCAGTTCCTCTCTCGTAAGAGGGAGGATGTTATGAATCCAGCTGCGGGTGCGTGTGATGCACATGCACACAATCCCCCTCCCTCACAGGCAGTTGCTGCCTGCTGCAAACACACGCGGCTATGCTCCCTGGCACACACGCACTCACCCACGCCAAGTGCCCTCTTCCAATGGCCTTGCATGAGCACCCTGTGACTCTGTGCCCAGGAATGCTGCCGCAGACTGATTGCCTGCTGGGGATTGCATCAGGCCCATAAACTCATTCTGCACAGGATGAAGTGGCTTGGTGACACCTGCTTGTGTGCAATGTGGCACTTCTGTGGGGATGGCTGGTCACCATGGGCTTGGGAAAAGGGAGGTGAGGGTTCATTCATCATTCTGGCACCAAGAAGCATGGGGTGATGTCCTGCCAGCCTCCACAAGGCTTTGGGACCTTTTCCACTCCTCCTGGAAGGGGTTGGAAGAAAGTTTCCCCCAGTCTCTAAGTTGTCTGCAATTTTTCCAGTTCTCCAGCTAGGGAGGTAGATGAGTCTGCTGAGCTAATAACAGCCCACATGCCTTAGACTTTCTTGCCCTTACAACTCCAAGCCCTTCCTTTTTCTCCTTAAAAACCTAATAGAGCCTCTGCTGTTCCTGCTCAACATCACTGGGCTGTGCTCTGACCTGGTCCATCCTGCTGGCCTTTTATCTCTCAGTGATGCTTGCCCTGGGCACATCCCAGCTTCTCAGCAGAGTTTATGCTGCTTCCCACTTATGCCTTGTGTGTATGTAGCATTGCCCAAAGATCTGTGCAATGCCAGGCCTGGATTCACCTCACTCCTTTCGCACATCTCTCCCTGTCTTTGCCAGGCACCCTGCCTGCCTTTGTAGTTTAGTGTGAGAGATCAGCATTTCTAGGATCCCAGCTCTTGCTGAGTGAGGCGCCTGCATTAGACTGGGTGGATTACCAGAGCCCATTTCTCTCTATGGGCTGGAGACAGAGCCCCAGGTGCTCCACCGTCAGGTGCAGACATCCTTACTCAGAACATCTAATGCTGGGTGAAACAAACGCCACCCTTTACATTTCTCACATACATTAAAGGCTAAGTGGCTGATAAGAAACCTGCTAGATTCTAGCCTAACCTTATTAACGTCCAATTTATACCTGTCCTTGTACCAACTTTGTCCTTCAACTTTACGTTGTTTTTCCACCCAGTGGGTACTTGCACTGTGCCTCTCCTCAGACCGAGCGGGACCGTTCCCTTCACGCTCTCTGCGGAAGCCGAGGGCGCCCAGCACCTCCCTTGTGAGAAGGGCTCTCCATTCCCTCTGTTGTCCTAGTAGTTCTCCTCCACCTAGTTTCTTGATCAAGGGTGATTAAAAGAAGACACTGTATTCCAGATGAGATCCCTCAAAGGTATGTTGAGGGAATCCTCCTCCGTTTCTACTGGGAACGCTGAGCCTGGTAATCCTAGGGTTGCATTGCCCCATGCATGCTGCTGGACCACACTGGCAATCCGTGGTCATCCCAAGGCTGAATAACGCACATGGATCTTTCCGTCTCTGCTGGAGGCAATTATTTTCTGCCCCCATCTGGAATGCTCAGTCTTTTTCTGACCTAAGCCTTCTGCTTGGACAATTTATCTCCAGGTGGAAAGCCTTATCTCAAGAGTTACCCAACAACCTGTGGAAAATCAACTGGATTCAGCCAATTCTAGGTCTGTCTCTAAGAAGCTCATGATGAAAAGAAAAAAAAATGCTGAGAAGCTAAAAGAAAATATTTTTCAAAACTCTGTGACCTTTGAGAAGAAATAATTCCAGAAAAGAAAATGTTACAGTATAGAATGAAACAAGCATTACATTTGGCCAGACTTTGCTGAAACAAAATACTCTGACAGCCCTTGAGTAGCTGGGTTTCTGCATGGGTCTGGGAGAGAGATTTGTTCTTTGCTGTTTATTCAGCTTTGGATTTTGGGAAACATCAACATAATTTCTTGTTTTCTTTTCTTTCTGAAAGAGTTAGAAATTTCAAAATCCCAAAGCTCTTCCCAAAATGAAACAGCTGGTTATTGCTCAACTCTTTCTGTTCCTACCTCCGCCCTCCTGATGAGTTATACAGAGGGTGTGACGTTCTGGGATCGCGCTGATCCCCAGGTGCTGGAAAGGGCCACTTCCAGCAGCTTCTCCCTAAGCAGTGCTCAATCCCACTGTCAGCTGGTAAACCCGTCCCTGCTGAAAAAACCTACCCTCGTCCCTTGGCTCAGCTGCCTAAAGGTGCCGTTCCCAGCCATGCTGCAGAGCCGGCTACTGAAGCTGCTCCTGACCCCACGTTACTTATTTGCATGGACTGCAGGGCGGTTGCTTCTCATTTATACCCGTGTAAATAAGAGCCAAATCAAGCTGTTAGTGTCTCACACCTCAAGCATCAGGGCTTTCTCTGCATTCGTAGAAAAGGTTGAGGTTATTACCAAAGAGGTGAAAATTAGATAATAGCTGATGTCTCAAGGGTGCCAGCCATCCTGGTTTTAAGTGATTCTTTATTTCAAGCACATCATAATTCGCTGGTGACTGCTAACTGGAGCCTGGTGTCTTACTTGCATTTATGGGCTGCTAGCAGATGATTATAGAAAATGCAGTAATTAAATAAGTACTTCGGCTGGGTAGGTTTGGCCTGGGAAAGAGTAAAATTAGACGAGGTAGTATGAGCTGTTCTGAATTGTGAAGTCTGATTAATTTCACTTTCTTTTCTTGTAATGTGTCCAGCAATATTTAGGAGGAGGAGAAGGAGGGGTCACGCAGGAAAGCCTGTGTCTGGTGAATTAGAGGCAATAGGCTAGAACAGCTGGCATGTTACAGCCACACTTGGTAGCTCCATCCCACCAGGTGCAATACAAGCAGGAGACCTGCGAGCTCTGGGGGACAGGAGCAGTCCTAAGGGTGAGGGTGGTGGTTTGACCAGAGCTGTGCAGCAGGCCAGCGGGAAGCTGTGGAGAGACCTTGGACCTGGCTCCAGCGGCTGGGCAGAGCTGCCTTTTCTGCCCTGTTGCCTGTCCCCTTGGCTGGGCAGCTGCTGGGATTCAAGAGTAAAAAGGGTTCTTGGGGCATCTATTTATGATATTTTTATGAGAGCATCTTTTCACGGGAAGCTCACTGCTCTTCCCCCCTGCTTTCTGCGTGCAGTGCTCCTCTTCAGCATAACAATTCCCAGCAGAGCCAAGGCCAGGGGTTGAACTGGCCCCAGCCATTAGGAACCTGCAATTACTCAAGCATCTACAGGATGCCATCAACACAGAATTCCCTTTGATGAAGCGTGGTATCCAGGTAACCTGTTCCTAATCAAACAAGACACCTTGGTGTGCAGGAAAGGGCACTGCTGGCCATTCCAGGTGCTCCGGGAGTGTGCTGTGGGCAGAGCAAACAGGAAGCCGAGGGATGGACCACTGAGAGCCACTCCACCTTTGCCCAGGGGTGTTGGGTAGGTGACGAGTCACTTAGAGCTGGTCCTTCTCTTGCTCCGGCAGTGACGCATTGTTTTGAACGAGAAATTCCAAGAGCATTGATAGTCCTTTTGCTTTAGGGACAGCATCATTACTTGAGGTTTTTGGGGTTAAATCCACAAAGGTGTTGACCTTCCTTGCTGTCAGGAGCCCTACAGGATTTGGGGCCAGGGCTTACCCTACAAGTGTGCAGTGCTGGAGGTGCCAGAGGAAGGAGGATGGTCACCAGAGCCTGCCTCTTGAGTAGATGGAGAGAGCAGCCATTCCAAACCATGAGTCACTGCACTTGGGCTCTGAAGCACCCTCTGTGGTGGAGGCCACCTCTCTCGGTTTCCGCAGACTGCAGAGGGAGCTGGTGGTGCTTTGAACCATCTGGCACCGAGTCTGGCCTTGGTGCTTACATAAGAGCGGGATGCCGAAATACCTGAATGGCTTGGGCTTTCTGGAGCCACCCATGAGGCCTTTGGTCTCTCCTTGCCATGCAGCTCTTGCAGCATCTCATGATGCTGGTGCAGAGGGTTAGGTAAGGTAACCGAAGGCATTAAAGAGATGCCATTCCACACCTGTGCAGACCGCCCTCTCTGGGGTTCCCTCCTCTGTTTAGGTTTCTTTCCTTTTCCTCATCAGATCAAGAGATGAAGTCTTGACTGAATCTCTCAGAGGGCTTGAGTCTAAGGAGAGGAGATATTCTAGACCCCAGGAGTTGGAAAGACAAGTGGTATTTTGAATATCATCCCTGCTGGAGCATGATGAGATACCCTCAGACATGCATAGGTGCTGAAAACACTCAGGTTGAGACAAGACGCAGTAATCCTAGGAGCTCTTCCAACAGATTGCCTCTTGGGCCAGCGTACAGGGAATTGAGTTGGGGCCATCAGAGCTAGCAGCAGAAGCTGAGCCAAACCACCCACAGCTGTTTCTGGGGACTGATGGGGTCTGCAGCACACACAAGGACAAGGGTCTTCCACAGTCCCCTTGGAGGCTGCTACTCCAGACTCTTTCACTTGCTGATACTTTGCTGTTCTCAGCGCCTTGCAAGTAGGGAAGGGCAGACATCAAAAGCTCAATGGAAGCATCCAAAAGTTCATCTGAAGCATGCAGACCTTTAGCGTTTGTAACGGGAAGTTGGAGAGATTTCAAGCACTCTCATCCCACCTCCTGGCGCTTCTGTTTCTGGTTAGGGCCAGACATAACCACAAGAACAAGCTTTCTCACGGTGTTTCAGCACATTTCCTGTTGGTCCTGGAAGAAAACTGGAAGAACGTTTGAAATTAAGAGGACATCTATCCTTTGTAGGAACCTCAAAAGCTCTGTTTTGGAAGTAGGCACAGGCTCCGAGTGTTGTTAAGGGGGGAGTAAGTTTGTTTTCTTGAACCAGCTTGTGCTATCCTGGCTAATAAGTGTGTCTTGCCCCGAAAAGAGTTATGGAGAAATGAGTCATGGTCCTGTAGTGCGATGGGAGCAATCCTGGGGTGATGCTTCAGGAGACTCGGATGGAGCAGCCTTGTGCGATGGGGGAGCCCACAGAGGGGCAGAGGTGGGTGTGGGGATGGAATAACATTGCTGTGGAGAAGATGTCCTCTGCTGCACTCACACAAGCTGGTTTTTCCAGGGAAGGTTTGTCAATCTCATTTAGCAGAGGGTACTGGGCATGGGCCATGGGCAGAACTGGTTGGAAAATTGTGTATGTGTGTGATTGTGGGGAGGGGACTATATGGAAACATTTCACCCTGGGGAAGAGGAGGACATTTGAAAATGGTTTCATCAGACTCTTTATGTGAGAGAACATGTGGGAGTTTTCTCCAACACAAGTTGAAGTTTGTCTGCATCTTCCTGGGATTGTTTTTGTTGTGACAGACATTTGTAATCAAATTAAATCAAACCACAGAAAAAAACAGCCAATAGGAAAACCTTTCAGCTCAGATCACCCCTTGGTCTCCAAAGTCCTCAGAGGATCCTTCTCTGCCGTTGTCCCGACTGGGGACTGGAGCATAAGAAAGCAGCTTTGGGCTGGGAAAAGGCAAACTAAGAGCCAAGCAAGCCTTGATGCCACCACCAGCGGTGAATTGTGTCCAATAGCCATCCAGACATACCCTTTTTATTCCACCCAGTGCATGCTGCACCTCTGAATTTAGTTTGGAGGTCGTGAAGGAGCAAACATCTGGTTTTGACGTATTTTGTCTGGGGCATGAATCCTCATGATCATTTTTTTTTTTTTTTTTTTAAGGTTAAATAGCATCACACCAGAGAAGATTACACAGCCAGCTAAAGTGTGCTGGGACACATAGAGGAAAGAATCAAAACCATGGAGCCAAGCTGGGATTTAGCATTATCTCCCTACAAAGCACAGGTATAGTTTACTTTCCCTGTTTTATCTTTTCTAAGCCTTAATCATGGAGTTGCTGCAATTCCTTCCATGAGGTTAAGTCAAAGGAAATCCCCAGGTCAGGTCATCCATCCTCTGCGCTTGGTTCTGATCCTGTGCCTGCACCTTGCTAAACCCAGGAAGATGCAAACTGGGCTCAGCAGCAGGATTTGAGCTGGAGGCAAGGGAGAGAGCACTGGGGGGGTTGACCTCTGTCTTGCCCCTCAAGCGTGACAAGCCAGTGAGGGTGGAAAATGTCCAGATCTGTGGTTTTATGTTGCTTCAGAAATGGTTTCCACATCTCACCTTTCTCCCTTGAGACCCGTGTTTAGAAAAGTCAGAGCTCTGCATTTGACTTCTGCTGGGAACTCAGGTCCATTTTGTAGCAAGCGTCAAGTCTCCACTGCTGGCAGTCTGAGAGGGTTTGGAAATGGACCTGTCAGGGCTGACAAAGGCAGAGTTGTCCCTACTTCAGGGTACACGATAAGCAGAGACCTCTTACATTCCCCCTGCCCAGCTCCATCCGTTTGCTACCTTTCCTCTGCTCAGTGGAGCTGCGCTCCTGACCGCTGCCCCACACAGTGAGGCAATGCAAGGGTGTTCATCTTGCCTGCTAGAAACCTCAGGTCCACAAGGATGAAAGCCCACCTGATACAGCACGGTCTCCCTTTGCGGAGAGCAGATCTCCAGGCAAATTCACTGCAGGCTGACATCCAGCCAGAGAGATGCTTCACCAAAGCAGTGGGACAGGGTAAGGGAACTTGACCAAGACCACACAGGGGCTAGTAGCCTTGATTGGAGCAGATCCCAAACCCCTAGGCTGGTTTGCCACCCACAGGGCCACGCTACCTCCCTTGGGGAAGGGGAAGTTTCCTGGGACAATCCTTTCTTCTCATCGGCCTTTTTATTTTCTTTTTTTTTTTAATTAAATGAAATTAAATTTCTGTAGCATCTTTTTTTTGTTATTATTATTATGTACCTTAGGCATCGCTCTGAGTCCATCGGGGTGAGTTGTATAACACACAGAATGGGCAGGTTAACTATCTGCCCACTACTCCTCCCTTCCCCCTCCTCTCCTCCGGCCACCCTAGAGCTATGCTGCGCTAAATGTGCTTCAGTTTCATCAATCCCCAAGCTGCACATCAAAGGCTGCGTTTGCTTAGCTGCGCGCTTCCCTGGCAGGCTTCAGGGATTAATCACACTCGAGCCTGCGTGAAAAGCGTGACCGTGTCACACTTGTTTGTCTGGGACAGGTGCTCTTCTGGTTATCTTACAACAAAACTGACTTGGCTGGTGGCCTTTTATGAGCATGCCATTTCCATTTGTATTTCTTTGGGTTACCAGCCACAGCCAAGGTTGGCTGTAGGTGCCATGCAAGCATAGCAGAAGATGCCGTTACATATAGTTAATGAACATCCCTGATTTGTTTGGATTGCTGTAGCAGCCAGGAGTCCCTGATACAAACCAGTGTCCTGCCAGGCTAGGTGCAGTGCAAGCAACAAGAAGCGATTTCTGCCCCTAGAGCTCTGAAGCCTAGCAGAAAGTGAGGAAAACGAGTGGACACCTCCTAGGGAGCCTGAAGAAACCATGGGAAAATAATGCTGGTTGCACGATTGGTGTCTCTGTCCACTCCCAGAACAGGAGCTGCCAGCTTCAGAGGCTGGCTGGCCACCACGAGAAGGCTTAAAGCAGCACTTGGAGAAGAGTGAAACCTCTGCAGACAGGACTGGCCCCTGGAGATGATGCCTGGGAGTTGCCTGTGTGCTGGTGACAGCCCTGCACTGCCAGAGATTCGCATGGGCTGTGTTTGTACCCTTGGAGGATGAGAACTGGCAGCCAAAACTGCAGCTGGATGGGAGCAAGGATCCTTTCATTAACTTCAGCTGCTGCCTGGGTATGGGCTGGCATTGTGCTGACCTCTGGGAGGGACCCAGGGAGGCTGCTCCGGTTTGCTTGGGCTGCACTGCCTTCCCTCCTGTACTGAGTGGCCTTTTCTGTAGTTGCCTGTGGTAGCAGCGATGCTGCAGGGTGGAGGAATCTGGACTTCACCCAGAACATGCAATTTGGTCAGGGTTTTCCTGGAGATTGACCCGGCACATGCAGAAATGCTCATGGAGAGTAGCATTAGGATCCTGGTTTAGGTGGGATTATAGCCTGGTTCTTTTTTAATCTTGGGCATCATCTCTGGCAAAAGCATTAGCTCACAGTTGCAGAAAGAAGTCCCAAGAGAGAGCAGAGCACTGTATTGAGAAACAGGCACTGCCCCAAGGAGCTTGCAAAAAAGCTGGGAGGGGAAGTAAACACAACAGAGCAGGGCTGGGATTGCAGCATGCTCCCGGCAGCCCTGTCCGCAGCCTACACACGGGGTCCAGTCCCTCCTGGCTGCTGAGCGCCCAGTGCTGACCTGTGCTGCTTCTGCACGGGGGAACGGGAACACCGGGGCCCCAGGCTGCGAGGGAGGTAGCCTGCAGTAGGGAAGGAGGCGCCATGGATGTGAGCCTGAGCAGATGTGAAGATCTCCACCTTCTCCAGGCAGGCTGAGGATGGAGAAGCCCTTGGCAGCTGGAGGACCTGTCTGTAGCCGTTAGCAGGGATGGGGCAGAGTTGGTCATTCCCAACATGCCTGCCATGGTGGAGAGCTGGAGCAGTCAGTTTGCAAAGCCTGAGGGGTGCGTGGCACACGCTCCCTGAGCCCCAGGATTCGGGTGCACTGCAGCCATGCTGGGGAAGAGACACCTGGATCTCTTAGGGGGACGTGGCTTTGGACCAGCACAGTCTGAGCTGCCTGCAGCGTCCCCAGGAGGATGCGTGGGAACCTCTGGGCAAGGCCAGGAGAGTTCCTGCAGGATGCAGGCCGGGGGAGGCTTACGGCAGATGAAGTGATACCTACAGCCACTGGAAGGCTGTACGGGATGATCTTGTTCCCTAGCTAATTTCCAGCTCCCAGTTCAAATCCTCTGCACTTCCTCTCTCCCTTGACAAGATAAAGATCCTGGGCACGCAAGAGTGAACACCCTGCCGTTGCGTCCTCTTCCACAATCAGACCAGACACAGAGTGGTGCCTCTCCCCACATGTGCCATGAGGAACAGGGACATGACAGGGGGAAAGAGGAGGTGGCTGCCTTCCTGTGGGTGTGTTTTCCAGAGCAGGAGAGAAACCAAGATGGATCAGACACCAGCCAAACAAGGTGACTACGTTGTGAGGAATGCAGGAACAGGCTCGGTGCATGTGTGAGATGCAGAGAGGAGATAGAGGGTGGCTGCAAAATGCTTTCACCAGCACAGCCATGACACTGGCCTCTGAAAGGCAAGAGGAAGGGTCAGTCTCAGCATCTCCATCCAGAATGAAATAACATGAAAGCAGTGCAACACTTGTTGCCACAAGACACAATTGTTAACAATAGCTTAGCAGGGCTAATAAAGCTTTTAGAGAAGTATGAAGACAGCCAGAACAGTGAGAGCTTTAAAATAATAAGTTGTAAAAAGATAAAGGGGTTGGGTACAAAAATCCTTGTGCTTGAGCACATAAATGGCAGTGCAGAAGATGAATGGACAGGCAGGAGCTTATTCTGGGGCAGGTAATCCCTAAACGACTTCCTTTAGGGCTCCCAGAGGAGGAACCAGAGGAATCCCAAGTCTCATGCTGGAGTATTCTCCTCCTTTATGAGGTTTTTCTGTGGTAATATTGGATTTACTCCCCTGGATAGGCAGGGATCCGTCCATTTGCTTCTCTAAGATGAAACAGGTCTTGGTACCAACATGGCAAAGCACAGTCTCCTCTGGGGTTGGAAAAAAAAGACATTTGTGCAGAACCTGTAAGGAGTTTCTTGTCAGGATGCCTGCCTATGCCAGCTGGGAGTGAGACTGGCTTACAAGCCTGCAAGTCTTGTGAGGGAATAGGCCAGCAAACGCAGAGTGAACACATGAGATTCCTTTTCTCTGAAAACCAGGCCAAAAAACCAGTGTGCCCCCCATCTGCAGAACCAGGAGCGTGAGGCTGGCTGGCAATGACCCTGTTCCTCCCAAACAGGAGCTTTGGAGTTGCAGCTTTCCTCTCCGGGCATCAAACAAGCCCTGCTTCTCCCCCCTGATGGTTTGGGAGGCAGGTGGCATGGAGAGATGAGCAGAGCAGTGGGTGCTGCCAGCACAGGAGAGGTGATGGGGAGCAAGAGGCAGCGGAGGGCAGGCTCCCCAAGGCATGTCAGGTGGTGGCTTCAGCAGGACCCTGCACCTCTGCTCCTGCCAGAAAAATGGGGAGAAGGATCCTTCACCCTGCCTCTGGCCTCCAGGGATAGCTGAGGAGACTGGGAAAGCTTTCCTGTGTTTATCAGAAGTGAGCAGTTTGTCATGTCCTGTGTTATGTATTTACACCTCTGTTCATGCCCCTGTGCTCAATTCCCAGCTGGGGACCTGATGAGGCCATTCTGAATTTGGCCTAGATGCAGCCCAGCGCGGAGACGAGCCGCACATGTACTCAGCCCCATCAGCCTTTGATCTTATGCTCTGTCAAGAAAGATGCTTTGGCAGGAATCTTGCCCATCAAGTACCATCCATAGACAGCTGCAATGTCACAGCTGTGACCAAGCCCTGACAGCTCCAGGAGCTGAGGTGTTGCCAGGTTTAAACCAAGTCCCCACCTTCTGCCCTCAGGCTGGAGGCTGGCTCCTTTCTGTTCTGTGCAAAAGCTCAGGGCTCCCTGCTCCTCTGTCTGGGGAGTTCAGGGGTCTTAGCTGCTTTCAAGCGTTGTCACGGGTTGGAGGAACTGTCACCGACCCCCCGACCCCCGATGCCCTCAGCCCTGGGTCTGGCTGTGCAGACGCTGCCCTGCTGCCAGGTCCCAGCTGGGGGTAGGAGCTGCTGCACGGTTCAAGCAGCTGAGGAAGAGGATGGGATGCTGCTGCCCGTGCAGAGAGGCCAAAGCTCGGCCATCGCATCCTCGGATGAGCCAAGCCGTTGCTGCTCCCTGTGCCCCCGGGCGTGGGTACCACTGGGGTGTCACCGGGTACCACTCGGGTACCGGTGCTCCTGTGCTGCTTCATCCCCCCCATCCTCTTCCCAAATAATCCCGAAAGTGGCTTCCTTCCCTCGGCTCGGGGTGTGGAAGCCACTAGATGGCAACGTTACCTGCAGTCTGGCCGCCTCTCCTGGGGATGGAGCGGGTCAGGGATACCCCCTGGGGTGGCCGCAGGGACCCCGGCCTCGCTGCCCCGGCACTGCGGGGTCCGGGGGCGGGGAGCCGGGCCCGGGGGCAGGCTGGTGGGTCACCTCTTCGCTGCAACTCAGCAGCCTGCGTGAAGAAAACGAGTTACCTGAAAATCACTTCAATTCTAGGTCATTGGGTTCAACTTTAACAGCAAACTGGCTGCAGCAGTCGTGCCACCAGGCAGAGGGGTGACAGCACCAAGGCACACGTACCCATATGCATATATGTTGTGTATACACTAGAGACTGTTTACCTGCAGAATTTCTCAGGCAATTCCCAAACTGTTCCAAACGTGGCTGGGTTTGACACTGACGAACGGTTTGGTCCACACAGCGAGTCCAGCCCATGGTGACCAGCAGAGACCATGTCCAGCCTTTGGTGACCAGCAGAGACCGCGTCCAGACCTTGGTGACCAGCAGAGACCATATCCAGCCCGTGGTGACCAGCAGACCCGCAGCGCTCGCTGCCGTTTCTGTGAGTTGGTGCCACTGCTGCTGCTGGCAGCGCTGATTTTGCTGGTGGCGAGGGCTTTTGGGTATGACCGACTCAAGCCGGCTTTGGACCAGGCAGTGCAGGAATGCATGGCAGCATGTAACCTGCTGGGAAACACCCCCCCGTGCCTTCCCCTGCTCCTTTCAGTTATCGTTGCAGCCTGTGTTATGTCAGTCGAGCCCTGTTGCATGAAGGGCTTTAGACCGGATCGGGTGGGTAGGGCTGGTGTGAAAAGCCATCTAGTGTTACCCTGGGCTTGTTCCCTTGGAAAGGCAAGGGAAAGGCTTCAGAGAGCCTGGCAGTGCTTCAGGCATGGTGTCCATCTCTGCTGGGCCGCGTCCAACTGGCTGGCAAGTTCCTGCAAGCAAAGAAGCTACTGACCTCAAGCCTGCACCTTTGTGTGCCTCAGTTTCCACACATGATGGTCCTTCCCTGCTTCCCCTAAAACAAGGAAGAGGAAGAGGATGGAGGAGCATGGTGGCACACTTCTCCAAGGCAACAAGCTGGCCTGAATGGGAGCGCTAATTAACCATCCATCAGATTGGGGCCACGGTGCATGAGGAAATGAAACTACAGCGTGGTATGGAGGAGCAACCCTGAACAGAAAAGGGATGTGCTGTTCACCCAGGGAAAGATTTATGGGAGTCCTGAGTCAAAGCTTATAGTACTACAACGGGTAATATAATAAACACCAGAGGATAGTGCATGCAAGGGAGCAAGAGGCATCACTGCGTGTTCCCCGTGAGGTTGCAGAGCCTGGAGACGGACCATGGTGGACAGGGATGGAGAGGGAGGCAGGAGCACTGCCCTGCAGGAGCCCTCGCTCCTGAGGTCCTCCGGTGTCTGGCGCAATGCTTCCAGGTGTTCTGTATTGTTTTTCTTCCCTTTTTCAAGGCTATTGTCCCTCCTTAGTATCTACTCGCTGCCCTTTGAGCTCTGAAAGCTGCAAGTTTGGAAACCAGCCTTTGTCACAAGATCTCCCGCATTCTTTCAGCTACAAACCTCCACCCCGTGTGCCCCCAGAGCTGAAGCCTCCAAGAAAAGCCCTGAGGGTGGGACACCACGTGCCGAGCTGGTCCCAGAAGAGATGCTGCCACCACAGCGCAGGCAAGGTGAGATTTGGGCTGAGGGGAAGGAGCGGAGGCCAGAAGGTCTCAAGTCCCAGGTGCCTCCTCATGGCTTCTTTGCAGCAGAGAGCAATGGTGCTCATCCATGAAGTCCTGCCCGCTCTTCCCTCTCCACCGCCCTGGCAGGGTTGCAGGTCTTTCCAGCCTCCATGCCTGCCTGTGTGACTAACAGAGTTGGCTGGCCCCCAGGGGTGTCAGTCCAGGACCCCAGTCAACCCCAGGGAGCCAAGAGGAACAGGAAAGCCCAGAGTCTGCTTCCTCATCACCCTCCTCCTCCTCGCTGCCTGCTAGCTGCCGTCCTGGGCCAAGGGGTGGCCCTGGATGGCCCCGTCTCCCGTTGGCCCAGACGGGAACGGCCGCTCCCTATTACTCATGGGGATGATGTGGGGGGATGCAGGGGCGGAAAGTCAGAGTAAATGGAAAGTGGGCACTTGCCTCTGACCTTGTCTTCCCATTGCCGCAGCTGGAGCTGAGCTCAGCCAGACGCCCCGGCGCGAGGCCACGGGTGGCAGGCAGCTGGCGAGGGGACACGGTGCTTGGCTGTGCCTCTCCGTCAGGCTGCTGGGGGACACGAGGCGAGAGTGAGCACGCAGCCACCGGGTCCCCGTGTGTACAGACATGCACATGTGCCAGAGAAATGCACCAGTCTGTTCACGCACGCACACGTGTGCACAACTGCCTTATGTGGGTCCATGTGGAGCTGCGATGGGACACCCATATTCAGCACCCCCTGGGTGGCTGGAACCCAGTGGGGGGGTGCTCTGCCCCCCAGGAGAGGTGCACATGGCTTCAGCAGCTCAGCTGCCTCCCTGGGGGGACAGTGGCTGCAAAGTGGAGGGAGATGGGGTACAGGAGCTGGAAAACAGGAGTCTGAATTAGAGATACAACCTGAGATAAACCTGAGATAAACCTGAGATAAATCTTCTCCTGCTGTTTGCACTGGGAACTGACTAAGGCTCAGTCTTATAGATGTCTTCAGAGGTATCTATAAGACGTCTTCACCCCATGCCCTGGGATTGCCCCTCAACACCCCCAGTCATCCCTCTGCCACGGAGAGGCTAGTGCTTTGCAGGCTCACCTTATGACAAAAGTAAACCCAAAAGTAAGGTGAAGGAAAATGTGCCCTAGCTGGGCTGGAGGTTCCCTGAAAACCTTCCTTCCACCCCCGGGGCCCCCGGTGCCCTGAGCCCTTCTCTGGCTCTGGTGGTATAAAGCTTCCTTGAAACCAAACCCACCCACAGCCCATAATGCTGACCAGCCACCCCAAGCCTTCCAAAATCAGGACGGTTATCCATGTTTCCCAACAGCAAGGTTTTCTGGCATGATGTCTGGACCGTACAAGTGAATCTGCAGGTCGTGTTGCCACAGTTTCAAATGATTTCACAATCTAGCTTCTGTGGGCTGGGGAAAGACTCACTTCCCACCTCAAAGGCCTTTTGGAGCACTCAAATTTACTAACGTTAGTATTCAAAATGTTTCCTTTGCCAAAAGCCAGATTTTCCTGCCTAAGCTGAGTTTCCATGAGGACATCCATCGATGGGGCAGGAAGGACCAGAGACTGGAGAGCTCAGCAAGGCTGTGCAGAAGGCATTGATGTATTTTTATAGAAAATACCTCTTTAAAGAAAAATCTTTTGATGTGAAGGATTTGGGTTGACTGTGACTCTGAGAGGGTGCAAGACATGGATCCTCACTGCTTTCCAGGTCTCAAAGTGGGGGCAAATCCAGCTGGTTGGAGGGGAGCTGGGGAGTCATGGGGGTCCTCTGTTCTACACGAGTGCCCAAACTGCTAGTTATTATGGGATGGACACATACACCTCTGCAATATTTTGATGAGAAATTCTGCCCAGGTCAAAGCGAGCAGATATGTTCCTGGCAAAAATTATTTCCAATGAATCAACATTTTCCTGTTAAAAACAAAACAAAACAAAACAAACAAAACAACTTCCAAACCCTGCCTCAGTCACTTTTACTGCTCAGTGCTCAGCTCAGGGTGAGGTGGCAGCTGGACTTAAACCCACGGGCACATTTGGGGCGATGAACTGGATGAAATGGGACCCCTGGAAAACCCGACCACAACCAGGTGGAATTTTCCAAACTGACAGTAAGACAAAAGCTTGGCTGACCTCCACGCTGGCAAAGCTCTGTCAGGGGACGTTCAAAGGGAGCAGTGCCCGCGGTGCCGCCCGCCCTCCCGGGACCAGGAGGTGAGATTCAGACGGAGGTTAACGCCGGCGATGCCTTCTCCGCTTTGTGCCGAGCAGGATTGGGTTACGGGGCTGGGGCTGGGAAAGCTCCTCCGCAGGTCGCAGGTCGCAGGTGGATTAAGGAATTCCAGTCCCCATTCAGTGCCCAGTGAACCACAACTAATATGGGAGCTGCAAAGAGCAGGGGCAGGCAAGACGGGAGGCATTGAATGGGAAAGGCACCCGCAAGGGAGGGCGATGTGAGCTGGGCTGCTGGAATCTGGCAGGCGGTGTGGAAATGGTGTGATTTCCCATCAAACCTGGCCACAACCTGCTTTTTTGGCTTTGAATAAGGACAGCCAGGGAGAGCCTGGGCAAAGGTGGCGGGGGTGGCAGGGGAGGTTCATGTATCACCTCTGTAATGGGGGTGCTTCCAGGGAGAGGAACGATAATTGCCCAGTGCAGGTGGGTTGCTGACCTGGGGCAGAGCCAGGCTACATCCCGGGCATGGCTGGAGGTGGGCACAGAGCCTGCGAGGGCCTGAATGAGGGGAGCCGGAGCAGCACGGTGCTGGGGAGTGTGATGGGGTGCGTGCGGGTCTGAGGGTGATGTGGACCTCCCAGTGAGGGGTGAGGACCTGATACACTGAAAGGGCTGAGGGGTGGAGAGGGAGTAGCCAGGGCATAGGAGGTGGTGAAACCCCGAGTCCATGACAGTGCTAAAACAGATCAGGTGATAGCAACTCCCTCTTTTTGCCTATTAAAACACCTGCCTCCTCCAACAGCTCCGCTGAGCCACATGGCTCCAGCCAGACATCACCCTGCCAAGCCCAGGATGCAGGCTGGCATCTCTGCTTGTCTGAGGCTGGTGGCTCCTCGCTCCAGCCCAGTCTGACTGGACCTGAGCTGGGCACCCAGCCCACCAGTTTGAGCTGCCTGGGGACATGCAGCTGCCAGGGGAGGCAGCAACAGGATGGGTGCCTGTTCCCAGCATCTCCAAAATCAGAACAAGGCTGCGGAGGACAGGATTGGATGGGACAGTCCTCCCACACCACAGCCTGGCCTTGGGAGGGATGTCCCAGTGCTACAGGGACCCCGATGACGCCACATCCCCCAGGGCAGGTCCCCCTGGGGCCTCCTGGCTGTGCCTGGGGAGACTTGTGCCCGAGAGCTGTTGGGGAGGCAGCGACCTCGTACACCCTGCTCCCCAGGAGACTCCTAGGCGCCTCTTAATAGGACTTTAATTATACATGTACCATCACCATTTTTCTTCTCCCTCTCTCTCTCCCTCCTAGGTTCAGCTTCCCCAGAGATGTAAATACCTGGCGCGTGCTGCGGGGACTGTCAGCTCCACTAATGACCACCTGCAAGCATGCTGGGGAGGGAGGATGGCGGTGTGGGGACATGCTAGGTGACACTGCCCTGACCAGCTTGGAAGTGGCTCCCTGGCTTGACAGGGGTGCCCCAGGGCCCCAGGGTGGGTGGCTGTGCCTCCAGCTTTGCAGGAAAGGACGGTGGCTCTGGGAGTTGGAGAGACGGCTGTCGTGGGCCAAGAGAGGAGGGCTCAGGTCTTGCAAGGGGACCAGAATACAGGGTTGTCCCTGTGCTCACTCTGTGCAGCAGGATGATGCTACCAGGTGGCTGCTAGCCCTAGGCACTAGCCAGCCATCAGATGGAGGTGGCCACCAGACACCTCTGCCCTGGGGGGTCCGAGCTCCAGATGTCACGCCGCCAGCTCTGCCAGTGTCCACCCTTATGACATCCCTGCCAGAGCGATCCCACCTGCCTCAGATGGTGTCTGATGCCCACAGCACCGACAGGTTGCTTTTCAAAGCTGCCTGGCTTTTCCTTGAAGCCCTTTGCAGAGATGTGCATGATCTGGCAGGGGCAGAATCCTTCTTTGCAGGGGGGTGAGTCTCCTGAGTCGAGCATTGCCTGGCACTGCTCCACCATGTGAGCAGGTACCAGGGGCTCAGCCTGCTTTAGAGCGGAGGGTTGGCTTTTGCCCTTTCCCGCTGCTGGGCAAGACCCTGACTCCTTTATTCAGGCAAAAACTCACACTGAGGATTTTGCTTAAGTTGAGCCTGGGAATGTGGCCCTCGAGGCTTAAATAATTCTTTCTACATGGTACATGCAGAGAACAAAAAAAAAAATAAATCCAAGCCAAAAAACCAAGCAAACCAGAAACAGCAATATAAGAGGAACAATTTCCTTTACCACTAATTTTGTCTGTGTTAATTAACAAAAATGTGGGGTCACTGATTATAATACTCCTAACATCTCTCCAAACCCACACGTCCTGGCTGGGGACAGCAAGTGACCACACGGCATTGAGCCTCCCCAGGTCCCCTGGCAGCATCACGGGGGACAGGAGGAGATCTTGCCTGGGAAGCCTCCGTGGGTGCGTGAGGCTGGACTCTGGTAGCTGCCCTGCTGTTACCTCTTCTATGGGTAAATCGAGGACTCTGAGATGACATTTTTTTCCAAGGCTTGACCTGAGTCTGCTCCTTCTGAAGCTCATCATTGGCTGCAAAGGAGGAGAAAGGAGCCAGAGCTGCTAACCCGGCAGTTTTCATCAGTGCTAAAATACAGAGCTGGAATATAAAGAATGTGGTGGGTCTAACCCGAGGAGTTTTTTCCCACTCCCCTAACACTGTGCCTGGATTGAGGGATGATCTGGGCATCTTCATTCCCCCGAGGACAGATGCAGCCACCATCCTTGGCACCTTCCAGCAGCAAACCCACAGGAGCAAGTCACTGGGGTGGGTCGAAAAACACCCATTTCTCCAGAGATGTTGAAGCTTTTCCAATTTATTGCTCCTTTCCCTCTTAAAAATTCCTGAAATAATTTTTTCTCAGAGTCTTAACCACCAAAAAGAAAAGGACGCTTTGGGATGCTGCTTTTTGTTAAAGCTTTGAGGGACTTGGTGCGTGTGTTTGAGGGTTTGGT
Source organism: Falco peregrinus (assembly GCF_023634155.1). Classification (NCBI taxonomy): domain Eukaryota; kingdom Metazoa; phylum Chordata; class Aves; order Falconiformes; family Falconidae; genus Falco; species Falco peregrinus. The sequence goes on along the minus strand of NC_073738.1, from coordinate 6,185,907 downwards.
GGAAGGCTTGGGGTTTTGCCAAATATGGGAAATGTCAACAGAATATATATTTTTCTCTCCAAGTAGTTGTTGAAAAGTTTCTGTTCCATCAGTAAAATGTCACAGTGATTTCTCTCTCACACACACACCCCCCCCTTCTTCTGTTCACCTGCTCGTGGGCTTTTGCTGTGGGACTCCGATGTGGTTCCCTGTGAGCCACACTTGGCTCACCTACGAGCATCCCCCCTAGTCTCAAGCTCAGTCTGACACAGGGCTTCACTAAAAGCCTTTCTGATTAATACAGATCCAGGGAGGAGGGGATGATTAAATCGCTCATCTATTTTCGGCAGAGAGACTAGGTGCAGGGGAGGGCTGGGCCTCCCCCGCTGCTGAGGAGCCCTCTTTGCCAATTCGAGCGAGTGCCGCAGATTTCCCATCACTCAATCCCCACAACCTGGGCAGCAAAGCAATTTTCTGTCATCAGTGATGCAAAGTGCTCACAAACGAGGACTGAACGTGCAGTCAGCTGCAAGCTCAAGCCCTTCCTGTCGGCTCTTTAAACGCTCCACACATTCTTCCCTCAACCTGCGAGCCCCGACAGGTCCCGCAGCACAAGACAGGCACCATGCATCGGATGCCGTAGATATGGGGTCGTCCGTGCTTTCCCCTTCCCATGCATATGTCCACCTGCCAATGCCACTTCCAGTGCTTGGGAGAGGCGGGGGGAGTGTCCCAGGCGCTCCTAAATGGGGGAACCAGGTGTCACCCTATGACATCTGGATGTGGAAACACTGCCCAGCCAGCATTTTCTCCGGGCCAGTGGTGCCAGTGCTGCCACAGCTGGAGCATCCCCAATGTGTGCCCCCAAAGTGAAGATCCCCCAAGTCTCCCTGCTTGCTCTAACTTGAGAGCAGATCATTTTGTGCCATTTCTCTGTACCAAAACCCAAGAACAGTGATTCCTCTGTGAGTCTTCGTTCCACCAGTCCGGTCAGCGGAGTCCCTGACCCTGAGACACAGGGCTTTCCCCAGGTTTTTGTAGTGCTGCGGAGTGGCCTGGGCAGGGCTCAGATTTCAGAGGAAACCCTGCTATTTCTTCCTGATCCTTTACAAAAACAGAATCCAAGCATCCTACAAATGGTGAGACCCACACACCCGCAACACTTCCAACCCATTAAAATGTTTTGCTTTGAGAAAACAGAACCATTTTGTTCCACTTACTGAAATGTAAACACGGTTTTGCTTGTTAAAAAAAGTGGCTTGATTTTGCAGCAAAAAATTACATCTTTCCATTGCAACAAGTGACAGAAGAGGCTCTTCTTCCCAGGAGTTCAGCTCTTCCTCCCAGCCATACCAGTTCACCTCTCAGGTTTTGCCTCCCATATACCCTCAGAGCACCCCAGCATCAGCAGAATTGCACCCCTCCCTCCCTGCCCCTGGATCCAGTGGGTGAGGGAGGTGTGCTTTGGTGGGGTCACTGAGCAGCTGACAATGGCAGGGATGGAGCACAGCACAGCCCAAGGAGTGTCTCAGACACAGCTTTCAACTTTCCAGGTAGGACATTAAAAAACAAAACAAAAAAGAAAACGAATAACAAACCAAAAAACCCAAAATCAACCACCAAGAAAATCTGTGGGGTTTAAATTCCATCCCTGACCAAGCCCCTTTCCAGAGAAATATGTCAACAGGCACTGCAGCCAGCGGGTGGGAGCAGGATGCTGGGGGGAAACATGGGTTTGAATTCTTCCCACCCGATCGGCAGAGATGGGAGTGGAGCTAGCCCCGGCGGGACTCTGGGCTATGTGGCAGAGCATCACTCCAGGGCTGCCAATGTGCACAAGGACCATCCTGAGTGTGGGTGCTCCAAGCATGCAGACCCCTGCAGGCACCTGGGATGGAGGAGGATGAGGGGCAGGAAACACCATCGTGGGCACCGGTCGTGGCTAGAAGCAAGAGGAAGCTGTGCCGGCACCAGGGTACCATGCTGGGTGCCTCACCTCTTTGAAAACACCATGTTACACCTCCCCTCCCTGCCTTGGCTTGCCAGCGTGGCAGCTATTAAGGTGGTAAAATAGGTGCTGCACATTTCAGCCCTAATCCCAAAGTTTATAAGGTTTCTCCTTTAGAGATGTGTGCCTGCAAGAGATTGTTTCAAAACAAATTAATCAGGTTTATTGGGTCAAATTCTCCACTGAAAGGCCAGCACTTGATGATCTCTTTGTTTAAATGCTGCATCTAGCCATTACTAACTGCCTTGTTATGTTGTTAAAGTTACAAAACCTTAATGGGTCTCACTAAAAGGAAAATAACAGCTTCTCAAATGAAGAGCCTACAATGGAAAAGGAAAAGACCATTTGTGCAAGGAAGAGTCCCCTGGAAACCATGTAGAAAACCTGGGACAGACCTTAATTGAGCGCATTGTAAACCTCGCCCTTAGGGGAAAATCAACCTCCAAACAGTTACCTAAAAAAAAAAAAATCAGAACCAATATTGTTCGTATTTAAATGCCCAATAAATTCAAGTTATCTAAAAAAAAAATATAAATAAATCCAAACCAGTATTTCCCATTATTTAACTGCTCTGCTTACAACACAATAAATTCAAGTTATCCTTTTTATCTGCTCCACCCAGAAAGAGGCAATTCTGCACCACTGCAGCAAAGGACAAGTGGAATTTGATCCTGGTACCAATCCACAACCGTAGTCCTGGCGAGAGAGTTTCATGTGAAGGGACAGAAGGGAAATGTAACTGTTTTTTAAGACTTTTTGGAGCACCCCAAAGGACTTTCTGTGTTTGCATCAGCAGAGATGCTTTTGCAGAGTCAGCCTCCTCGCTGGCTGGGGCAAAGCTTCACTAGTGATGGCTGAGGGGAAGGCAAAGGGCTCTGGGCTGTGGCGTGTCACCATCCCAGCAGGACGAGGTTCAGCCCGTTCCCAGTTTGGTGCTCTCCATCTCTCTGAGTTAAGGGTGATGGGAAGCGAATGAGGGTTAAAAAGCCTCTTTAACTGGTGCTCTTGTCAAATTGGCAGGGCAAGGCATTGAGGCTGAGGCTAATGAATGGAATAATTGATTAAATATGTCATATTTCTGCCTAGCAGGTTCACACCTTCCCCAAAGGTTTCCAGATGGGGCATAATTATCCCCCAAACTGGCTTCACACGCCAGGGCACAAGGGGAGGAACAGTGACATGGGGAATTTAGACAGCAGAAAATTGTTCCTGCAATTAATCCCAGGCACTTAATGAACTCACCAAAGAACAGCAGGTATGGGGAGAGACCCTCTTGGGTTTGGCCATCAGTGGTGCCGGTCAGGAGTAGCTGGTGATGCTGGTGTAAATGTTGAGCCTCTGTGCATTTAGGGGGTAGCAAAGCCAGTGCTGGTTTTGCTGCTCTCCAAACAACATGCCACGCAGGGGAACTTGCCCCCCACCTTTGCTCCCTTGTTCATCTTTCTCAGTAGGGGCCAACAGCTGAAGTGATGTAAATCAGTGGGACTATATGCCCCCCCCCCGTGGATCGCTGCTGATTTATATCAGGGTCCTTTTATTCCTTTGATTTCCAGCCGACAGTCCCAAAGAAAATCAAACCCAGACCAGAAGTCCTAAACCAAAATATTTGCTTTATTGAGGGGGGGATGAAGCAGGGGGTGAGGGGGGACGATTACTTGTTTTAACAATTTTTGACATCTCTATGGTTTCATCTCAACTCAAACTGTCGATGAAGCAGGGCACAAATCCTGGCTGATGCAGTGGCTTTGACCGCAGCCGTGTTGCTGGCAAATGCTGATTTACACGACCTGGGCCAGTGCCTTTGATGGCACCAGGCTGACCCACAGCCCTGCAGAGCCTCTGGGTGCTGGAAATCAAGAAACTCCCCTGAGCCCAGGCCAGGGAGCTGGGTCTCACCCAGCCCAGCTGGGTGCTGAGGCTGCACATCTGGGGCAAGCCTTTTGTGAGTATCTTTTTGCAGAAAACCCCTTTCAAATCCCTCTGAAGATGCTGGAGCTCTGCAAAGGTAAAGAGGGAAAAAAATAATAATGTGAATTTTCTGTTCCCTTGTGTCCCTCTGAAACCCCCCTGTCAAAGCCAGGTCTCAGACCCTCTGGTGACGGCCACGTCACTGTCACCTGCTGGGTGCATGTGTCCTCTGGGCCACCTCTGTGCCTTCAGGTCACCTTCCCATCAGTAGCTCCCATCTCACCTCGCTCATTCTGTGATTCATTGCATGGGAGAACAGGTCCTGGATGCTTCGGGGGTGTCTGACACCGTCCAGGGGATAAATCCTGCTCCCACTTGTATTGGTGCTCCCCTATGAAGCAGGATCGGGCCCTGGGAAAGGAGGGCATCACGGAGCATAGCCTTTCCCCTGAACTATTATTTTCCTAGGGGGATCTCTAGCCCCCTCCTAGAGCCTGCTCCCAAGCAGCCCCCCATCTCCTCGCTTCCCCCAGGATGGCTTTCACTCCTGCCCACCAGCCCAAAAATCCAGAGGAGCCAGCACCACAGCTCGTGGTGCAGAGGAGCCCAGCTCATGCTGGCACCCCTTCTCCCCGTGCTCCCCCGGGATTACTGACAGGCTGGAGATAGGGCGGTTGTTCGTTAGTGTGGCAGCGGTGGCGTGTGGGAGGGCAGACGCCAGGCTGTCTGCTCCCACTTTGTTCGGCTTGTTATTAACTTCTCCTTGGGCTGCCATTAACCCAGAATTCCTGTACTTGGCTTCAGGCTTTCCCCGCGCCGCTCTATCTCCAGCGTGTAATTACAGCTGTTGGGATCTCCCTTTATCTCGGAGGATCTTGTAGGTTTGTTACCTGGCACATGCTTTCCTGCCCCCCACACCCTTCCCTGCACCCCTTTAATCCTTCCTGCTTTCATCAGCCTCGGCAGCTGGTGCTGGCAAGCTGGCAGTTAAAAAACTGGAGCCTCCATCACCTTGGCTTTGCATCCCGAGTGCCCACTGCCACCGCACGAGCATCACCGGGCAGGTGAACAGCAGCAGTGTGGCTCCCGCACGTCCCAGCTGGCAGCGCCCGGCACACTCCCTGCCACCGCGTGGGTCTCGGCATGTGTCAGCACCTTCCAGCCCCAAGACCAAGACTTCAAATTGGCTCTAAGCATGGCCTTGATTTATTTTTTTAATTTAATACAAGTTGACTTGATGTATTTATTTTGGCAGCGGGTTACCCCTCAAACCCCAAACCCTGCTAAAAGAGCATGTCCTGTCCCTGCCAGCCCAGCCGACACAAAGAGGAGGGCTGGGACCTGACCCCGGGCGTGCACCCTGTGCTCATCCCCAAGCAGGTGCCTGGGTGGCACAGCTCCTGCCCTTGAGCTGCCAAAGCTCAAGGCTGGGAACCAGCCCCAGGGCAGCCGTGGCTGGGAGCTGGGAGTTCTTTACAGCCTGGAGGTCTGGTGCCAGTCTCTTACCCCATCTCCCAAGGGAACGCGGAGCAGGTAGAGCTGTCCCTGCGCATGCCCCGGTGGGCTCGGAGATGGGACATCCCCTTGGCACAGGATGGGGCTCAAGGATGCTGAGATTGACACCTTCAGACCCCTAACCCAAAACTCCACCTGTGTGAGGCTGGTATGGAGTCAGGAAGGAGGAGGAGGAGGAAGAGGAGGAGGAGGAGAAGGAGAAGGAGAAGGAGGAGGAGGAGGGGGAAGAGGAGATGGGCTGCCTCTCCTCTGGTATCACTTCTGCCTTGTTGCTTGCTTTGGGCTATCCCATAGTGTGGAACCTCTTTGGAGATCCCTAAGTGAGGGGATCCACTCTCCAGCCCCCAGGCACAGTGGGTGGAATCCCTCCTTGGCATTACCAATGAAACAGAGCTGTGCCACACCTCATCCCAGGAGGGGATTTGACCATGAGGATCCTCCTCCTCCTGCCAGAAGCCAAATACTGCCCCCAAACACCCATGGAGACACTGTCCTTCCACCAGTAGCTGGCACAGGGACTCTGGCTCCTCTGCTACATGGTGGACACTTTGGGGTACTTATATTTAACTATGGGTATTTACTATGTCCACCACATGGCAGAGAAGTGGGAGAGCACAGGGGGCTAGGAAGGGTTTCCAGGTCCCCTCAGCATTGGAACCCCCTCGATCCAGCCCTGGGAGCCCCTCCTGCCACCACAGGCAACCTCTGTGGTAGGGAAGATGCAGCCCCCAGCCTCAGCATCTCCCTCCCACCCTCAGTGCTGGGGCAAGAAGCACCAGAGGGAGCGGAGCCACCAGTAGCTCATCCTGGCAAGCCAGCACCCGTCCCCCGAGCCGGTGAGAGCTGAGTCACCCCGGCAGGGAAAGTGAGGAGCCGGGATAAAAGCAGATCAGTGGAAGTTTCCTTTGATACTCACAGCGGCCATGCTTTGCCCTTGGTGCTGGCAAAGCCGGGCTCCCTGGGGACTCCTTGGCCAGCCCGCGCAGGGCTGGAGAACATCTGGATTTTTAAATTGTGCCTCTTTTTATTTGCTGCTTCGCCCCCGCGTTTGCCTGGATGGGGTTGGGGGATTTTCCACATTAGCCCCTGGAGTTTGGTGGCCCGGGCAGAGGTGGCAGGACAGCTTCTCCCCACACCCAGATTTTGGGCTCACATGGGATTTTGAGCCCATGTCATCCCTGAAGACAGTCCCAGGGACACTGGTGTTTTGCCCAGCTCCACACTGGGATGGAGGGATGTGGGGACCCCAGAGCCTGCGCCCAGCACCAAGGAACCAGTCTGTGAGTCTGGCTGTGCCAGGAATGATCCCTACAGTGTCATGAGCAAAGGTTTAGGGAGGTTGGAATGGGGAGAGAGGGCAGAAGCCATCAGCTACGGAGGGTTGGAGGCGAGTCAGAGGAAGGGTTGTTGTATCAGGAGTCTGGGGCAGGACAAGGTCCCAGTGTGTCCTGGGGTTAGCCAGGAGCTTGGCTATTTATATCAGAGCTCCTGGCCCCAGCCCAGAGTGACTCAGACCCAGCATGATGGCCAGATGGAAACATGTTTTGAAGATGGTCTAATGGGAGGGTGGGGACAGGGGACCCTCCCTGCCAGCATCCCCAGCCGCCTGTCACTGCTCCCTCAGGGCTGCTTCTCCCGGGCAAACCCCACAAAGGGTGGAAGTCAGCATGGGCCACCCGGCTCCTTTCCCTGCTCCATCACGCCAGTGTCCCCAGAGCCATCACCACGGTGCAGCTGGGGCCAGGAACCCCGTCCAGGGCTCGGTGTGAGACCTGGGCTTGCAGGAGGTGCAAAGCCACCCTGCCAGCGCCATCCGGGCCCGCGGCTGGCTGTCCCCAAACGTGGTGACAGCATCCCCCGGCCACGGTGGGGGCGTTTGCCCCTGGTTTTGACTTGGCTGGCGGCTGGGGTGGAGGCTACGGGGCTCCTGCAGGCCCCACGCACCCCTCCGGGGTCAGGGCTCCCCGGGGCAGCGGGAGGGAGCGGCCGGGCAGGTTGGCGCCTGCTGCCGGGAGTGGGGCCCCATGGGGACCGGGTGCTGCCGACGCCGGGGAAGGGGCCTCCCGTCTGCTGGGGCGGGCGCCGGCAGGGTGGCTGTGGGGCTCCCACCCCGCCGGCACCCTGGGTGCCCCCCCGGCACCATGAGCACAGGGATGGGGGATGCCTCGACGCCCCGCATGCCCTCCCATGTCCATCCTTCTCCCACCCCTGATGCGCCCCCCGGCCCCGCACAGGGGAGCTGAGTGTGAACGGGATCAGCTCCCCCTGCCCCGGGTCTGTCCCCTGGGCACCCAGGGCTGCCCCGTGGCCCCCCCAAGGGCATGCATCCCCAGGGCCTTGTGCATAGGGGATCACAGACCCCCCCGTGCCCATGATGGAGGGGGCCCTGAGAGGGGGTTACCCCCCAACACAGGTGACCCCGCACGGGCAGGTGGGTCCGGCCCCACTGCCGGCAGCACTCAGCCGGGACACAGAGGTCACGGTGCCCCCCCGGGGAGTGGGTGCATTGCGCCAGGCAGGGACACACACACGGGGAGGCGGGGGGGTGTAACTCCGGGATGAGGGGCACACGCACACAGGGGGGGCTGCCCCGGGGGTGGGGGGGGCAATCGGGGGGGGGGTGGGGGGTGCCCCGGGGCGTGACGTCACCGCGGGCGGGACTCGGCGGGGCGGGGCGGGGCGGGCAGGGGATGCCCGGGGCGCGGGGCCGCGGAGCCGCAGCTCGGAGCCCGTCGGGGGGCGGCGGGGCTCGGCGCGGCACTGCGGGCTGCGGGGGCTGCCCGCCCCGGCCCGGCCCGGCCCACCATGACCATGAGCTCCGTGGCCGAGAGTCTGCTGGGGCCCGACCCCTCCAAAGCCGCTTTCCTCGAGCTCAGCCACCCCTCGCCGCCGCACTACCCGCTGCACGGCCTCCACCCTGCCAGCCACCCCCAGCACGACCCGCCGCCCTTCGCCTCCTACGGCCGGCCAGGGCCCTACCCCTACACCAGCGGTGCCCCCCCGCCGCCCCACGGCGGTCCCTACCTGCCCTACCCGCCCCCCGGCGCCCAGCATCCCCCGGCCGGGCTGGCCCACGGCGCCAGGCTGCAGGACGCAGGTAAGGGGGGCACAGGGTGCTCGGCGCTGCACACCCATCCCTGGGCACCCACCCAGTGGGAAGCGACCGGGATTTATCGGGACGGAGCCATCGGAAGCACTTTGGGGCTGCGCCGCCCCGTCAGGGGAAGCGGCGGTGCAGGTCTCGGCCGGTAGGGAGGTCCCCGAGGGGACCCGCGGGGTCGGGGGCGATGTGCCCCCGCTCCCAGAGCGCCCGGAGCCGCCGGACCCTCTGCAGATGGGTGGCTGCGTGGCTGCAAGAAACCCCGAGGATGGGGAGCATCAGACCCCCTGCTACCCGTGTCCTGCCCTGCGGGACCCCCGCCTACCCCGGGTACCCACGTCCCACCCCGCGGGACCCCCACCTGCCCATGTCCTGCCCTGCAGGACCCTCGGCTGCCCCCACCTGCCCATGTCCTGCCCCGCGGGACCCCCACCTGCCCCCAGCTGCCCAATGTCCTGCCCCGTGAGACCCCCAGTTGCCTCATGTCCTGCCCCGCGGGACCCCCACCTGCCCACATCCTGCCCCCTGCGCCCTCCCTGGGCCAGGCAGACTCTTCCCTCTGCCCCACTGCCAATATGCTCTGATCTCAGCTACCTGCCCCATTCCATCCCCTTTCCCCACTGTTTTCCCCAAAAGCTGATGCAGGAACCACAGTCTGAGCTACCCCAGAGAGAAGCAGCCCCCAGGCTGCCCCATAGAGGGGTCCCGAACCTGGCTGAGCTGCCGGGCCCTTTCGGCTCCCTCATCAGCTCTGGAGAGCCATGGCTGTGGCCAGAGCAGACCCTGTACGTGGGTGCGCAGGCACATCTGCCACCGTGTCCTGCACTTGCCCACATCAGCCGTGTGCCCCTGAGCTGGGACCACCTTGGCATCTCTGAGCCCCGGCAGTTTTCTGCCCCACACAAGCCACATGTTCCCAGAAGGACCCAGGGATGCTCAAAGGCACGGAGTAGGGAGGAGGTGGTCCAGGATGGGGGCACACACTTCACAGCAAGTGGCTGCGCAGGGGCAGAGGAGTCTGTCCCATTGTACCCTCCATTGCCCTGTGGGGCCCTGCCTGGCCCCCTCAGTTGGGTGCACAGCGGAGGGGCCTGTGGCCTGCCTGGTTTTGGACTTGAATAGTGATTTTGAATGAACAATCCCATCCCTCCCTCCCTCCCTCCTCCTGTTTCCCCTTTGCTTTACCTGAGGCTTAAACGAACCAGCAAAGCACAAGCAGGTCCCCCACTACTTATTCCCCCTCCCCTCCCAACCTAATCTCCAAAAAGCAAAACCCGCTGCAGCCCTCAGGGGCAGGGTGGGATGCTTTGGGTTTGTTGCTTTGGTTTTTAACCTCCCAGCATTTTGGTTTAACTCTCTGTTCCTCTCCCACCCCAAGAGCATGAGAAGCCCCTGGCCATCGCCAACGGGGAGCTGCGCATCAACAGCAAGGGGAAGAAGCTGCGCAAGCCACGCACCATCTACTCCAGCCTGCAGCTGCAAGCCCTCAACCAGCGCTTCCAGCAGACCCAGTACCTGGCGCTGCCGGAACGGGCTGAGCTGGCGGCCCAGCTGGGGCTCACCCAGACCCAGGTATGGCCCTGGGGAGGGGCGAGGGGCCGGTCACGGCCCTGGCGATGCGCCATGGCGGGGGCTCATGCCCATCGCTGCTCCAGGAGTGACTCTGGATTCAGGCTGCGTCACGATGCCAGGGTGCAACTGGAACTGTGCCGAGCCGTGCCGTGCCGCAGCAGGGGAGCTGGCGCCGGTGGGCCCCCGGGGCTCGGGTTTGGGGCGCCCCTGCTCGCACCTCCCAGCGGCACCGGGACTTTCCCAGCCCTGGAGCCTGGCTGCCGGCCCGGCCGTGCCCGGCGCTGGGCGGCCCTGGGCCGCGGGATGGGGCGAGTGGGTTTTTGAAGGCGATGGGGAGAGACAGGCAGGCGGCAGCGGTGCAGCCCAGAGCCAGGGGCGAAGCGAGCTCATAAAGCCGGGGAAGAGGAGACAAGTGGGAACCTGCCTGCAGCGCGGGGGGGACCACGGGGAGGAATGAGCGGGGCCACCACCTCAGTGCTGCGGCGGCCCCAGTGCCACACCCTGGCCCCCGGCTGGGCTGGGGGGGCCGCGGCCCTGGGCGAGGGGGGGGACATGGGGACACGTGGGGATGTGCACAGCTGGGGACTTCTGGCTTGCTCTCCCTTTACTGCACATTTGTCTGGACTCTCTCTGCCTCTTCCCACTTTCTCCTCAAGCTGCCCTTAGTGGAGTCTCTGCTGGCTTGTAAGGGGGTTGGCTCAGAGCCCAGCTTATCTCATAGACCCCCACGGCGAATCAACTGTGCCCCCTGGAGAGGGCAGGTGTAGATGGGGGAGATGGGGACCCCAGAGGGGCCTGTAATTATTGATGCTGCATGTTTAGGGGGGGCATTGGCCCCATCCTCCCCACTCACCCCTCTCTCTCTCACAGGTCAAGATCTGGTTCCAGAACAAGCGCTCCAAGTACAAGAAGATCATGAAGCAGGGCTCGAGCGTGCCTGATGGGGAGCACCTCCACACCGCCACCTCCCTCTCTCCCCGCTCCCCCAACATCCCCCCACTCTGGGACATCCCCGTGCCAGGCAAAGGGGCCCCCCTGGCCTCCAGCAGCTACATCAACAGCTTTGGAGCCTGGTACCAGCCGCACCCGCAGGACGCCGTCCCCCGGGCCCCCATGATGTGATGCTGCCATGGCTCCAGCACCTGCCAGCTCCAGGAGGGCCAGTGAAGGGGGGATGCTCTGCCGCTGCCCCCCAAGGGACTGGGGAGCCCAGCGAAGCCCTGGGGGACCCCAGCAAATGGAGAAGGAGGAAGAGGAGGAAGGCGACCACAGTCTTCAGGAACCTGGGGATCACCTGCTCCATCATGATCCGAAGTGAGACAGCTCTGGCACAATGCCCTGGTGTGCCCATCCCAGCAGGACAGGACTTGGCCTGCAGCCACAGCCCCGGGTCCGTCTGTTCATGGACACTGGGCAAGGAGGGGCCCCAAGAGGGGCTGGGGGGCTGGAGAGTCCCCAGAACCCCCTGGCCTGGCTTTATTTATAAATACCGTCCGTTATTTTATGTGCCCCCCCCCCCCTTTATAAATAGGCTGTATACTTGTAAAGACTGCTTCTTCATGCCTGCGGCTCCCTTTGTGGGTGTCTGGCCCGGTTTGGTGGAGATGCTTCAGTCCCAGTCCTTGGAGGCTCCCATCTCCAAAAGCCCATAGTAAAAGAGCCCTGCAGGGATGGGGGCACTGGAGCAGGGGGCTGGGGCTGTGTCGTCGTCCCCCCGCCCCGCAAAACATCTGTGTGGGACCTGCTGCTGTTCACAGACATATGATCGCTCCCCTGAAATGGAGGTACAATTATGGTAATTGTGGACCCGGGCCCCTTGGTGAGGGGCTTCTCGCCGCCTCCTCAGGGTAATTATGGGCAATTTGGAGCTGTTGAAGATGTCTCCATTAATAGGGGCAGGAGAGAGAGGGCAGAGGGTGCAGGGCAGGCTGAGGAACCCAGAGTGAGTCAAGCACCGTGTCTCCAGCAGCCCCTGTGAATACCTGGCCCAGGGAGAGAGGGTATTCGGGGAGCAGGGGATGTTTTTCTGCTGCAGGTTTTGACAGTGGGTAACCTTTCCCTTTGTGCTTTTCAGAGGCCAGAACCCAGATAGAAAATACATTACTGTTATTTCCCACTTTTCCCAATACTACTCAGTGTTTGTCACCCACGCTGGGGCTCTCTCCAGCAGAGATTTGCTGGTGCAACAGTCCGTACCAAGGTTTGCTCCATTGCACAAACATGCCATGATGTCCACTCCAGATATTCCCACCTTAAATTTCCCCCATTCCAAGGGTCTCTTCCTGCCCCGGGGACCACATTTCCCACCCCAGCCCGCAAGGGAGCAATGCCATGATGCCAATGATGCTGTGTGCAGCTCTGCTTTGCACCTTTGGCAGCACACGAGGACAGTTTTTCTGAGCACTTGGCTCCCACCTGTGGAGTTGGGTGTTTGAGCAAGCGATCCATAGGTGGGAGATGGGCAGGGCTGGAGCTCTGGCACCGGGTGTGGGAATGGCATGCCCCAGGGCTGGAGTGTGTGGGGCGCCCCAGGTTTCTGCCGGCAGCCGCAAGGCTGGACATGAGCCCCTGCCACCCTGCCAGCCGGTAGCGGGTGTGATTCCCTCAGCTGAGAGGACTGGGGTGCTGGCGGCTATGCCACCGGGATGCAGACATGGTTGTCCCCGGCTGTGTCCCACAATGACCACAGGCACATTGCAGCAATGGCACATGAAGGATGTGGAGCCCACGGGCTGGCTCAGCATCCCAGGGGACACTGGCCGGGACTGGCTGCAGTCCAGGGCCAAGACATGGTGCATGGTGTCCCCTGCATGGGTGGATGATGTCCCAAGTGGGGCAAGTCCAGCAGAAGCAGGGGTGTGTGTAGGGCAAGGCTGGCTTTATTTTCCCCAGGTGATGGAGCCCATCCTCCCCACCAAGCCTTTAGGGAGGTGGATGGGTTTGCTTTGAAACGATGTCAGAGGAAAGGAGAATTTCTCATCCAGAGACTGGGGAAAGCCCAGCTCCTCATGGGTGGGATTTACCCTGGACAGGGGCTTTGGGCTGGAAGAGGCAGCTTTCCTCCAAGAATTACTCTCCAGTCATGGGAAGGGGCTGAAACATGGTGTGGTCCCAGATGCAAAGGGCTCTTGGATGGCTTGGGGTGCTGCCATCAAGGAGCTGGGTGCTGAGCACCATCCCAGCCCTGTGCGTTTGGGGTGACATCCTGCAGAGCTGGCAGAGGGGTTGGAGGGGGCTCGGTTCTGTGGTGGGCCTGGGAAGGAAAGGATCTGATGGGATGAGGGAAGCAGGAGGCAGAGGCCATGGCACCAGCTCAGCTTTCCCGACAGATGTGCTGCCAAGGACCTGCAGCCAGAGCCGTCCACAGGTCCCATCTTGCAGCAGGAGGGAGGCAGCAGCCCTCGGCTCCTGGGGCCGGGATCCGGCCCACCCAGCACTCGCAGTGCGGCCAGGATGGTGGCTGGGGCCTGAAGCCCGCAGGGGAGCTGCCTTCGCCCCTGACTGCCCTCTGCACCCAGCCGCTTGCATGGGAGAGCCATGGCCGACCCTCCTGCCCTGACACCTGGGAGCAGATCCCAGTTAAGGCACCTTTGGGTGCAGGGAAATTCCTGCTCCAGCCCATCTCTCAGGCACCCAGGGGAGCCTGGCTCCCACTGCCACCCACCTGCACTCGGGTCCTGCTTGGGATGCTCCTGTGGGATGGGGCTGGGGACAGGGACAAGATCATGTGCCCTGAGGAGGGGGGTTGGGGGCTGTTCTGCTCTTCCCTCTGCAGCTGAACTGGGTGGTGAGCCCACTTCCCTCTGTGCCCCAGGAGAGGGGCGGCACTGCCTCACAGCATCACTGAAGCTGGTCTTGGCTCTTTGCCATCAGCCAAGAGCATCCCAGGCTGGGGACACTCAGAAAAAGGCCAAGAGCCCCCAGACATCCTGGTCTGGTAGGGTTTTAACCCACTGGATGGGAGAAATCCCACTGGGCGATGGGGATGTCCCTGGCCTTGTATGGGTCCCCCTTCCCTCCAACTGCACAGGCTGGAAATCCAACCAGCCCCCCTCAAACTGCCAGGGCAGGTTTGGGCAGTGGAGGGGACTTTGTGTCCCCTTCCCACACCCAGCTCGGATGGGAAGAGGACCGGGTCACACAGGGAGCAGAGAAGTCCCTGAGGCCACTTTGTCTTATTTTCTGGCACTGACAACAGTGACGGAGCCTCGGCTGGTGGCAATGCTGTGGCCGCCCGGCATTGCTCCTTGGCTCCAGCTGCCGCATGCCGGGTTAGCCAAGAGCTGGCGAGGGGATGAGGACATGCTGGATGCTAGGCTGGGCCGTGGGCAGGAGCTGCCCCCGTGCTTTGTGCTGGCAGCAGCATGACGCAAGTGGCTGGAAACAGCGTGTTGCAACGGGGCAGGAGACGTGTGCCACACTGGGAGGGCTGCGCGCCGGGGCTTGTGCGTGCGGGGCAGAGCTGTGCGGGGACTCCAGTGGGATGCCTGGTGCTGCTGCCCTATGCCTGGGGCCCACAGGGACTGGAAACCACATCTGAGCCCTCATCGTGCCTGTAAACACCAGCCAAATCCCCTCTGAGGGGCTGGGTGTCCCCAGCATCCCTGTCTCAGTACTGTCCTGTGCTATCCTCCATCCCCGGTGCCGGCAGGGGATAACTGGGATGATGAAGGATGACTATTTTGTTCCTGTGCAAGGCTGGGCAAAGGATGCTATGCGATATGGGGTGATGTCCCCACCCTGGGGGGGTGTCCTGCATCTGGCTCTCAGACCCCATTCTGCTGTGTCAGGAGCATGCTGGGTCATCAGCCACTGGCAGGAGGATCGACCCTGGGGAGGGATGGCCGGGTCCTGCAGCCCCTTTTGGGGAGCTCTAAGGGTCTTGGCCAGCTCTGGGCTGGAAGAGCTGCAGGTGATGCTGGTGGTAAACCCCCTGCCCCAGGCTGTTAGAGATGGGGCTGAGGGAAGAGGAACAGGGGGAAGGCAGTGCACAGCCCTGCCTGGCTCTGCTGCAGCTCCTCGGGCAGGTGCAAAGGGCTTCTGCACTGGCTGTGGCTCTCCGGCACCCAGCCTACCCCGCAGGCTGTGGGTGCTGCAGCCCCTGGGCACCCCCAGCCCCACGCAGTCTCCAGGACATGCTCCATGGCTGGGACAGAAGAGTGGGGCAGGAGGCTACATGAGCACAATGTCTTCCCCAGTGCCCATCCCCACAGCGTCAGGACTGGTGGCACAGGCTGCCAGCAGAGCCCGACTCGCAGGCAGTGTTGGAGAGGAGCAGGATTAGTGCCTGTCCGCAGGCAGTGATGAGCCCAGCATTTATATAATCTGCGGATATGTAATCTTCTGTCTTTCTTTCTTTCTTTCTTTCTTTTTTCCCTCCCCCCCAAATTAAAAAAAAAAAAAAACACCAACTAACCAACAAAAACCCCACTAAGCCAGCGCCAGCTCATGCCGTGCTTCTCACTCCAGGCAATGCCGCTCAGTTTCCTCCTCTCCCAGCCTGCCGCCTCCTTGCTCCTGCTGCCAGCCTCCCCCTAATAACCCCCGTGTCTCCAGCGTGTCTGCCCGCCTGCCGGCTCCGGGGCGGTTTGCACGCAGCCTCCAACCCCAACCCCAAGCACTGGGGGACGGGGGGCTGGCAGCACCCCTCAATCCTTTGCAACCAGCCCAGTCATGCAGGCCCCATACCAGGGTGCCTGGGGGTCCGGCTGCACCCGCTGCTGGCATGCCAGGGGCATGGGATGGGGATGGGGAGGCGGCAGGTGCAGCCCGTGGCGGGATTTGGGGAAACACCAATGGGTGCAAGGTGCGAGGTTGGCCCCACATGGAGCTGGCCATGGGAAGGGGGGTGTGGGGACACCTCTGGGGATGCCGAAAGCTGGTTCATCCAGGCTGTGCCCGGTGTGCCAGCACCCTACGGTGCTGGGGATGTCCCCAGCCAGTGCAGAGGGACCATCCCCAGAGCCACCCCACAGAGGGCTTGGGGCTGAGGGGGGCTGGGGGGGCCCTCCACAGACATCGGGGATCTGATGCTGGGGACTAGGTCCCCTGTCACCAGCATGGCTCAGTGGGGACAGCGCTGGTATGGGCAATGGGGCTTTGCTCCCACCCATGAAATGACACTGGTGGCAGCAGGGCAGGGTGACGAGCGTGGTTTCAGCCGCAGGGACTGTCCCTGTCACTGTCCTGAGGCCCCATGTCTTGGGGGGTCTTTGGGTCACTCAAGCCTTCCTAACCCCGTAACGCCAATGGGGAAAGGCACCTCCTCCGCAGGGGCAGCGAGTGTGGGTCCCACAGGGTCAAGTGCCTGTCCCCCACCAGCTCCCACTCATGGGGTGTCCCCAAAAGGGACACTGGGGTACCCCAGCTGCCCTCCCAGTCTGCATGGCTGGGAGCCTACTGGTCCCAGTAAGAGGAGTGGGAGGGAGGTGACAGGGCTCTGCAGTGGTTTGGGGAAGACTGCAAACCAGGAGTAAAATCTGCCACCCCCAAATTCCCTCTCAGTGGGACAAAGCAGGAGCCAGGGAGAGCTGGCAGCAGCTGTGCCCACCGCCCGGTGCCAGCCCCACTCCCCAACTCCCCAGCTGCCCCCCCAAAATGCAGCACAGGGGAGACAGTGTTTAACTCTGCATTTCCCAAGCCAGAAAACTCCTGAGCTCCTCAATGCTCACCAAAAACCTCCCAAAAAATGGTGTTTAGAGCCTTGAAATTCAAAGTACTTTTATTAACACTAATAGATCAGCTTTTGTTCACTTGGAAAGCAGCAAAGGACACTCGAGGAAGCCCCTGTCTTTAGACAGGACTCCTATCAACCAGGGTATTATTATTTTTTTCCTTTAAAAAGAAGTGAACAAAAAACCAGACCGAAACCAGTTTGGTTTGGATCAACTTTATACAAACGAACCTTATGTACACACTCTTTTATTCCCCCATACATCCCTATTTATATAAGGCAACATAAATAAGATCCTCGGGACTGTACAACACATATGAACACTTCTTAAAACTGCACTTTCTGCTTCTAAAAAAATAGCATCATTCTCTTAAAAAATAGTAAAGAAGTTTTTTTTTTCTTTAAAATGTGTTGTCAACTTATTTAAAAAATAGGCATTCTGCTTCGCCATTAGCTTAACTGACACAGACGGAAGCGCTGTTAGAAAACGGACATTAGCATGATTTTTCTCTTTAAAAAATAACTTAAGCCATTCCTGAACTGTTTAAATATTAAAATATTTTCTCCCCACACACTTTTTATTTATTTTTAAATAACCACCTTATTGTCTGAGCATCGTCCCGGGCGATTCCCACAAAGCTGCCACAGAAGAGGCCAGGCTGGGGGTCCTGGTTTGCTCCTGCAGGGTGTCCGTGACCCCCCTGAATTGCTCCGGGTCCCCAGATGTCGGGTGCCATGAGGGCTAAGCGCATCCCGCTCCTTTGGCGTCGGCAATGGGCACCCACGCGCTGCGACGCCGCGTCCTCCTCCCCACAGGCTCCATCCTGGCTGGGGTGTGGGTGCTCCGGGTGCCCCTCCTGGGTGCCCACTGGTGCTTGCGTGGGGTGGGGGCGCTGGGGGGTGGCAGCGGGGGCAGCCCCCCCAGGGCAGCTCACCAGGGTGGCCCCAAGAAGCAAAGCTCCTGCGAGGAGCTCCCAGTGGATTGTGGCTCCTCGGGGGCCGTTTTTATTAGGGGGTGATGGAAAAAGAAAAAAAATGCATAAGAAGAATTCACCACCTTTTCCTTGACCGCCCTGGGCTGGGAGCTAACAAGTTTAACCCTTTGCAGTCCTCTTGTTCCTGAGATGAGCTGGGAGAGGATAGGATATATAAGTGTATATCTAGGGGTGCGTGTACACAGGTGACCTTTTAAAAAAAAAAAAAAAGAAAAAGAAAAAAGAAAAACCAAAAAATGTACGGGGGGGGGAAAGGAGGCAAAGGAGTTCTGCCACTGTCTCTTGTTCCTTGTCTGGCTCCGGGCTGTTAGTAGACGGCACCGGTGCTGGGGGGAGGCCCCGGGGAGGTGTGATGCATCGTGGTGGCTGGTGGCGGCTGGTGGGGTCCATGGGGTCCACTGAGGGTCTGGGGGTGATACCAGGGGTTGTGCTCCTCCAAAAAGCCCGGGGAAGAGCTGTAGGGAAGCGGCTGCGGGAGCGGGGTCCGGCCCGGTGTGCTGCCGTGCGAGTTACTGTCCCAGACGGCCGGGGAGGGGGGAGAGTTGCAGGCCATGGAGTCGCTGTTGTTGGGGCTGTGCTCCAGCGGCACCTCGCCGTTCTTGTACAGCTTCTTGAACTTGGAGCGACGGTTCTGGAACCAGATCTTCACCTGGCAGGAGGGAGAGGGGTCAGCGCCCCGCCACCAAAACCAGACACCCGGCTTGAACAGGGAAGGCACCTGGGACACGATGCGGTGTGGGAAGGGACCCCAGACACAGGTGCGGTTTGGGAAGGGACAAGGGACACAGGTGTCATGGGGAGCTTGGACACTGGGCACCACAGGATGCACCCAGGACATGGGTGTCATGGGGACCCCAGACACACCATGAGCAGTGGGAAGGCACCCATAACATGGGCACTGGGGGGCCCCAGAGACATGGTGCATGGTGGGAAGCCCTCCTGGCGACATGGGCGTCATGGGAAGCTCGTCACACCATGCCTCACAGGACACCAGCCCGGCACGCTGGGCGTCAGGAGCGTCGCCAGTGCTGGGTGAGGCGGTGGCACTGGACGCCCTTGGCCCCTGGGGAAGGAGGGGGGGGGGGCGGTGGTTGTCACCCAAACAGGATGTCCCTCTGGGAGTGGGTGACGCGCTCCGTCAGCCCTTTGCCGAGTGTCCCCGATTGCTTCACCGCCCAAGGGAGGAGGAGGAAGGCCGGGCGCTGGGGAGCGCCACGCCAAGGGCGGCACAAGGGCGCCGGCGCCAGCCCGCAGGCAGGGAGGGTGTCGGGGATGGGATGGGGTGCGGGGGAGTCGTGCGCTGCGGTGACGGCGGTGACAACCCACTTGCCCTCACACCAGCAGATTGGTGGGGACGATCTGTGCCCACATCAGGTGAACCCCAAAAGCGAGGGTTTAGCCCCAAATCTGGGTGGCTTATGGGGAGGGGCAGCCCATCACACCCATCCCTGCTCTTCCAGTCGAGCCTAAGCTGGCACCCCAGCCCAGGGTCCTTGCTGGGGGATGTGGATCCTGTCCCAAAATCCCTTCTCTCTGCCTGGACCAAGTGGGATGGGGGAGCCGGAGCACCGGGGGGATGGGCACAAGGAGAGCCTTGACGAGTCTGGCCAGGAGCTGGGTCCAGCCTCCGGGTCCTCATGTTCTGGCTGGACTCAGGGCCTGGACCTGCTGCTGGGAAGGGGTGTCCCAAGTACCCTGTCCCAAGCTCCCCATCCTGAGCGCCCCATCCTGAGTACCCTGTCCCAAGCATCCTGTCCCAAGGGTCCCGTCCCACCTGGGATGTGGTGTTCCCCATTCCTGGGACGCTGGGTGCACTGTTGACCTGGGACCCTCCCAGGCACCAGTGCAGGATTCAGCCTCAGACCCTGCCAGCTGCCTGGGCAGAGTGAGGTCTGGGACCTGGGGAGCAGGGCACGGATGGGGTCCTTCCCTCCTCTCCACCTTTTCCTTGGCAATGCAGATCTGCTCTGCACAGGGAAACCTGGTGGCAGGAAGCCCTGCACCCAGGAGCAAGCAGGCAGCATCCACCCCTGGGGACTCCCAGAGCCCCTCCCGGCTCCCACCATCCAGCTGTGAACAGAGCCCCCTCCCAAACCCCTGTCGATTCAGGTTTTGCAAGGAGGGGAGCAGCTCGCCTCCCAGTCCTGCTGATCCTGCCTGCCTGTGGCTGGGAACCGGGGGTGTCAGGGGGTGTCGGGGAGGGGCACAGCCCTTACCTGGGTCTGGGTGAGCCCCAGCTGGGCGGCCAGTTCAGCCCGCTCGGGCAGGGCCAGGTACTGGGCTTTCTGGAAGCGGCGTTGCAGAGCCGCCAGTTGATAGCTGGAGTAGATGGTGCGGGGCTTGCGGATCTTCTTGGGTTTCCCATTGACCATCCGCACCTCTGGCTCCGGCTCCTCCTTCACCGACACTGGGCAGAGAGTGGAGGTGTGAGGCTGGTGCCGGTGAAGGGCTCCCAGCACAGACATCCCCCCCCAGCTCAAGGTCATCCTGCTTTGTGCGGTGGCACTGCCCCATCCCCCAGAGTGTCCCCCGGGTGGCTGTGTCCAGCACAGCTCCATCCTGCTGCATCTCCCGGACCGCACCGGGAACACCGGAGGGGGCTGAGCCCTGCCCCAGCATCCACCCCATCCTTCAGCAGGGACAAGGGACCCTTCCCCAGCCCTGCAGCCACCCCATCCCCAACGCAGGGACAGTGAAAGGAGTGCAACTTTGTGACGTTCCTGCTGCAATCCCAGAGGACTAGCAGGATGGATACGGCCCCTCTCTCCCGAACATCCTACCTGCTTCTTGGGCTGGGAGCTGCTGGTCCCTGTAGTGGCTGTACTGGCGGTAGGAAGGGCTGTAGGAATAGTCGGATTTGGGCGAGTAGGTGCCGGCGGCACCGATGCCGTTGAGGTTGAACTGGTGGTAGGGGTAGTGGCTCACGGGCTGGCTGTAGGACTGGCCCGGGTAGTAGTCGTGCTGGCTGGTGTAGTAGCCCAGATCGGTGACGGAGGACTCGGGTAAGGTGGGAGAGTCCTTGGAGGCAGCATGGCAGCTCAGTGAGCCCGAGAGGTCGGTGAGGATGCTGGAGAGCTTCTTGTCGAAAGACCCGCTCATCGCTGGACCTGGGGTGGGGGGGAGCTGCCCGCCTGGCTGGGGACCCCCCAGGCCGGCGGCTCCAGCTGCCCGCGCGTCAGGCCTGGCGTGCCCAGGGCCGGCTCCTCCACACGGCTCTGGCAAGGAGCAACCAAGAGACTGTGCCCAAACCTCCAGCCCCGGCCGCCTGCTTAAAGCCTTTAATTAGGGAGCAGGGCAGGGTGGGTGCGCATTCCGATTGGCTCCAGAAATATTGCCTGGGAGGCAAAATAGGCTCCTGCCTCCTCTGTGTGTGTGTTTTTTTCTCTTTTTTTTTTTTTTTTCCTTCTTTCCCTCTCTCAAGAAACAACAAAGAGTGGGTGAAGGAGGGAGAAGGAATAAATAAAGATCGCAGGCTCCTGTCTGCAGGAGCCAGGGCAGGAGGGGGCGGCTGGCGGGGCCTCTGGGGACGATGTGGGGCAATTCAGGGGAGGCTTTTGGCAAGGGGATTGGTGGGCCCCCAGGGACTCTTGGTGCTGAGGGGGGATCTGGAGAGGGTGCAGGGTGGGGGGTGTTTGCTGGAGGTAGGGGTGAGGAAGGGTTAGCGTTAGGGAGTAGGATGGATCCAGGCTTGGGGCTGGGTGGCTACAAGGGTATGTTTTAGACACACACACACGGCTTCCACCTTCTCCCAGCACTTACCAGCGTCTCCCAGTTCAGTGCCATCCCCAAGGCAGAGTCCCCCCAGCCTCATGAAGTGGGGGGACCCTCACGTACCCCAAAACTTGCCATCCGCTGCCTGCCCTGTGGGGCCCTTGGGGCAGTGACAAGCCCTGATTCCCGGGACACCCACCTCCTGCCCAGGGGCTCTGTGCCACTCTCCCACCCCCAGCCCAGGCTCGGCCCCCCCCGCTGCCCTAAGAGCCCCCAGCATGTCACCCAGCCCCGGGCCCCAAGCCAGCCCCTGCCACCCCGGCCACTCGCAGGGCTGTCCCCAGGCACCTCCTCCACCCAGCACCGGCGGGGCAGGGGCCGGGGGGGGGGGGGGGGGGGGGGGGGGGCTTTGGGGAGGGGACGTTTATTTTGGTGTGGGGTCTCTGCCTCTGCTGGCAGGTCTTTACCCCTGAGATGGGCTGGGGGGCTGCAACGGAGTCTGGGGGCTTTTCCTTAAGCCTGAGCGGGGTTTCTCCCCTCCTGCCCCTCTGTGTGTCCCCCCGGGGCCTGGCCCCCCCCTCGCCCCCGGCCCTCGGGCCCCGAGCCGTGCCGCGCGGTGAAATGGTGCCACCTGATGGCTGTAGCGGGGAGCTGCGCCGCCGCTGGGATCGAGGGTTCGAGGCCCGGTCCTGCCGCCAGCACCGGAGGCACCGGTGAAGCAGGAAAATTATCAAAAATGTGAACAGAATGGAAATTGAAAGCATGGAATAGGAAGAGGAAGAGGAAGAGGAGAAATAGAAATAACATAATAAAAACAGAAATACAGAAATAGAATTAGGAAAATAGAAAAACAGAAATAGAAATAAGAACAGAAATGAAAATAAATGTGAAAATAAAAATATAAATAAATAGAACTGGAGATCATTTCCGTAGGGAAGCAGCCAGGATGAGGCAGGAGGCAGAAGCCTGATCCAGAAGCTGTGTGTGATGGCACGGGCTTACCTCCCTGCATGGGAAACATAATTTGAGATGTGGGAATTAATCCAGGGGGGACAGAACCGTCTGGGACAAGCCCAGCCCCGCTGCCCGTCCTGGCCGCAGCCCCGCGGGGCCCTCCCCGGGGAGGTTTCCCAAGGTCCCGGAGGAGCCGCTGGGGCATCCCCAGGTCCCCGGCCCGGCTGTCCCTCCAGCCGGACTGTCACCAGGGCTGGTTCCTTCTGGGAGGGGGGTTCTCCAGCAGGAAAAGCCGGTTGGAGAGCTGCGGGCCGGGGAAGGCGGCTGGGGAGCGGGGTGCAAACGGGGAGCAGGTCTGTGCAATCCTGAACCAGTTTGGGACTAGGAGACACTGGTGCCTCCGGCTGCCGGAGGCTCCTCGGCCAGGCTGGTGCTTGCTGAAGCCCCAAATCCGGGATCCCGAAATCCGGGAGCTGGAGCTCGCGGGGGGGGGGGGAGGGGGCGGGGGGCGGGGGGCGGGGCGGGGGTCCAGTCTGAGTGAACTAGGACAGTGGGGGATGGCAGAATTCGCTGTACTGGGGCACCCGGAGGGGGCTCTGCGGGGGGGTGCGTAGGGCAGGGGCTGGCAGAGCTGACTGCAGGGCCCCCGTGCCCCCCCACAAAGGCTGAAGGGGCTGCGCCCCCGTGTGTCCCCCACGAGGCTGGAGGGGTCTCTCCCCCGTGCCCCCACCAGGCTGGAGGGGTTCTCCCCCAGATGCCCCGGTTGGAAATGCCCCCGCAGCCCGGCAGTGCCCACCGGAGTCCCCTTGTGCCCCCTCCCCGCCACAACGGCGGGGGGGCGCGGACTGAGAGCCCCCGCATCCTTGGGCGGACAGCGCCACCTAGTGTCCTTTTGGAGTAACGACCCTCTGCTGGCTGGCACCCTTGGGTGTTCATATCCCTCGTGGGTGAGACCACCCCCCTCTTTGGGAGCTAATACCCTCCCCCCCCCCGGCAGGAAATGCCCCTCCCTGGGGGCTAATACCCCCCCGGGTGCAGACCCCTCCCCACCGGATGTCAACATGCTCCTTAGGCGTAGACACCCCTCACTGGGCGCCAGCACCCTCTGGGGTGAGACCCTGAAACACCGGACAGTCCAGTGGGCAGGGACAGTCCCATCGCACCCCAAAATGTCCCCAAGCCGGGAGGGGGCCTGGCCACCCAGCCGGGGCTCTTTGTCCCCATGCCGAGGACTGTGTCACCCACCAGAGAAAATCCGCCTGTCCCCAGGGAGGTGGTGGGTGTTCAGGGTGCTCCGAGCCGGGAGCGTGGCGATCCCCACGGGGGACCCTGGGACAGGGACTGGAGACAAGGGACAGGGGATGTGGGACGAGGGACAGGGAATGGGGGACAAGGAACAAAGGACAGGGGACGGGATGGGGGACAGGAGATGGGGGACAGGGGACAAGGGACAGGGAACAAGGGACAGGGAACAAGGGACAGGGGACAGGATGGGGGACAGGGGATGGGGGACAAGGGACAGGGGACAGGGTGGGGGACAGGGGATGGGGAATGAGGGACAAGGGACAGGGCCCTGTGCCACAGCCATGTGCCAGCTGCCAGCGCGCTGCCCTCGGGACTGTCTCCTGTGCCATCACTCTTTCCAGTGACATGGTGCAGCGTGGGAGCTGTACCAGGGCACAGGGACATCGGGGAGGGGGACACAGGACATCCTGCAGCCCGCTCACCCGGGGCGGGATTTCCCTGCCACTGCCACCCACCCACGTGTTTCCTGGCACGGGTGGGAGCTTTGTGGTGGCTCCTGGTGACCTTTGCCCAGGTTGGGGACTGAGGCAGCCGGTGCCACCACCTCCGCAGGGGGGAAAGCATGGTGTCCCCACCCCTGTGTCCCCTGTCCCCGCGGGGGGCAGCTGCCCCCCAGTCCATCCTGGAGTCTCATCCCAAAGGGTCTGCAGCAGGGGTCCGGGGGAGTGTCACCCACAGAGGTCCCAGGAGGGGGGGTCCTGCTGGACGTGGCTCCCCACCCAGCTGGGTTGGGTGTTTTTTTGGGGGGGTCTGGCGGTTGCTGCCCCCAGTCCACTGCAGGGCTGGGCGCTTGTGTGTCTCTGTGTGTCTGTGTGATACATGTGTGTCTCTGTGTCTGTGTGCATATATGTGTACCTGTGTGTGTGGGTGTACGTGTCTGTGTGAGTACATGTGTGTGTCTGTGCGTCTGTGTCTGTGTCCATATGTCCGTGTGTCTGTGCATGTGTGTACATGTGTGTCTGTGCCTCTGTGTGCGTCTCTGTGTGTACGTGTGTGTCTGTGTCTGTGAGTGGGTGTACGTGTCTGTGTCTGTGTGTGTCTGTGTCTCTGTGTCTCTGTGTGTCCATGTGTGTCTGTGCGCGACTGTCCCGCGTGGGTGACCACGACCTTGCGTGGCCGCGGCGGGTACCACCGCGCATGCTCCCAGCGCCTGCCGTGCACGCGCAGGTACGGCCCGGCCCCGCCCCCCCCGCGCGCAGGCGCGGGGCCGCCCCTCCCTCCCCGCAGGTGCCCGGTGGGAGCGGGGGGGGTGCGCGGCCCCTTTAAGGGGAGTGCCCGGAAGGGCGCGCGCCCTGCCCGGCCCGGCCCCGCCCGCAGCGCACCGGCCCCGGTGGGGCGCGGTCGGCGGCGGCTGCGGGAGCCGGTGCGGGCCATGGCGGGGCGGCCGGGGCTGCTGCCGCTGCTGGGCGCGTTACTGGGCGCCGCCGCCGCCTTCAACCTGGACCGCGTCTTCCCGGTGCTCAAGGAGGGCGCGACCCCCGGTGGCTTCTTCGGCTTCTCTGTAGCGCTGCACCGGCAGACCGAGCGGCGGGAGCGGTGCCTGTGAGTGCGGGGCGGGAGCGGGGCCGCGGGCGGGGGCTCCCCGGGGGGGGTCCCGGGGGTACGGCAAAGGGCCCGGAGGCACTGCCGGGGGCCGTCCCGCGGGTCGGGGGCCGTCCCGGGGGTCGAGGCGCTGGGTGGGAGCGGGGGGTCCCGTGGGAGGAGGCGGCCCCCAGCCCCGAGCGTGGGGTGAGGGGGAGTCGCGTGCCACGAAGGGGCGCGTTGAGGGTTCCCCCCGCTCGTGGCTGTGCGTTGCAGCCCCCGTTTCTGGGGGGGGGGGGGGGGGGGGAGGGTCGCAGCCTGACCCCGCGTCGCCCCTCGCCCCGTTCTCGGGGTGCTGAGCACCCGCCGCAGGGTCCCCACGCAGGACCCCGGTGTGGTGCCGAGGCAGCAGTGCGGGCAGGGAGCCCGGCAGCCCCCCGGGGGGAGCCCCCCCCACCTGCGGGGGCCTGGCCCGGCCCCGCCGACCCTCACCGGGTGGCTGTGAAGCCCATCGCGTCCCCCCCTTGGCCCCGATCTGCGCCGCCCTGGGGAACCTGCTGAACTGTGACTCCTGCTGCCCAGCAAAGCCCCCACAAAAGCCCTTTTCAGCCGGAGCATTCTCCGTGCGATCCCACTGCTGTCCCCGCCGTGTCCCCTGCTGTCCCCCCGCTCGGCCGGGCCCCCGGCAGCATCCCCAGCTCCCTCGTGGCCGGAGGTGCACGGTCGGTGTGGAGGTGCATGTACGGGCGAAGGCGCTGGGGCTGGGCTAGGTTGGGTTTTTCTTGCTTGGGGGCACAGGTTTTGCTGGCTCACCCTCCTAGGGAGCTCCTGGGGGGGGGGGGGGGCGGGCCCTGCGGACACCCGGAGGGCTCCCTTTTTTCCACCGTGCCTCTGACAGAGGGATTGGTGGCAGCTGCCGGACAGAGGCATCTGCTGCTCCGCATTCCAGAGATGCATTTTGGCCGCTTGTCCTGCCATGGGACGTCTTGTTGTTGCGCTTGTCCAGGAGTCCTGGAGGGAGTGAAGCTGTTCCCTGTGGAGCAGCTGTGGGGGTGCGGGAGCCGGCCCAGCACCCTGGGGACCCCCTGTCCCCATGGGGACACACTGGCTCCCTTCCATGGCTGGGTTTCCCCAGCTCCAGTGGCATCAGAGCAGCTGGTGGGCAGGCATCGAGGTCGGGGTCTTGGCTGGCACTGGGACAGATTGATTCATCCATCTCCCTGAGATGTTGGCAGTTGCTGTTGCTCAGTCTTGGGGGGGTTCGGGGGGTTTTAGCCCCACCTGGCAGGGGCCTGTGATCCCCCAGCATGGGCCACGTGGCCCATGCGTGTCTGAGCATGATGCTGGTGAGGTGTGGAGGCCTGGCGTTCTGTGGGGGGAAAGGCTTTGGAGCACGAAAGCCCCAGGGGATTCACACCCCCTGCCCGTGGGAGCCCTCCACTGCCCGTCCCCGTTGCGGGGGACAGGACCCTTGTGAGCGCAGAGGGGCTGTGGGGTGCCAGGTGCCTCGCTGCTTCCCCACTGGGCCTTGTGGGTGGGCAGTAGAGCTGGGTGGTCTGTACAGGTGGGAGCATGGCAGAGGCCTGGAAGAGCCGCAGGGTCTGCTCCCTCCGTGGGGGTGTCTGTGGCCCCCAACCTAGGGCGTCGGAGCCGTTTGGAGTGGATGCGGTGAGATGGGGCTGGCGGGTGCAGGCATGCCCCTCGGCTCCCCCATCCCATGGTGGCCAGCCCTCGGCTTCCTCCCCGGAGCCCGGCTGCCAGCGGGGATGGGGGTGGGGGCCCTGAGATGGGCTGCAGCACCGTGGGGGTGCACCCGCTCCCCTCCTTCAGCCCCGGTGCTGCACGGAGCATTCCCTGCCCTTGGCTCACCGGGCAGGCCCACACAGGTGCAGCCGGGGTGGGGACAGGAAAGGGACGCTTCCTGATGGGGGGGTGTGGGGGAGGGGAGCTGTCAGGTGCTTCTGGGGGGGCTCCGGTGCCTGGCCGCGCTGTGATGTGGCTGCTGCACGTGTTGGGATGGCAGTGGGGCAAGGTTGGTCGGGTGCACAGCTGGCATTCCTGGCCTCCCGGTGGGGTGGGGGAGAGCCACTTCCCAGCTGGGTGCTGGCAGGGGGCCAGGCTGGTGTGGCCCGAGCGATGCCAGAGTCCCCCCCACCCCGGTGGTGTTTTTCATGTCCTGGAGCTGTGCCCATGCAAAGGTTTGTTTGCTCGCTCCTCCCGGGGCCAGGTGAAGGCAAGGTGGAAGCAGCGGTGTTATCTGCCTTATCTGCCTCCCCGAGATTAAGAGACTGCTTCGGCTGCTGGTGCTGCACTGGCGTCTGGCTGCTCCCACAGGCTCGGGGCTGGCATGGCTCGTGGTTGTGCTGGCAGGACCCAGGAGACTCTGACCCATGTGCGTTTGGGGAAACTGAGGCACAGTGCATCTGTGCTGGCGAGGCTGGGGGCCCTGTGTGTGTAGGTGGGAGGCAGCACCCACATCTGCTGGGTGCCTCAGTTTCCCTCCTGTGTGTGTGGGGAAGCAGGGGCTCTGCCTGGTGCTTGGGGGTCTGTCTGATCCTGGCTGGCAGTGGGGCCAGCTGAATTCCCAGCTTTCCCTCCCCCTCGCCTGATTTTGTGCTGATTGCCAGAGCCGGCCTGGCTGAGCTCCTCCTGCCTTGGCCAGGGGCCGTGAAAACTGCTGGGGTCCTGTGGGGCTGCGGCTCCTTGGCAGGCAGAGGGGGGATGGATTCATCACAGCGGGGCCGGCATCTGTCCATCCATCCCTTGCTGCTTCAGGGGGCCATCTCCCCCTCTCCCACCTCCTTGCTGGTGTGGGCATCAGCAGATTTGCCCGCTCAGGGCTCCCTGGGGGTGATTGATCATCGCAGGGCCTCCCCTCCCATTGCAAGCTGGGGGTGCGTCAGGGTGGTGGTGGTTCGAGTCTGGAGCGGAGCCTGGCGGGGGTGGGCTGTGTCAGGGATGCCCCTTGGCTGCCTGCCTTTGGGAGTCTGGGGGGGCCCTGCAGCCCAGTTGTGGAGCTGATCTCTCAAAGCTGGAGCATCTTACAGCCCCAGTGTAGGGTGAGGTTTGAGGTGGGAGGTTTGGGGAGGGTCCCCGTGCCCCACTGCACCATCACTGCCTGTGGCCAGGGATGGGATGGTGGAGCAGGATAGGGTACTGCGCTGCAGCCCCTGCCCTCCTGCCTGCTCTCCCCCTCTTGGCGCTTGTCATCCCTCCAGTATGTCGGGAGATGGATGAGGCACGCACTGCACTCACTGCCCAGCTGCTCCCTGCTGGGGGGGCTTGGGGGGGAGCACAGCCCCCCATTGCAGAGCCCCTCGGGGCTCAGGCCAGCCCACCCTGCACAGTCTCTGCTCCCCTTGCTGTGGTGTTGGGGCTGGATGTCCTTTGCCGTCCCCATCAGACCTCTTCCAGCCTGGGGTCAGCTGCATTTTTGGGGCCGGTCGGTGCCCTGGTGCTAAGATCATCCCGCAGCCACCCAGCCCAGCCAGCGCCGCTGGGACCCCCCCTGCCGCCATCCCCCGGTTCTACCAGGGCAGATTAGGACGGGGCATGGCCTCTCGCATTCCTGCCTCCCTCCCTTCCCAGCCTCCCCCTCTTGCTGCTGTTTGACCATCGCTGGCTTTGCTGTCCCTGGGCTGAGCCTGTCTCCTCAGCCCCCATCCGGCTGGAGCCAGTGCCACAAACTGGTCCTGTCCTCCCCAAGATGGGAGCCCCAGCACCCAGCTTCTGGTTTTCCTGTATCTTGAGGTATCTGGGCTCTGCATGGCACTTGGAGCGCACACAGGTGGGGAATGCCTGTGCATGTGTCTGGCCAAGTCCCCTGCCCCCGGCTCTGGTGGGGCTCAGAAGCTCCCAGCATCCTGTGACCTGCCCCCCAGGAGCAGAGCCCGTGGGTGGGCAGCCGTGCTGGGAAATCTTGGCTGGAAGCGGCAAGGCGTCGGAGCTGCTTGACTTGGGCCAGCTCCCACCCCCCAGGAGCCGTGGGGCATGGCTATGGGGAGAGCTGGGGGTCTGGCTGAGCCAGGACCACCTGGGGAGTCTGGGGGCAGGTCTCGGCTGTGGCAGCCCCCAGCAAGGGGCTATACCGTGTGTCTGTGCCCCCAGGAGCTGCGCCGATGGTGGGGCAGCACCCGAGGGCTGTGGGTCCTGCTGGGGCTTGGGGTGGGGGGGAAGGGCTTGCCCCCGGCTTCTTCCTCCATCCCTGAGTCACAGTGGCTGCACTGAGTCACTTCTCCCACCCCCCCACCCCCCCAGGTAAGTGGGGACAATGGTGCCCCTTGTGTGCGTGTGTCCCCGTCCCTCAAGTCTGGGGGAGGGGCAGGAATTGGGGGGGGGCAGATTCCTTTGTGCCGAGCTGGAAAACGTCAGGAGGAATCACACCCCCATCCACCCCATGCCCACCCTTGCCTTCGCACCCGGTGGGTCCCACTTTCCCAGAGGGATGTGAATGCCACGGGCATCCCCAGCCCCGTGTTCCCCCCGCCATTGCACTCCTTTGCGGGGGCTCTTTCCTGCAGCTGAGCGACGCAGCCCCCCCACCTGCAGCATCTGGCTGACTCAGCCGGAGCGGTGCCGCTGGCGGTGCCCGTCCCCGGGGGGGGGGGGGGGGGGGGCGTGCCGGGGCGGGGGCTGCCTGGGGCCCCACATTCCTCCGGTGCCTGGGCTTTGAGTCAGCCGCCCCGACGTGCCCGGCTCCCGGCCTCCTGCCCGCCGCAGCCTCGCTGCTCCCTTCCCGGTGGCGCTGGGATGGGGACAGCTGGGCTTGCCCCTGTCCTGGCTGGGGGCCGTGCTGGGGGCCGGCCAGCTCGTTACCCCGTGCCCTGTGATAGGGTCTGGGGGCAGCGGCAGCTACCTGGGTGCCCTGTCCCCTCCGGCAGCCTGCCTCCATCCTGCCTGCGAGGAGGGACACGCTTCCTCTGCTGGCACAGGGTGGCCGTGCCTCCTCCACGCCATTGTCCTCGCAATCCCAAAGGACTTCCCGGCGGAAAGGCTGGCCTTTCCGGAGCCCACCGGGCAGGCCGGGTCCTCCTGCCAGCCCCCAGCCCCATGGCAGGGCTGTGGATCCTGTGCCCTGCTGCTACCTGGGGTCCCCAGCCTCATCCCTTGGGGTGTGGGGGGCTCAGGTGCATCGGGGGTCCCTTCAGCATCACCCTAAAGCCTCTTGGGGATGAGTGCATGTGGAGCTGGGCTGCGGGTGTTGCATTGCCAATCTCCAGGCTGGACACCCCTCCAGGGATGCCAATGTCCTCCCACCTGCATGGCACCGCCGTGACTCAGCTGGGATGTCTCTGTCCGGGTGGCCTGAGTCACCCCGGAAGGGTGCTGCCTCCCCTGAGACCCCCAGTGCTGCCCAGAGAGGGGGAGGCAAGCCTGGACCACCCCCCATCTGGGAAGAGGGATACACGTGTGCCCCTTCTGGAGCTGGTCCCAGTTCACCCTCCCTACTCCTGGGAGGGTCCCCCCTTTGTCTTGCCGGGACACCCGGTTCTTGCGGCGGGAGAGGGTGAGCCTGTCTGCCGGACATGTCGCAGCTGTGCCGCAGAGGCAGCTCAAAGGTTGGCCGGGAAGGGCTGTGGCTGTTTACACAAGTGTGGGGGCCCTGGTGCTGGTTGTGCTGAGCAGCTTCCCCCCACTTTGCATCTCCATGCCGGCACGGTTTGCAGACATCAGCCTGATGCCCTGTTCCTGCACCCCCACACTGTGCACTGGGATGGGGGGCTCAGCCGTGTGCCCAGGCTGGGATCAGGTCCTGTGAGGAGTGTGTCTGTCACTGTCCCCTGCCCCGTCCTGTGAGCTCTTTCAGCGTGCTAGGGGTGAGAGGCTGGTGGCTGCCAGCCCTGTGCATGCCCATCTGAGGGGACACACCCCCCTTCCTGCTCTGGAGATGGGGCTGGGGGTCCGCTGCCGCCCATTATTTGGGGGTGGCAAGGCATGATGTGCTCCAGGGAAGCAGTTCCCATTCCTTCAGAGTGCCTCCTGGCCACCATCTTGCCCCACCGTCCTCTTCCCGCAGGGCAGCTTGCCTGGCTTTGCCCCTCCCCCCAAAATGAGGCAGAGGGCATTGGGATGGGTGGACCTGCTGCCCCCCCCCCCCCCCCCAATACCCCCCATCCCCTCTCTGCCCCCCAGGCTGCTGGTGGGGGCCCCCCAAGATGTGGAGCCGACCAACAGCACGCGGACGGGCGCTGTCTATGCCTGCCCCCTCACTGCCTCCACCAGTGACTGCCAGCGGCTCGACATTGAGTTGAAGAGTACGTGAGTCCTCAAGGGCACCCCAAAATACCCACCGATGTGGGGGGGCTCTGGGGGTGGTGGGGGTCCCTGCTGTCACGCTGTCTTCCTCATCCAGGTGAGCCGGACAAGGCCATCATCGATGACATGTGGCTGGGAGTGACAGTGGCCAGCCAGCGGCAGCCAGCAGGGAGGGTGCTGGTGAGTGCACGTGCACCCCAGTTCTTGGCACGCGTGTGTGCCAGTGCTGAGCTGCTGCCTTGCGTGACTGCACAAGGGCACCAGGGAGCTGTTGGTGCTTTCATGTGGGTCTTGCACGTGTCCCCAGTGTGGTGGCACGAGGCAGAGGCACTGCAGGAGGGCCCCTGGGGCAGGGAGCTGTGGGGTGACAGGGTGCTTGGACCCCACTTCTGGTGCATGCTGGTGTGGGATGGACTGGAGCTCTCGGATGGTGGGACACCCTCATACCCTATAGACCGTTGTAGCCGGGATAACGCTGTGGCATATGGGCTGCATTAATGGCAGGGCAACTTCTGTCTATATGGCCTGACACTGGGATCAGGGCAGAGGCGGCACAAGGGGGGTGGGGTGGTGGTCCCTCATTTTTGGGGGTGCCACAGGCACTGAGGTGATTGCCAGGGTGTCCTGGCAGGCCTGTGCTCACCGCTACACCAAGGTGCTGTGGTCGGGCAGCGAGGACCAGCGGCGCATGGTGGGGAAGTGCTACGTGCGGGGCAATGACCTGCGCCTCAACATCAGTGACGAGTGGCAGACCTACCACAACGAGATGTGCAACTCCAACACAGACACCGACGAGAGCGGCATGTGCCAGATGGGCACCAGTGCCGGCTTCACCGCCAACATCATCTATTTTGGGGCGCCTGGTGCCTATAACTGGCAAGGTGCGTGTACTTGGGGAGGAGTAGGGCTGGACGACCCCCTTCCCGGGGGGTGCCTGCTGCACGTGCCCCCTCTGGGCATCCCCTTGTGCATGCAGGGGCATCTGTGTTTGTGTGCACACTAGAGGATGTGTGTGCTTATGTGCCCATATGCACATGGGGAATGCACACACACGCTGGAGCGTGTGGATGTGTTTTTGTGCATGAGGATGTAGCTGAGTGTGCCCTGCAAGTATTGTGTGTGTGCATCTCAGTGTGTGACCTGGACAGGCTGGAGACTTGGGCAAAGGCACATGTCAGGTCCTGCCCCTGGGGAGGGACAGTCCCACGCACCGGTAAGGGCTGTGGCTGACCTGCTGGGAGGCAGCTCTGCAGGGAAGGCACTGGGAGTGCTGGTGGGCAGCAGGTTGCCCATGGGCCAGCAGGACCCTGCGGGGCATGAGGCGGAGTGTGGCCAGCAGGTTGAGGAAGGGGATCGTACCCCTCTGCTCTGTTCTGGTGAGGCCACGTCTGTAGTGCTGGGCTCCCCAGTTCCAGAGAGACTGGGAGCTACTGGAGAGGATCCAGCAGGGGCTGGAGCATCTTCCTTAGAGGAAGGGCTGAGAGAGCTGGGGCTGTTCAGCCTGGAGCAGGCGGAGGGGGGATCTTACGATGCCTACAGATATCTGGAGGGTGGGTGTCAGGAGGACGGGGCCAGGCTCTTCTCAGCGGTGCCCGGCGCCAGGACAAGGGGCCACGGGCACCAGCTGCAGCGCGGGAAGTTCCACCTGAACATGAGGGAGACCTTGTCTGCCCTGAGGGTGAGGGGGCGCTGGGACAGGCTGCCCAGAGCGGCTGCGGGGTCCCCGTCTCTGGGGACACCCAGACCCGCCGGGCGGCTCCGTGCAGCCTGCTGGGGGAGAGCCTGCTCTAGCAGGGGCTGGGCCGGGCGACCCCCGGAGCTCCCCTCCCAGCCCCACTGTGTGTGGTTGTGTGATCTTGCGTGTGCCCACATGCACTGCAAGCGTGCAAAGGCACTAGGTGCTGAGCCGGGTTAACCCCCCCCCCCATTGTTGCAGGTACCAACTACATGCTGCAGCGGGAGATGTGGGAACTGCATGAGTTCTCCTACCCCAACAAGAGGAACGGCAACACCTATATAGGTGGGGGACAGCAGCACAGGGAGCTTCCCCCTGGGGGGGGCTTGGTAGATTTGGGGCGAGGAGGAGGTTTGGGGAATGTGGATTTAGGAGGAATCTTGGGGGTGGGTGTTAAAGGGGGTTAGGGGGGCTTGGGGAACCCCCAGGAGTGGTGCCAACAGCTGATGCCAGGGTGTTTAGGGTGCTGGAGGAGGTCATGGGGTGGTGGGGGATGTGGGTGTGGGCACATCAGGGGGTTTCCGTGCTGGCCCCCATCTCACTGGTGGGGTTTGGTGGCAGGATACACCACGGAGGTGGGCAGGGCCGTGCTGCAGAAGGACGCAGTGACGGTGGTGACGGGTGCGCCCCGGTACAAGCACAGGGGTGCCGTGTACCTGCTGAGCCGCAGCCCCCAGCAGACGCTGCAGAGGAGCCTCCTGCTCCCCGGCCACCAGGTCGGCTCATACTTCGGCAGCGCCGTGGCCCTGGCAGACCTCAACAACGATGGGTGAGGGCGGGGGGCTGGGACCCCCCAGCTCCCGGGGTGGGCTCTCACCTGGGGCATCCTGCTGCTCAAGTGGGGTCCCTGTGGGTTGTAGCATGGGGGGACACAGCTCTGGGGGTGGGGAGGTTTTTTTGGGGGGCTCATATTTTATGGCTCTTGGGGGAGGGGGGGGCGGGGTGAGGGGTGTCTCCACCACTTCTGGTGTGGCGGGGTGGGGCTATGTGGCAGCCCCCAGGCCCAACCACCCCTCGGCCCCGCAGGTGGCAGGACCTGGTGGTGGGAGCCCCCTACTACTTCCAGCGGAAACAGGAGGTGGGGGGTGCGGTGTATGTCTACATGAATGAGGTGGGGGACTTCCAGACCCACCCCAGCCTGGTCCTCACTGGCCCCAGCAACTCTGCTTTTGGCTTCGCTGTGGCCAGCATCGGCGACATCAACCAGGACGGCTTCCAGGGTGAGGGGCTGGGGAGCGCCATAGGGGAAGCCATGGGGGGGTGCAGCGGGGCTGCCTTTGGATGGGGGTGTCCAGGTAAGAAAGGATCCCACTTGAGGGGCTGTGGGGAGGTTTGGGGTGAAAAGAAGGAGATGGGGGACATGTTGGGGGGGTTGTTCAAGGAGGAGCAGGGCTGGGGGAGTTGAAGAGGGGTTGGGGGGTGTTTGGGGGAGCTGTGGGGCTGACCCTGCTCTTCTCCCCACAGATATTGCTGTAGGGGCTCCTTTTGAGGGGCATGGCAAGGTCTACATCTACCACAGCAGTGCAGAAGGGCTGCTGGACAAACCCCGGCAGGTAACGGCCTCATGGGGAGCCCCTCACTGGGGCATCAGGGCTCCAGATCCCCTCCGAGCATCCTATGCTGCAGGGTGGTATGCAACAGGTAAATCCATGGGGCTGGTGAGCAGTGACTGACACCCCCCCACCAACCCAACTCCAGGTGATCAGTGGGTCAGATCTGGACCCTGACCACATGTGGACCTTTGGGTACTCACTGAGTGGGGGGCTGGACGTGGACGGTAACTCCTACCCCGACCTCCTGGTAGGCAGCTTGGCAGAGAGAATTGTCCTTCTCAGGTGAGGGAGTGGGGGCGGTGGAGGTCTTGCAGCCCTCTGCCCCCCCCCCACCTCGCAGGGACGGCTCCTGCCCCTGCCCGCACCGCAGGGCAGCGCGGTGGGCATGGGGCAATGTGCCTGGCTCCAGGAGCTGGCACCAGGCAAGGAGGGGCTGTGCGCTGCCGGGGGGAGCTCAGCCGACCCCCATCTCTGCCTAGGTCTCGGCCTGTGATCAACATCCTGAACAAGACCTTCACGGTGAGCCCCAGCAAGGTGGACCCTGCCCGGTGCACACCTGACTCCTGGTGAGCCCCCTTGCTCTGCTGCCCCCAGTCCTGCTCGTGGCACTGCGGTGCCAGCGCCCCGCTCATGGCCCCTTCCCCCCCAGTATCACAGTGACCATCTGCTTCTCCTACAACCAGAGTGCTGGAGACCCCAACTACAAGGAGAAGATCAGTGAGTGCCCAGGGGTGCAGGTGTGGGTGCACGTGCATGTGGGGGTGTGCTGTGGGGTGCCCACCAGCACTCGTGCAAGGGTGCATGCACACATAGGTATGTGCATGTGTGCGTGCAGGGGGAGCACA
The DNA here is from genome assembly GCF_023634155.1 of Falco peregrinus. Lineage (NCBI taxonomy): Eukaryota > Metazoa > Chordata > Aves > Falconiformes > Falconidae > Falco > Falco peregrinus. Next base: position 6,150,278 of record NC_073738.1, on the reverse strand, counting down.
TGTTTAAGGGTGGACATGCACACGGGTCAGTGGGCGTGTGTGTGTGCACATGGGAGGGTGTTGGAGGCACGTGTGTGTGCAACACCCATGGCACTCTGCTCTCCCTGCAGCCCTGGAGTACATCCTGGAGGCTGACAAGGACCGACACCCCCCCAGAGTCAGGTTTTTGGGGACTCACTCTGCCACCTACCATGGCATCTTCCCCATGCCCGAGACCCGCTGTGAGTCCAAGGAGCTGCTGCTGCTGGTGAGCATGTGCGAGTGCACATGTGTGTATATGCATGCAGGAGTGCACATGTGTTTGTGTGCGCTGCAGGTTGCTTTACATGTGGTGCTGGAGCTGAGAGACGGGCTCCTGGGAGATAGAGAAGGGGGATGGTGGGGTGTGGAGGAACAGCAGAGTCAGGAAAAGAGGTGGAAATCCATCCAACCATCCTGTGATGAGTTTGTTGGGTCTCTGAGCAGGGTGTGGGCAGGGGCTGGTACCCCAGATGTGCCAGGGGCTGCCTGGCTGTGGCTGGAGCTAGAGGGGGGCTGGAGAGGGAGCTGGGGCTTCACTGATTTCTCCCACCCTGCAGGACAACATCCGAGACAAGCTGCACCCCATCGTGCTCTCCATGAACTACTCACTGGTGGAGAAGCCCAGGACCTTCCAGCTGGGTCCCCACTCCCTCGACGCCTTCCCCGTCCTCAACCAGGACCAGTCCCATGAGAACGAGACCAAGGTGCCAGGGGGATAATGGAGATGCTGGGCTGTGGGCCCCGCAGCGAGCCTGGCCTGAGGGGTGGGAGGAGGCTCACGGGGATGTCCCTGTCCCTCCAGATCGAGTTCCAGAAGGAGTGTGGCTCTGACAACAAGTGCTACAGCAACCTCCAGCTCCAGAGCAGCTTTGTCACCGACCAGAACCAGCCCCTGCACAGGTGACAGCGGGCCCCTCTGGGTCCCCATACACCTCTGTCCCCTGCTGTGCCATCTCCTCGGCCACAGGTCACCCCTCAGCCCCTCCTGGGCTGTGTTGGGTGGTGGTGGGGTCTTTCCATCCCCCTGGGGTGGGCCACCTGTGTACTGAGTGAGGATGGTCTCTGCACAGGCTGAACGGTACCCAGGTGCTGCAGTACAGCCGGGACGTGCGCAAGCTCTACCTGAGCATCAACATCACCAATGTGCCCACCACCCCTTCCAACGGCGAGGATGCCCATGAGGCACTGCTCAACGTCACGGTGCCGGCCAGCCTGCTGCCCTCCTCTGTCCGCCCGGTAGGTGATGGTGTCCCCCTCCCTGGCTGCAGAAGGCACAAGGACGAGGGTGGGCTTTGCCAGGATGGTACTCACCCTCTCCCCCTCCCCAGAGTGGAGCCTGTACCTTTGCAGAGACGGTGCTGTGTGAACTGGGCAACCCTTTTAAGAGGAACCAGAGGGTGAGTGCTCCCCCCCCAGCCCTTTTTGGAGGCTTGGCAGGAAGGTGGGGTCCAGCTGAGCTGCTCCACGGTCCCTCTGTGCTGCAGGCAGAGTTGATCATCACCTTCGAGGCCATTGGGATCATGTTGGACACACGGGAGATCTTGGTGTGGCTGGATCTGTCCACGTGAGTGACCCTGAGTGGGTGGAAATGGGCTGGGAAGAGGGTGCCTGGAGTGATGCCAGCCCCTTTTGCTTGGTGGAAACGCGGTGGTGGATTGGGATCGTATCTGGTGGCATTGCTGGTCTGGGAAGGACAGGAAAGCAGGCAGGGCTCCTGGGCGGGCAGGGCAGGGACCCTGCTGCTTCTGCTGGGAGGGTGGAGGCTGCCCCACACCATCCGGGGGGCTGTTAGCGGCTGGGAGACGCTGACCCCTGTGCCTTGGTAGGCAGAGCACCCAGGAGGATCTGCAGCCCGTGTTGGCCAAGCTGCTGGTGGACTATAGCATCCAGTCCTCGCTGACCATGTGAGTGCAGCGAAGCTGTGCCACCCTGTCCCTCTGCATCCCCTCCACCCGCCCCTCCTGAATTTGGCTGCATGGGGAGTGGGCACGGCCCCCTGTGTCCCAGGAATGGGGCAGACAGATGCCCCAGAGATGCTCCCTGCCCCTCTGCCCCACTGACCATGCCTGTCCCCCACCCCGTCCTGTCCCCAGAGCCTCCTCCCATGCCCAGTCACACTTCAGTGGGATGGTGGTGGGCGAGTCGGCCATGCAGAGAGAGCAGGACGTGGGCAGCCCCCTCAGCTTCGACTTCCAGGTGAGCTGGGGGGTGGCTACTGCCGGGGGGGTCGGGAGCGCCGGTCTCAATCTCCTGCTCTGCTTTGCAGGTGACCACCAAGGGCGAGTCACTGGGCACCCTGGGCACCATCCTGCTGGGCTTCGAGTGGCCCTATGAGATCCCCAACGGCAAATGGCTCCTCTACCCCACGGAGATCCTCGTCAACAGCAATGAAACCTGCCAGCCCCCCGGGGGGGTCATTAACCCTCTCAACCTCACTGTGAGTGACCTTGTCCCTGCTGCTTTGCAGGGATGTGTCCCTGCCCCATTGCCACCCCATCAGCCCAGTGTGGGCAGAGCTGCCTGGGCTCTGATGGGGCTTGTCCCCCCCTGCAGCTGCTGGAGGACCAGGCATCGGCCCGACAGAGGCGGGAGCTGGAGCCCCCCGAGCCAGCAGAGCCCCCCATCACCCTGGCCACCGCCAAGAAGGCCAGGTCAGAGGTGGTGCTGGTGAGTGGGGGCTGTAGGAGGTGGAGGGGGGCCAGCAGCACGTGCCCTGTACTGGGACCACTGTGCACGCTGCTTCTTGGCCCCAGTGCAGTGCATTGTGGGCTCTAATTTCCCCCCCCCAATGCCCCTCTTACCTCCCAGAGCTGCTCCAAGGGCACTGCTCGCTGCATCTGGTTTGAGTGCGCCCTCCTCCACACCCAGCACCCCACCACCTTCAGCATCCGTGCCCGCGTGTGGAACAGCACCTTCATCGAGGTCAGTGCGGGACCCCGTGGGGGGTGATGGGGTCAAGGCTGGGCTGCTCCCTTGGGGACAGTGCTGAAACAGGGCACCGAGCTCCCCAGGTCTTGCCTCAGAAGCTAACACCTGTCGCTTGCCCCCCATCATCTGTGTGTTCCTGCCATGCCCCGCCCTGTCCCTGTGTTCCCCCACCACCCACATCCCTGCAGGAGTACAGTGATTTCGACCGGGTGAAGGTGGACGGCACCGCGACGCTCTTCCTTCGGACCCACATCCCCACCATCAACATGAGGAACCATACGGTGCGGGTGAGTGATGCCAGAGCCTCTTATTGGGACAGGCTGGGAGCCACTGGGAGCTCTTCCCCTGATGGGGCTCTTCTTGGCCCTTCCAGTTCTCTGTGGACGTGGACTCAGAGCTGATAGAGGAGCAGCCGGCCGAGATCGCGCTGTGGCTGGTGCTGGTGGCGGTGGCAGCTGGGCTGCTGCTGCTGGGGCTCATCATCCTCCTGCTCTGGAAGGTGAGGGGGTGCCCGGTTCCCCTCCCAGGGAGGGGTGCAGGAGCCGTGCTGAGAGCTGACAGGCTCGTGTCACTGGTAGCTGCCATCCTCCCCACCTGGCAAGGATGCTCAGAGTGGTGGGTGGAAGGTGCCCCCCCAGGTTGGAGGTGCTCACCTGCAGAGTGATGAGAAAGAGGAGCAGAGAGCATCCCGACTTGTCAGCTGGTGCAAAACGTTTTGGGAGTTGCAAATAATAAAACCCAGCCAAAGCAGGGTTCAACGATGGCACCTCCTCACCCCCAATGCCTCCCACCTCCCCCTGTGCTGTAGGGATTGGGTGGGGTCCAGCCTTCTGGGGACCCCCAGCCCCCTGGGGGACCCCCTGACAGGAGGTTAGGTAGATCTGCCAGGCCACCCACCCTGTAGCATCCCCAGGAGTGAGCACCGGGGTGAGGGTGCAATAGGGCAGCTTTCCGCCCTGCTCCCCCCCACCCCACAGGACCACACCCCCTGGTCCCTATCCTGTCCCCCCATGACCCCTGTCACCTCCTTCCTCACAGTGCGGTTTCTTCCGGCGGGCCAACACGCGGGCCATGTATGAAGCCAAGGGGCAGAAGGCAGAGATGAGGATCCAGCCATCAGAAACCGAGCGGCTGACAGATGACTACTAAGGGGGGGGGCAGCCCCACTGCCCCCCCCCCCAGGCGCCCACGCCACCCGCTTGGTAATGCCCCGTGGGGGCCAGCTGCAGCGGCATCCTCCTCCTCTTCAGCCTTCTCTCCTCTTCCTCACTGCCTCATCTCTCCTATAGGGTCCCTATAGGTGACGGGGGGCTCTGTGGGGTCTCTCCCGGTGGCTCCAGGACTGCTGCTCCCTTTGCCTCTGCTCTCCACCAGCTCTGGGGTCTCTCCCTCACCCGCCAGTGTCGCGCCCCAGCCTCACACTGACCCTCTCCCTCCTCCCCCCAGTGCGACTTCTTCCAGCGGACCCGCTACTACCGGATCATGCCCAAGTACCACGCGGTGAGGATCCGGCAGGAGCAGCGCTACCAGCCCGGCGGCCTCCTGCCCCGCCGATGCAAGAAACACTGGGTGACCAAGTGGCAGGAGCCAGAGAAGTACTACTGAGACCCCCGCCCACCCCCTGGCCCATGTGAGGGGAGCACGAGGGCCCGTGTTTGATTTTGCACAAGTGCATTCCCCCCCTCCCCAGCCCCTCCACCTGCCTCCCCCTGGGATGCGGCCACATCCCAGTGCTGGCTTCCGCAGCTCCCATCTGCCTCCCTGGGCTAGCGGCACGCAGCCCCACTCTTGCACGCTCGTGTCTTGCACGTTCGTGGGGGTGAGCCCCAAAGATGCCCCCCCCCCCCCCAGTTCCCTGACAGGACTGCTGCTGGTCTCACCGAGTGCCTTCCCCCCCCCCCACCCTGTGCAGACACTCCTCACAGTGTCCCACATGTGTCCTTACATGCTGGGACATGTCCTTGCACCACGCTGGGACATGCTTGCTCCCCACCCCCCTGCATCCCCATTCACTGGGTGTGGGACCCCCCCCCCTCTGCTTGCCCCCAGGCTCCGTGTTGTCGTGGGGATGGGGGTGGTGAGATTGCATTCCTTCCTCCCCTGCCAAGCCCTCCCCAGCACAGCGCAGGGGCCTGGTCCTGCATGTCCAGCGCCCTCCAGTCTGTACTGGACACAGCTTTGACTTGGGGGGTGCATGTATGAGGCCGGGTGTGGGTCCCCCGCAGCCTTATCTCCCGTGGGCGCTGCCCCAGGGGTTAAGTTATGCCGTGTCTCCTGTCGGCATTTGGGTGTTGAGCCCCGGAGCACGGTCGGTACTGGGGGGGGGGGGGCCCAGGACCCCCGGACCCCGCTTACCTACCCCCCCCCCCCCCCCCCCGTTGCCCCCATTGCGGGGCCCAATAAAGCCTCGCTCCGGGATTTGTAACCCCTTGTCTCCGTGTCACGGCTGACAGGGGGGTAGGGGTGGGGAAGAGGGTTGTGTTTTACCGGGGGGTGCCCTGGGCAGGAAGGGGAGGGGGGGGCAGTGCTCCGGGTGAGGGGGATGGGGGGGGGGGGGATGGGTCAAGGAGAGGGGGCTTACGGTGGGGTGATAGGGGGCCGGGCTGGGCTCAGCAGACCTCGCAGCTCCCCCGGGCAGCGAGGAGTCAAGCGGGGGGGGGGGTAGCTCCGGGCCAGGCGGGGTTACAGCTGGGGGCGTGGCCGAGCGGGGGCGGAGCTAGCGGGCGGTGATTGGCAGCGGGGCGGGTTGTTTGCGCGCGGCGCGCCGGGGCCGGGGCCGGGCCGGGGTCGCCATGCGGCTGCTGCGGTGGCTGGGGAAGCGCGCGGCGCTGGCCGGCGTGCCCACCTACATCGAGCACTTCAGCAAGTTCTCGCCATCGCCGCTCTCCATGAAGCAGTTCCTGGACTTCGGTAAATACCCACACACCCCCCCGCCGGTGGGTGTCTCCGGGAGGGAGACACCCCCTGACGTCCACCTGGCCCGAGTAAATACCCCCGCCCCGCGGGGCACGGCCGGGCTGGGGGCGGTGCTCCGGGAGGGGCCGCCGTGCACCCCCGCAGGGAGAGAAATACTCGGAGGGGGAGGGGGGCTGCGGGCGCTGCCCCTGGGGAGGGACCCGCCCCGGTGGGTGTCTGGGCCTGGGTGGCTGTAACCCCCCCCCCCCCTCCCCCCCCAGGTACCCGGTGATCGTGTTTCGGGGGCGATGTTACCCCCCAGATGCCCCCCAGCCCGGGTAAATATTTCTCCTCGCCGCCCCTGCCCTGGCCAGGGAACATCCGCTACCGGGTAAATAACGGGCTGGGAACTGGTCTCCTGGTGGGCACCTGCCGGAGCAGGAGGTCCCCCGTAACGACCCCCGGGGTGCTACCCCCGGCGGGCAAGTAACAACCTGGGAAGCCACCCCCCTGGGGGATGGCTGGGTGGGTGTCCCCCCCCCCTTGCCGTGCCCCTCCAGGTGAGTCCCCGGTAAATACCCCCATATGGGGTGACTCCTGACCCCACCAGCTAAATAACCCTGTGTGTGGGACCCCTGGCCAGGTGTTCCTTGCACACCCCCAGTCATCCCCCTCCCGCCTTGGTAAATACCTGCTTGGCCCCCCAGCACCTCCAGGTGGGTGACACAGGCCCCCCACTAAGCAAAGGCCTCGAGGAAATACCCCAGGGAGGTGGAGCTGCCCCCGCCCACCGCTGTCACCGGTCCTGGGCTCCTCCTGCCCCCCCTTCCCCGGGAGTTTCAATGTCAGCACTATGTCTACCTGCGTCCCCCTCTGTGCTTGTCCCAGCCAAGGCTGGCGGCTGCACCCGGGGGTCCTTGGCCCCTGCCCGGTCCCCCCCAGCTTCTGCCCCATCCCACCAGCGCTGGGATCCCTCCTCAAGTCCTCCTCATGTACAGCTCCGCCAGTGTCCCTTGTCCCTGGGGTTGTGCCCCTCTAGGGCCTTGGGGACGGTTTTGCTCCCCCCCGCCCCCCCGCAGCCTCGCTGGGCGCCAGCCCCTGGTTGGGGACACCCATATCTTTGGGACACTTCGGCGTGTCCCCGTGGCAGAGGCTCTCAGCAGCCTGGTGCCACCAGGCTGGTTTGGGTGTCCCCAGCACTGATGGTGGCCCGAGTACTTCTCTGCTCAGAATCACCCGCAGGGGGGCTTTCCAGCCCCAGTCTGAGCTGTACTGGGCTGTACTGGCCACCTAGGTCACCCTCCCCAGCAGGCCGCGCTGTGCCCCTTGGGGTCCTCCTCCAGCCAGGGGCAGGGACCTGCTTCTGCCTCCTCTGCTCCTGCCCTGCCAGCCGTCCCCTCCCCAAGAGAAGCAGCAGTGCAGCCAGCCCTGGGGCTGGGGGTGTTGAGCTGGGGCTCAGCCCGTGTGTGTCCCCCCCAGGCTCCAGCAATGCCTGTGAGAAGACCTCCTTTGCCTTCCTGCGGCAGGAGCTGCCCGTCCGCCTCTCCAACATCATGAAGGAGATCAACCTGCTGCCAGACCGCGTCCTGCGCACTCCCTCCGTCCAGCTGGTGCAGAGCTGGTGAGATGGGGGGGCCTGGGGGGGCCACTGCTGCCTCCGGGACCACCCAGCCCCACACCATGTCGGGTGTGGAGGTGCCGCCACCACCATCTGTATAGGTCCTGCTGCCACCACGGGTCCTGCTGCTGGGGGTCCCCCCCACTGGTACTTGCGTGGATTCCGCTGCCACCACAGGTCCCACTGTTGTTGCTCACGGGGGTGCCACTGCTGGCGCTTGTGCAAGTCCTGCTGCCAGGGGTCCCACTGCCCCAGGTCCCACCATTGTCACCCAGAGGGGTCCCACCACTGTCACCTGCCTGAGTGCCACCGTGGGTCCCACCGCTGTCACCTGTATGGCTCCCATTACTATCACAACTGCCACTGCTGTCATGGCAGGGGATCCCACTGCCACCACAGGTCCCACCACCACTGCACGTCCCGCTGCTGCCACCGACTGTCCTCCCCAGCTGGTCTGGAAGAGGGACAGGGACAGGTGGCTGGCAGCTGGTGCCATGCCATGCCCTTGGGTGACAAAGGCTGCAGGCCCTTTGGTGACACCCCCATACCAGTGGGGTATGGGGGGACCCAGCCATTGCGGTCACTGGTGCCGCCTTATGTCCTGCCCCAGCCTGAAAGGGCTGAGCCAGCTCCAATGGCTGGGGGGGTCCATGTCCTTGGGGGTGGGTGGTGTCTGGGTGTCCCATTAAGTACCGTGTCCCCCTGCCAGCTCTGGCATCGTGAACCTTCTCCTAGTGCCACCACGTGACGAGTTGTTTGTGCAGTGTCCTCAGTCCCTGCCAGCACTGCCTGGCAGCAGAATGCAGCCGTGCCATGCTCCTGCAGGCCTCCTGCAGGGACTCCGGCTTGCAGGGACCCTCATGCCTCTCACCCCATCGGAGGGCCTGCATCTCCAAGTGTCCCCAGAGGCCACCATGGGGGCAGGATAAGCTTGGACCCCCTGCCAAGCACGGGGTGGTTTCATGGGGCAGCAGCTTTTGGGGGGTGGTCCTGGTTGAGGGGGTGCTGAGCCCCTCTCCCTGCATGGAGCAGCACCCCAGGGCACCCTGTGCCCCCCTGCTGTGGGGTGCCTGGGGTGTTCTTTGGCTTTAGGGGCACTGGGTGGGGAGTAACCAGCTCCTTCCCCAGGTACGTCCAGAGCCTGCTGGACATCATGGCGTTCCTCGACAGGGACCCTGAGGACCAGGCCACCCTGGGACAGTAAGTTGGCAGGTGACAGCGTGTCTTTGACCCCTCTTGTCTCCGGTCCTGGGGTGTCCCCTCCTCCCAGACCCACAGCAGCGAGAGCTGGCGTCACCGAGGGGCCTTGGCACCCTGCACCCTATCTATACGGTCCCCAAACTGCCCCCACTATACCAAGCCCTGAGCAAGGTATCAGCAGACTGCTCTGGGTTTCCCCAGTGCCACCAGCTCCTGGGGAGAGCTGGACTGGATCGAGGCTCTGCCCGGACCAGGTGTCCCCCAGCTCCATCCCATTCCCCTTACCAGGTTCACAGATGCCCTGGTCACCATCCGCAACCGGCACAACGACGTGGTGCCCACCATGGCTCAGGGGGTCATCGAGTACAAGGAGGCCTATGGAGATGACCCCGTCTCCAACCAGAACATCCAGTACTTCCTCGACCGCTTCTACCTGAGCCGCATCTCCATCCGCATGCTCATCAACCAGCACAGTGAGCGGCCCAGGGGTCCCCGACTGCCCTGGGGGTCCCCCGGGGATCCCTCACTGCCCCAGGCATCCCCCTCCTCCAAGTGTCCCAACCTGAGCACCCCTGTTAGTCCCGGGCATACCCCCCAGCCCCAGGGATCCTGCCCCTGCCCTGAGTGTCCCCCAGCCCCCAACCCCGTGGCTTGTCCCAGCCCTGTGCTCCCCCCGCCCCAAGACATACTAGCCCTGTGTATCCCCCCCAGCCTTAGGCTTTCCCTCTGCCCTGCCTCTCCCAGGCACCTCCCTACCCTGAGATGTTCCCCGTTCTGCTCTACACGTGTCCCTGTCCCCCATGTCCCCACCCATCCCCATATGTCCCCTTCACTCCTCAGGGGTGGCTGGGCACATCCTGGGCTGTGGGGTGGCCCCAGGTGTCTCTGGAGCTGAGACAGGGTCCCCACTGCCTGCTGTTCTCCTTGTCCCCTCTCCAGCTCTGCTCTTCGATGGCAGCACCAACCCTGCGCACCCCAAGCACATTGGGAGCATTGACCCCCATTGCAGCGTGGCCAACGTGGTGAGAGGTCTGTGGGGACCAGGGGGCTCCCACTCCCACGGGGGGCATGAACTGGGGGAGTTGAGGGTCCCCCTGATCTTCCCCTTGCCCTGGGATCCACCTGTTTGGAAGCCATTTGTGTCACAAGTTTGGGTGGACCTCAGCCAAGGTGTCAACAGTCCCCTGTGCTTTGGGGTTACCCCAGAAGACCCCAAAAACTTCCTGGTTCTGTAGGGATGGAAAATATTTGGGAGGGAGAGGGCCCCAAACACTTCTCCTGCCTTCATGCTGGGTGTGCTGACCTCTCTGCCTCCCCCTCCCAGATGCCTACAACATGGCTAAGCTCCTGTGTGACAAGTACTACATGTCCTCGCCTGACCTGGAGATCGAGGAGGTGAATGGTGAGGCCGGGCTGGGGGATGTCCCTGCTGCAGGGGATTCTCGGGTGGCTCATTTGGGGCTGGGGAGGACAATGATGCTGACAGCTGCTCTCCTCCCTGCAGCGAGCAATGCCCAGCAGCCCATCAACATCGTCTACGTCCCCTCGCATCTCTACCACATGCTCTTTGAGCTCTTTAAGGTAACCCCAGCCCCATCAAGGGGGGTAGGAGGGAGGTTGTGGGGCGTCCCCTGAACCACAGCTGACCCTGTGCCCGCAGAATGCCATGCGAGCCACCGTGGAGAGCCATGAGAACAGCCCTCGGCTGCCGGCCATCAAGGTGATGGTGGCCCTGGGCCAGGAGGACCTCTCCATCAAGGTGCATAAGGGGCCACCGGCTCCATCCCAGAGGGTCCCGAGCCCGGTCCGGGGAACACTTAGTTGTGGGGGGAGCCAGGAGTGGGGTTGTGACCCCCCCAGCATGTCTTGCAGATGAGTGACCGGGGCATGGGTGTCCCCCTGCGGAAGATCGAGCGCCTCTTCAGCTACATGTACTCCACCGCTCCCACCCCACAGCTGGGCACTGGGGGGGCCCCCCTGGTAGGTGCCATGGGGGCCCTGCATGGCCCTGGGGGACAGGGAATGGGGTGCAGGTCTGTGGCTAGGGGTGGTGTGGGGATGTCTGCGCTGTGGGGACATTAGGAGTGCTGGAGGGTGGCACAGTAGCCATCAGGGTGGCTTGGGGTGCCTGCGGTGTCATGGGGGTGTTTGGGCTTGGCTTGGGGACATTTTGGGGTGCCTGGGGGTGGCATGGGGATGTTTTGAAGTGGCATGGGGACACTTTGGTGTGCTTGGGTGTGACCTGGGGACACTTTGGGGTGGCAGGGGGACATTTGGGTGTGTGCATGGGGTGGTTTGAAAGTGGCGTGGTGACCACTGAGGGTGCCTGGAGGTGGCACATGGACACTCATGGGTGCACTGGTGCTGCTTGGGGTGACATAGGGAGGCTTGGGGTCCCCTGGGGGTACTGACCCCAGCACCAGGGACCCCCGTACACCACCTCCTCCTCCCTGCCAGGCCGGATTTGGCTATGGCTTGCCCATCTCTCGCCTCTACGCCAAGTACTTCCAGGGGGACCTGCAGCTCTTCTCCATGGAGGGCTTCGGCACCGACGCTGTCATCTACCTAAAGGTGGGTGTTTCCCCCGGCACCCGGGGTCTGCAGCCTCTGCCCAGGGGGACAGGGCCCTCCCCAGCCCCCTGTGTCTCCCGCAGGCCCTGTCCACGGACTCGGTGGAGCGATTGCCGGTTTACAACAAGTCAGCGTGGCGGCACTACCAGGCCAGCCAGGAGGCAGGGGACTGGTGCATCCCCAGCACCGAGCCCAAGAACACCTCCACTTACCGTGTCCCCTAGGGTCCCCCCTGGGGGCTCGCTGCCCGCTCAGGCTGTAGATAGCCCTCACCCCAGGCGTTCCCCATCACCCAGGGGTGGTGTTTTAGCATCCTGGTTCTGCCTCCCGCCTCCACCGCGGTTGTTAGGACTTGTTGGGAAGCATGTGAAACGTGGGGTGGGGTTCCAGTGGGATGGGGGGTCCCAGCACCCCCCTGCCTTGGTGGCACTTAGGTATGTAGCTGGGGGTGGCATTGAAGCAGCATGGAGAGGGTAGAGCCCCTGTTGCCCCCCCCCCCCCTCCCCCGCCACCTTGGCACCGACCCCGGGAGGTGCACACTAGGGGTACCGCAGGAACAGCGAGGGACTGGTCCTTCCCCAGTATGACCAGCAGCACTTCTCTGCCCCTCCAGCCCTGACAGGGTTGGGGGACCAGGCTTGAGCCCCTCCTCCCCAGCTCCCTGTGCCGTCCCTGGTATTGCACTACTGAGCTGTTCTCATCTGTGTGCGCCGCCACTCCACACCCCTGTGCTCTCCTTGGGGTGGGTTCCCCACACACGCTCTGACCTGCTCGGGAGCTTCCCCCTGCCCCCCCCAGATACCCTTCCCCCCGCCCCCGCTGTCAGTAAATTGGATGTTGACTGAGCTCCTGGTGTGGTGTTTTGAGGTCCCAGGAACCACCCCTCCTTTGCACACACCCCCCGCAACTGGGTCACTGCCCCCCCGCATGCCTCAGTTTACCCACCCTGGGGCCACCCAGGCTGGTGAGGAGGCTGTTGTGTTGCACCCCCCTGGGCACAGTCACAGGGTGGCACTTGGGGACACTGGTCCTGGGGAGGAGCCGTGCTCTGTCCCCCCCAGCCTGGCACTGAGATCCCCCCACCCCATCTTGTTCCCTAGCCCCATCCCAGTCAGGCTCGCACTGGTCGCACTGGTTTGCACTGGCCCTCAGTACCCTTTTATTTCCTGGGGTGTCCTCCGGGGTGCCATATTCGCGGGTGGGGTGGGTGGGTTTCTGCATTCACTTCCCACACCCCAACCTGGAGGGTGTGCACATCTGGAGGGGGTCAGGCCATGCACTGTCCTCAGCTGGTGCCACACCATGCTGGGGGCCGGGGTGAGAGGGGTGGCTGTGACCCCTCCGGACCCCTCGGGTTGGGGGTGATGGGACAGGGAGGGAGGGGGGTCCAATGTGCCTTTTGCATCCAGAAAAGGGGCCTGTGAGGGGCCCGGACTGTGCCCATGGGGTGCAGAGAGGGCAGTCGTGCCTGTCTCAGCCTGGCATCGCTGTCCCTCGGCCACAGCGGCCGTGTGGCCACAGCGGCTGTGCCGGAGCTGGGTGTCCCCAGGGCATCCTGGGGGCTGTGGGTGGGGATGGGGTGCAGGGGTGCTCCTGGTCCCCCCTTAGCTCCACCGTTGCTCCTGGTCCCTCTTCTTCTGCTTCTCCCGCTGCTTCTCCGCCTTCTCTTGGGCCTTGCGCTCCTTCTCCACAGCTAGGCTCAGCTCCTTGAGCTTCCGCTTCAGCACTGCACGGTCCTGCGAGCTGCCCACGCCCAGCGCCTGCCGGCACAGTGGCGCTGGCAGTGGGGCGACATGACCTCCCCCGTGGCCATGGGGTGCCAACACCCCCCTGCCCTACGGACCAGCCCCTTGGGGTACCTGGAGCCCCCCGCATTGCCTGTCCTCAGGATCATCCTGCTGAGGTACCTTATGTCCCCTGTGCACCAGCCCCTTGGGGTACCTAGAACGTCCTGACTCCTTGACTTGTCTGTTGGGATACCTGGAACCTCCCCCCACCTCCTGCCCCGCGGAGCAGCCAGTTAGGACAAGAGATTTTAGGTACCCTGTGATGAGCCCGTTGGGGTATCTAGAGCTCTGCCTAGAATCCCAGACAGACCTCCTGCCCACTGGAGCACCCCATGGGGATACCTTAAACTTCTTACCCCATAATTCAGGTTGCTGGGGTACCTGGAACCCCCTGCACCCCAGCAGAAGAGGCTCCCCCAGCCCCATACCTTGAGCTTGGCACCATCAAGGTGCAGGAGCCGTGGACCATCAACACCATGGGCCGAGAACTCCTCCACATACTGCTCCAGGTTGAGGCTCTCCAGCCACTGTCCCACCTGCTGGCACGTCCAGCCTGCGGCCGCACCAGGGGGCTCATCCAGGAACTGGGCACAGGGGCTGGGTGTTACCGGGGGATCCCCATGGCACCTGTGGGGAGGGACCCCGGCCTCACACCCCCAGCGCACGCTCACCTCGTCCGAGGACTGTGACAGGGTGTGGTAGGGGTAGGAGCACTTGGTGGGGGGGGGGCCAGGCAGGCGTGGGCTGGCACTGGGCGGTGGGGAGTCCTCACTCAGCGTCGAGTCCTGGGGCAGCAGGAGGGGCGAGGGCAGGGCTGGCCCTGCTGCCCCAGAGCAGTCTGCAGCCCCCCAGCACCCCCCCGCAAAGGGCTCTGGCTCCCTATAGGGCTCCCAGACTGCGTGGGGCTTTGATCCCCCCTAAAGCCATCTTGATCCTAGTGGTCTTTGAACCCTCTCCCTATGGGGAGAGGGTTCCTATGGGGCTTTGAGCTCCCCTCGTAGCTATCGTGACCATAAAGCTTTGATACCTTTCCCCTATAGCTATCTTGACCCTATGGGGCTTTGTCCCCAGTTCCTATAGCTGACTGTAACCTCTTCTCCTATAGCTCCTAACTCACAGGAGCACCAACCTCCTTCTCTACAGCTCCCTGGCCCTATAGGGCTCCCATACCCTCCCCTATACCCACCCACCCTACAGGGCCAGGAGCCCCCCATTCCTGGGCACTGACCTGGGAGGCAGATTTGGCAGGGCTGAGCCCCTCATGCTGGGGGGAGCCGGTGGGTGATGCGGAGCCGGGGGAGGCTGAGCCCCTCGCACTGTCCGAGAACCAGGAGAAGGGCAGGAAGGGTGACCCTGAGGGGCGGCTGGGACCCTCCACCACCTCCCTGGGGACAGAGCTGTGTTAGGGCACCGGGGCCGTCCCCAGGAAGCACCCCCTGCCCCGGAGAGGGGGCTCTCACCTGCTGCCCATGGACAGGCGGTTGCTGCCCTTCTCCTTTCGGCTTTTGCTGGAGGATGCCCGGCGCAGGGTCACCCTGGGTGGGAGAGAGCCAGGTTGGCAGGGAGTGAGGTGCCCAATGGCTGTGCTGCCCCCACGGCTCCCAAGTCCCCACCCCCATGCATCCTCGGAGACCATTCCATCACCTTCAGAGGATCCTCCTCCCTCTGTGCACCCCTCCATCTTTCCTTCCAGGCATCCATGTCCTTCCAGGCATCTCTCCATCTATTCCTGCATCTTTCCATCCCTTCTCCAGCCCTGCATCTCTATCCCTTCTCCATCCTTTCTTGTGTCCCTCCCTCTCTCCATCCGCCCAGGGCCAGGTCTCACCCCAAATCCAAGAACTTCCTCCGCGTTTTCTTATCGAGCCCCACAATGGGGCTGGCCGGCTCAGGGGGGCTCATGTCCCGACTGTCGTCTGCAGGAGGAGGACGGGAGCATCACCCACTGCCTCCCACATGGGTGCCAGGGTCCCCACATGCCCCCCAGCTGGGGAGGGTCTGGGGAACTCACCTTCACTGTGCCGCTGGGGCCGGGCGTCGCGGCGGGCGAAGCCGGGCGAGCTGTCGGAGCTGTGGCAGGGCTGGGGCAAGGGGGTGCCCGCCAGCCCCTCCTGGGACAAGGCATTGGTGAGGGGCTGGTAGCAGCTGAGGGGGGGCGAGGAGGCTGGGGGGTCCCCCAGCACCCACCACACTGCCCCCACCTCGAAGGAGAAGTCAGCACCATGGGAGAAGGGCAAGGGGGCCGGGGGCTGCCATCGCCCTTGGCTCCCTGGGGGGCACACGGCATTGGGGGAGGGGGGATGTCCCCCATCCCCTCCCTACTCCCAGCCAAGGCATCCCCCCACAACCCTGCCCTTGGGTCCTTGGTGCCCCCTGGGCTCACCGCTGCCTCGGGCCCCTCGTCGCCCTCAGTGGAGCTGGCACTGTCTCGCAGGCGGGAGCGGGATGGCCGGTGCCGGCGGCCCTTGGCCAGGAGCCGCGCGCGGGCCTTCTGCAGGCTGCTGTCCAAGCGCGGCGTCTCTGGAACCACAGCGGTAAAATCTGGGGGTGAAAGAGAGACCGGGGCAGAGAGAGAGAAAGAGAGAGAGAGACAGACGGACGGGGGGGAGGGAAGAGGTGGATGGAGGGAGGGAGGGATGGTGATAGGGAGAAGGAGGAGGACAGACAAATGGAGAGGTAGGGACAAGGAGTTACAAGGGAAGGACAGTTGGAAGGATGGGTGGACAGATGGACAGGTTAGGAAAAGGTGATGGACAGACAGATGGGTAGGGATGAGGAGGTGGGGATGGAGGGATGGACAGGTGGAGAGGTAGGGAGAGGGAAGATGGTGGATGGATGAATGAACAGACAGGTAAGGAAAAGGGCAGATGGATGGACAGGGACAGGGAGGGAGGGATAAGGCCAGAGATGGAGGGACATGGATGAGTGAAGACAGGGATGGAAGGACAGATGGCCAGGTAGGGGCAGGGAGAAGGGGATGGGAGAGCATTGCAGGGAGACGTGGACAGACAGTCAGAGAAGGCCAGCCCGGCAGAGAGGGGACAGAGGGACAGCAGGGCACAGGGACAAGGTAGGAGAATCAAAGGATGGGTGGGGGATCCCAGTGGAGGCAGTGGGGGATGTGGATGGATGGATGGGGCACCCCGGTGGGGTGGGACAGGGGACATAGGACAGAGGGACAGAGAGAAGTGTTCAAAGAGATGCCCTGGCACAGGGAGAGGAGCAGTGGGGTGTCCCCAAGGACAGAGTGTCCCTGGCACCCGGGAGGAAGAAAGCTTTGTCCAGAGTCTCACTGGGATGTCCCTGATGTTCCTGCCCTGTCACAGCCTCCTGCACCCTAACGCCAGCCCGAGGAGCAGCTCTGGGCAGTGTCCCCTGCTGTCTCCCCATGTCTGTGTCACCCTGTGCACATCACTGTGCCCACACCCACATCCTTGTGTGCCCCATGTGTCCCTGTGTCCCCATGTCCCCCTGCCCCATGCACGTCCCTAAGCCCACACGTGTGTATCTGTGCCCCATGTGTGTCCCCTGCCCCACACATGTCCCTCTGCAGGTGACTGCATGCCCCATGCCTGTCTCCAAGTACATGTTGTCCTCAGGCCTAGCTCTGGGGTCCCCCTCCCTCGCAGTGGCAGGCAGAAGGACACTGGGGGTGGGTGGGGACCCGTGGGGGCAGCACCCATGGGTGATTCTGCACCCCACGGGCCCCTGGGGACTCACCGAAAACCTCATCCACATCCTGCAGTTTGGAGACAGACATGGTGGGACAGAGCTGGGGACAGAGGGGACAGTCAGGGAGGGGGGCACCCCATGCCAAGGGGAGGGGGGTGAGGGGGAGTCGAGGAGGGAACTAAGACCCCTGTGCACTCAGACCCTCTGTGCGTAGGGGTGGGAAGGGGGTGTCCCCCTCCTAGTGTCCCCATTCGCACAGCGTCACAGCGCCGGGGGGCAGGGACTGGGGAGGGAGCAGGACGCAGCACACACCTTCCCCCGCTCGTGGAGGGCAGCCCCCCCCGGGGGCATGTGGGGCAAGAGCAGGCTGGGGGCGGTGGGTATGGGGATGCTCTTTGCAGGGCAGCTGGGAAGGGGTTAAATCTCTCTCCCTTCCCCCCAAATCCCTGGTGTTCGGGGGTCTCTCCGGTGTGTGTGGGGGGGGGACCTCATGCCTTGGCAGTCTGGTGGGGGCTGGCAGGGTGAGGGGGGGCAGATCCGAGCCCAGCTCCCCCCCAGCCCCTCCCTCCCCCCAGGGAGCCGGGCCAGCGCTGTCGTGTGGGGCTGGGAAAGGGGTCTGGGCTGGGGGGGAGGGGGGGGCTGGGGGCAGTGCCGGGAGCAGGTACGTTACCGGCAGGGGACAGTACCGTCGCGGGGTGGTGGTGTACCGGGATGCTGTACCGGAGATGGGGCCGTACCGGGGCTGCTGTACCGGGGCTGGGGCGCTACCGGGATGCTGTATCGGGGCTGGGGCCGCACCGGGGCTGGGGCCGTACCGGGGATGCTGTACCGCGGGTGGGGCCGTACTGGGATGCTGCACCGGGGGTGGGGCCGTACCGGGGATGCTGTACCCGGGGATGGGGCTGTACCGGGGATGCTGTACTGGCGATGGGGCTGTACCGGGGATGCTGTACCGGGGGATGGGACTGCACCGGGGGTAGGACTGTACCGGGGATGATGTACCGGGGGTGGGGCTGTACCGGGGTCGCTGTCCGGTGGATGGGGCTGTACCGGGGGTTACGCCCAGGTCCCCCGTCCCCCTCCCCCACTCACCCGCGCTCCTCGGGCATCCTGGGCACCTCCCGCCGCCGGGCCGGGCCGAGGGCGCCGGGGAAGCGCCGGGCAGCCGGGCCGAGCCGAGCCGAGCGGAGGGCGCTGCGGAGCCGGGCCGCCCCGCCGGGCCGGGGGCCGCAGGGGGGGGGGGGGACAGGAACCCGGAAGCGGCCGGGAGCGGGGGGGGGGGGGGCCGGGATCAGCCGCCCCGCCCCGCCCGGCCCGGCCCGGCCCGGCTCGGCCCCGGTGTGCGGCGCGGGCGGCAGTGCTGAAGGGACAGCGCCTGCGGGCGGGGCCAGGGCACGGGCATGGGGACACACACGCACTCCGCCTCCCCCGGCCCTCCCCTGCCACCATGGATACACTGGCCTCCCAGTGCCCCCCAGTACCCCCCATCCTTCCCAGTGCCTCCCAGTCCTCCCAGTGCCCCCATCCTTCCCCGTGTCCCCTAGTCCTTCCCAGTCCTCCCAGTGCCCCCCATCCTTCCCCATGCTCCTTAGTCCTTCCCCGTCCTCCCAGTGCCCCCCAATCCTTCCCGGTGAACCCCAATGCTTCCCAGTACCCCCAGTCCTCCCCATCCTTCCCTGTTCCCTCTAGTCCTTCCCAGTCCTCTCAGTGGCCCCCATCCTTCCCCATGTCCCTTAGTCCTTCCCAGTCCTTCCAGTGCCCCCCATCCTTCCCCATGCCCCCTTAGTTCTTCCCAGTCCTCCCAGTGCCCCCCATCCTTCCCTATGCCCCCTAGTCCTTCCCTGTCCTCCCAGTGCCTCACAATCCTTCCTAGTGCCCCCAATCCTTCCCAGTAGCCCCCAGTCCTCCCCATCCTTCCCTGTGCCCCCTAGTCCCTCCCAGTCTTCTCAGTGCCCCCCATCCTTCCCCGTACCCCCCAGTCCTCCCTGTGCCCCCAACCCTTCCCAGTGCCTCCAACCCTTCCCAGTGCCCCCAACCCCTTCCAGTCCCCCCAGTGCCCTCCAGTTTGCCCCCGCCTGGGACAAGGAGGCGTGGGCGACGCTGAGGCCATTTATGGGGCTGGCGGGATGCATGGACGCTGCATTACAAAACGAGGACCAGTACATACATACGTACATATATATATAGTATATACACCCACAGGTATACGTGTGAGATTAAATAACCCCAGCACCCCCCCGGGGCTCTTGCTCCCCGCCCCCCCACTTAAATACTTCCCCCCCCCCCCACCCCAAGTGGCTCCAATCCAGTCGGACACCCACCCCTACCCCATCCCTCCCACGTGCCCGTGCCCTCCTCCTCCCCCTCCCAGTATAACCAGCTCTGGCTCCCAGTTGCCCCCACATCCAGTTACTGTCGGAGACTCGGTACTTTGGGGGGGAGGGGCGAGGGGGCAAAATAGAAACGAAAATAAAGGGATTCCCCCTGGGCCGAGGGGCTGGGACCCCCCTACCCAGCTGGGGTTGGCCAGTGGGGGGGTTCGTCCCAGCCCCAGAGAAATACTGTGATTTATTGGGGGGGGGAGGTATTTACAGTTGGGGGGGTAAGAGCATCGCCCCCACCCTGGAGGAGGACCCCTGTGCATTATTCCCCCCACCCCCAGGGAAGGCGAAAGCCCTGGGCTTGGGGAGGGTGGTGGCAGGTGCTAGGGGGCCCTGGGGGCAACCCCCCCAGCCGTGCCCCTGCAGTGGGGTACCAGGAAGCCCCCAGATCCCCGGGGGGGTTGCGGAGGGGCTGGTGTCACCCCCATGCCCACTGCAGAGGTTGGCAAAGGCTGAGGGGATCCTTCTGGCCCGGTGGTGGTGGCACGGGTGGGGTGGGGGTGGGGGGGCACTTTGGGTCCCCCCCTCCATGGCGAAGGTCCGTGGTGTCCCAGGCACAGAACCCGAGGGGGGCACCTCGCTGTGGGACCGGGGTAAGTCCGCAGGGGCGGGGGGGCAAAGGCAACCAGCCCCTTCCCAGCCGGTGCTCCAGGTGAGTCCCAAGAGGAAGAGCTGGGGACAGCAGGGGGGGACGGGGGGTGCGCTTCCAGCATACCCCCGCTTCGCTGCCCAGTATGGCTCACATGTTGGGGGGGCAGTTCTGTCTGCCCTCCCCCCCCCAACAGCGTCCAACCGGGGTGCCAGCTCTCTGGGGTGCCAGCTCTGTGTCCGGGGGGAAGAGGGGGTCAAGTTGAAGGGAAGGGGGAGGCCGGGGAGGGGGGGCATGCCCCCCACCCCAATTGGTCCATCACGTCACCACGAGACTCACACTGGACACAGACACGAACGCGGGGTGTCCGCACCACCCCACCACCCCCCGGACACCACCACCACCCCCCCCAAGACGTGCCCTGCTCCCCCCTTTGCTGTCTGTGCCCCCAGGGGGGAGTGGGGGGCACCAGGGGGCTTTGGCGGGGGTCTTGGCTCCTCCCTGGTGGGAAGGGGGGGAGGGAACGGGGACAGGGCTGGGGGAGAGAAGCCCCCCCCAAATCGCTGTGGTTTGAGGGTGGTTTAAGTCGGGTTGGAATTTTTCAAAGTCTGCAGCTTGGCCTCCAGTTCGGAGATCTGAAAAACAGCAAAGGGGAGAGAGGTCTCAGCGGGGGGACAGGGGGGCGGGGGGCGGCACAGGGCCGGGGTGGAGGGGAAGGGGAAACAGACACGGGGACACAGAGACACGGGTGTGGGCAGAGACATGGGCATGAACATGTGGCTGGGGGGGGACAGGATGAGGGCACAGGGATGGGGACATGGGGGGACACACGGAGGGGCCACTGGACTTGGAGGGCGCACAGGACAAGGGGGTCAGGACACAGGGGAACTGGGGGGGGGCAGAGACGAAGGGCTGGGGGGATAAAGGGGGGATGACAGGCAGGGGGCCAGCACAGACAGGGTGCTGGAGGGCCGGGGAGGGGCTGGGGGGGCACAGGGCTGGGGGCACAGGGGCGGGCAGGGGGGCTGTTGGCAGACTGGGGGTGAGTCTCTGTGGGACATCAGGGGATGCTTTGGGGGTGACAGGAGGAGGGCACAGGGGTGGGCAAACTGGGGGGCTCTGCTGGGGGCCAGGGGACCTCCCCGCTGCCCGCCTGCACCCTGGTGCCCCCCAGCTGGGCAGGTGCTGGCCCCCCGCTGCCCCTCACGGCAGGTGCTGCGGGATCCTGGGGGATCCACCAACCCCGCAGAGGATCTGCTATGACCCAGCACAGCTCTGGTCCCACACGCTGGGGGGGATCCAGTGTAGCTAGCATGGAATCCAGTGCGATCTGTTGTGGGATCCAACATGACCAGCATGGGATCCAGAGGATCAAGTGTGACCGTGCCTTGCGCAGATCTACCAGGAACCACTGCATGATCCCGCACAAGCAGCCTGGGATCCAGTGCCCAAGATCTCTTTTGATCCATTATGGGATGTCAGACCCTAAAGCAGGATCCACTGCAACCCAAACCCTAGGCAGATCCACTGCAATCCAGTGTGGGATCCAGTGCCAGGAGGAGGATCGGGCGTTCGCCAGCACCCGATCAGATCCACTGCGATCCAGTGCAGGGCACAGTGGCAGGAGCACAATCCGGTGGGAGCCGGCACCCAAAGCAGATCCACCGCAATCCGGCATGGGATCCAGCAGCCGGAGCTCAGTCCGGAGGGGAGCCAGCGCCCCATGCAACTCCGCTACCACCCGGCGTGGGATCCAGTGGCTGGCAGGAGCCGGTGCCTGAGCAGATCTGCTGTGATCCATCCTGGGATCCAGCGGCGACAGGAGCCCATGGGCCGCGACGGCGGCGTGGCAGGAGCAGCTGGTGGAGCGGGCTGGGTGGCGGGGCCGAGGCTGGGGCCGGCCGTGCCCGGGGGGCTCAGGGGCAGCCCGCGTCCCGGCGCCCAGTGCCCACCTTCTCCTGCAGCTTCTCCATCTCCTCCTTGTGCGCCAGCTCCGACTCCTCCAGCACCCGCCGCTGCGCCGTCTCCTTCTTCAGGAACTCTATCTCCCTGTGGGGGCCAGCACATGGGTGCACGTCACCCACACCCAGCACCGGGGAGACCCTCGGGAGGTGGGGCAGGTCAGGGGGGACCCCGGGTGACAGGGAGGGACCGTGCTCAGTGGGGTGGTGGTGCCCGGGGATCTCCCAGGGGACGGTCCCTGCCCAGGGGATGGTCCATGCCCACGGATGAGGGATGCCCAGGGATGAAGGAGTTGGTGCCCCAGGGATGGGTCCATGTCAACGGGAAGATCCCTGCCCACGGGACAGAGGGTGCCCAGGGAGGATTTGGTGCTTTCAGGGATGGGTTTCTGCCCAGAGGATGGTCTGTGCCTGGGGAACAGTTCATGCCCAAGGGATGGGCCATGCTCAAGGGCAAAGGGCACCCATGAAGGGGTCAGTGCCCCACGAGTGGGTCCATGCAAGGGCATGGTCAGTGCCCAGGGAAGGGTCCATGCCCAGGGGGATGCTCTGTGCCCAGGGAGGATCAGTGCCCAGGGCCCAGTGCTGCCCTCACTTTTGCTGGTACTCCTTGATGAGCCTCTTGGCCTTGCTGTACTTGCGCTCCAGGGTCTGGTACTGGGCCTGGGTCTCCTTGAGGTGCTCATCCACAGCCTGGCAGAGGTTCTGTGCCTCCATCCAGTACCCCTCCAGCTTCTCCATCCGCTCCTTGTTCTCCTCCACGCTCTGCTCCAGCTGGGCCTTCTCAGCCCGCCAGCGCGCCTTCTCCTGCTCCAGGCAGTGCAGCTGGGGGACAGCAGGGTCAGGGCATGGCATGGCATGGCCAGGGAGCAGGCATGACATGGCATAGCACAGCACGGCATGGCACGGCACGGCATGGCCAGGCATGACACGGCATAGCACAGCACGGCACGGCATGGCCTGGGAGCAGGCATGACATGGCATAGCACAGCGCAGCACGGTGAGAGGGCTGGGGAAGATGTGGGGAGGTAAGAGGGGATCGGGGAGATGGAGACCCAGGGGGGGCCAGGGAGATGGAAGGGGGTCCCGTCTGCCCGCAGGGAGCCAGGGCACCCACTCACCTTCCTCTTCAGCTGCTGGATCTCGGCCTCGGTGACGGCATGCTTGATCTGGAGCTGCAAGAGAAGCCAGGTGTTCAAATGGGGCACGTGGACACTCTGCCATGTGTGGACACGCTCCCCTGGCAGCCCCCATCCCCTCCTCACCTCCTTGAACTTGTGCACCAGCTTTTCAGGGTCCATCTCCACAGGGGAGAGTGTGTCCTCGTTCTCGGCCAGCTCAAACACCTCAATGGCCATCTCCCCACTGGGGAACATGGGGCTCATCTCCTCCTCCTCATCTGTAGCGTACTCGCCCGTCTGCAGAGGACATGGACTAGCGCTGGCACATGGTGGCCCCCAGCCTGACACCCCAAACCCATCCCACCTGAGGAAACTGAATCACCAGCCCCATATGGGGAGGGGGAACCACATCTGTACCCTCCTGGGTGGGTGCTGTCCCACTCACCTCCTCGTCATCCTCAGTGTACTGGGTGTAGCGCTGCTCGATCATCTCCCGCTGCCACCGCTCCTGCTCCAGCGTCTGCTGGATCAGCTGCGCCACCTCACTCTGCTCCCCTGGCTTCTCCCGCCCAATGAGGAACCTGTGGGGACAGCAGGGCTCAGCCGGGGGTGGGGGGCTCTGACCATGGGGGGGGCCCAAATCAGGGACACCCAGGTGGCACATCCAGGAGACAGTGGGAAGGCTCAGCCAGGGGACGCCCAGGTGGCACAACCAGGGGACATCCCTGCTGGGACAGGCAGTGTTCCTGGGGGGAAATTCCAGGGGGGGAATTATGAGGCCTCTGGATGAGTTGGGGCGCTGAAGGGATGCTGGGATGATGTGGGGGGGCAGAGAGCACTAGGGTGGCACAGGGCAGACAGCGGGCATGGGGACTGGAGGGACAGAGGTATTTTGGGGCAGGGGGACAGCCCAGCCTGGGAGCTGGGGTGCTCTGGGGACAGGCCATGGGGCAGGGTGCACAGGGGGGTCCCCCGGCCCCCCAAACACCCCAGCCCTGGGCCCTACCGGACACGGCCCTTGGTGTTCCTGAGGACGGAGGCGGCGAAGCTCTGCGTCACCCCTACCAGGCTGGTGCCGTCCACCTCCACAATGAGATCGTTCACCTGGATCCTGGGGACAAGGAGACCATCGCAACGGGCCCACCCCTTGCCCACCTCCCCAACATCTCCCACCCCAGGGAACATCTGGCACATCTGCCTGCTCCCACACCAGCTTCTCCATCACCAGCCAAGCCCACAGGCATGTGGCAGTGGGGACCGTGGTGGGTGTTTGGGGCCAGGCAGCCCTTACCTGCCATCCCGGTGGGCCGCCCCACCCTCTGTCACCGTCTTGACGAAGATGCCCAGCTTCTCCAGGCCCATGTCGGCCCCTGCGCCCATGCCAATGATACTGATCCCCAGCCCTTCGGAGTCTGCAGAGACAGACAGCTGTGTCCTGGCAGGGTGCAGCAGCCACCCAACATCAATGGAGTCACCTCCAACCCATCCCCAAGGTGCCACAGGGGCGCTGGGGTGCGGGACAGAGTGAGGACCCACCTTTCTCCAGCTCCACAGGGAAGAGGTCAAGCCGCTCCACTCTCTTCTCCAGCTCGTACTCGGCCGACGCGGCCATGGGGTCGACATCTTCGTTGCGGCGGTCGTAGTCTTCGTTGGAGTAAGTGCTGAAGACCTGCCGGGGCGGAGGGAGCTGCTCAGCGAGGCACCGGGATGGGGCAGACAAGCACCGCAGCCACCCACAGCACCGGCAGCACCTGTGGCTGAGGGGGCATCCCGGGGTAGGGGGAGCCCTGGGAAGGGGCATGGGGGGCATTACTGAGCCTGTGAGATACTGGAGAATCCCCCCCCCCAAGAGTGAGGGGGAGTGTGAGGAAACTCAGATGGTTTGGGGGTTGCCCTGGCAGCAGTGATGGTGCCATGCCCTGCCCACTGTTGAAAGGATAGGTGGATGATGGATATATGGATGGATGGATGAATGGATGGACTGAGGGATGAACAGATGGACTGAGGGATGAATGGCTGGATGGACGGATAGATGGATAGCTGGATGGATGGAAGGATGGATGGATGGAAGGATGGATGGATGGATGAATCGAAGGATGGATGGATGGATGAATCGAAGGATGGATGGATGGATGGATGGATGGATGGATGGATGGATGGATGGATGGATGGATGGATGGATGGTGTGTGCAAGCACTGGCTGCTCTGTGACACAGTTTGGTGTGAGCAGAACTGGCTTGTTCCCCTGCTCCTCCCCTCTCCTTCCCTAGTCAGGGGCTTCTCAGCTCTCAGCCCACCACCTTCTCATGGTCCAAACGGCCCCACGGGAGCAAGGAAGGGCCCTGCTCTCAGGGCAGCCTCACCTCTGCCCTTCCCTGCACCTTACCCCTGCCTGGATACCTCCATCCAAGCCTGAGCTGCCAGCCTGAAGCCCAGGGACCCCAACCCACCATTGTCCCTGGGAGAGGTAAATCCCACCCTAGGTGTGGGGGTTGGAGGGGGTTGGTTTATTCCCCTCATTTTCCACCTAGCAGGTTCAGCTTCCACCTCCCTGTGCTCGCCTGGAGGGATGCCTGGGCACAGGGAGCACCAGGGACTCTGCAGGCCTCGGGGGTCCATGGGCCACCCCTGTGCCCAGGTCTCTGTCCCTCCCAGGCCCACTGTTCCCCATCAGGCTTCACTTGCAGGGTGCTTGGGCACTGAGGAGGGGTCAGCCTTGGGGCTGGGGCTGCCCCTGTCCTCTGGGTCTGGGGACATTGAGGTCCCCAGCCACCTTCAGTCCCAAGGGAGCAGGGATGGGGACGCCTGGGACTGCCGAGGCCTTGTGGCAGCCCCATCCGAGGCCAGGGACGGAACCCAGCATGGGGCATCGAGCCAGAGCGGGGCGATGGAAGGCAAAGGAAGTCAGGACCACACACGTATGGTCCTCTAATGTGTTAAATCCCAGGGGACACTGACCCCCATCATGGGGCACCCCTAAACCCTCCCACACCTGGTCCATAGGAGCTAGCAGCTCAGGAGGGGCTGGGGGCAACCCCACACTCACCCTTGGGCTGGGTGCCCTTGTGCCAGGCACTGAGGTCGGACAATGGCCCCAGCCCAGAGCCAGGAGTGGGGTGCCTTGTCCCCGCACCCTGGGGGGCTGCCTTTTCCCCACACCCTGGGGGGTTGCCAGCAGCCCTCCAGATGGGGACAGGCTGGCCGGGCACAGAGCCTGGCAGATGTCTCCAGAGGGGCCCCAGCTTGGTGATGCTGCCGGGCGAGTGGATTAGGGACAAGACCACAGCGTGAAAGCCTCGCAACAAAGGGTACAAGGGATGAGTGTCAAGGGCCATCGCACAAAGCCCGGTGACATTCACAGATGGGCAGGATCCACCCGGGTGGCTCCCAGGAGTGCTGGGGGTGAGCAGGGCAGGGGACATGCCTTCGTACCCCGTCCACACACAGTCCCCAGGGTGCCGCAGGCACCTGAGCCCACAGCTGCAGGCACACATCCTGGCTCATCCTGCTGTGCCCCCCACCCCTGTCTCCAGGTCTGGGGGTGGGGTGGGATGTGCCAGGGGCCTGCAGGAGGTTCCAAGGGAGAAGCAGCCGGAGCCAGCACAAGCCCAGGGAAAGGGGCAGCATGTGTGCCCCATCTCAGGGTGCAGGGCACCCACCTTGGGGCCCGCGCTGGGGCTGGGTGGGGGTCCCCAGTGCTTCTGGCCCTAACCGCTACAGCAGGTTTGCGGGGCTCAGCATCACCCGTGCACCCAAGGGGGAAGCTGGAGTGCTCACACGCTCAGGTTCCCTCCCCACCGTCTCATGTGGGACCCCAACCATCACCCTGAAGCGGAATGTGGGCAAAAGCAAGAGGCTAAAGGCTGTGCTGGGGCAAACAGAGCACCCCAAAAAGCCCAGCTGCCCATCCATGGAGGGGACACCCTTCCCAGGGCTGGCCTGGCAGGCTCCCACAGGACCAAGTCCCCCCCCAGCATGCAGCCACCCAGCACACTGCCACTGCTGTCCCCTGCCCGGGCCACGGTGGTCCCCGTCCCCCCATCCCAGGTGGGGCCACCCACCCGCTCTGACTCAGAGCCAGAATATAGGCCGAGCTCTAAAAATAACTCAGCTCCGGCACAAAGCAATCGCTGCTTCTCCGGTTGGGGGGATACAAGCAGGAGAGAACACCCCGAAATAGCTGCACGGCCCCTTCCCACCCCATCGCCACGGGAGCATCCCAGATGGGGACCCCAAAACCAGCCAGGGAACGGGGGAGACGGGCGATGCTGCCCCCCGCCCGGCCATGCCGCCAAGACACTTCCCCTTCCTCCACTTCCCGAAACAGTCCTGGGCGCTGGGCTGGGCCCATGGGCAGGGGCAAAAGCCCCTCCACTGCCACCTCATCCCCGGGGACCCGCAGTCTGGGAGGATCCCCAGCACCGAGGGACCACAGGGGACCATGGGCAGAGGGTGGCGGTGCAGCCACGGCACCCAGCACCCTGCACCCAGACATTTCGGGCATCCCCACCCAAAATATGGGGTGGGTCTTGGCCCGTCCCAGGCATGGCAGTGGGTTGGCACCGGGTGCTGCGCATGGCCCACTCCAGTGAGTGCCAGCACCACCCCTCCCCATCACACCGGCCCCAGGGGGACCCCTCGCTGGTGGGGGTGCTGTGCCATGCCAGGGCAGGGGCCTTCATTAGCCAGCTCGTCAGGCCTGGGTGGCCGCCCTCATTCCCCCAGCACAAGAGTATGGCCAAGCAGGATGCCAGGCCCTGTGGCTGGGGGGGGAGCACAGACCCCCACCCCACATCCCTGTCCCTGGCACCAGTCCCCTCCAGGGGTCATCCACCCACCCTGGGGTACCCCCCATCCCCAGCTGCCGCCCACCCCAGGCTGCCCCCCCTCCGCAGCTGCCCCTCCATCCCCAGGCAGTCTCACCTGGATGGGGGCTGTGCTGAACTGGATCTTGCGGTTGGGGACAGGCTCCTCTTCCTCAGACAGCCCAGGGATCTCCACACAGCCTGACTCGGGCTCGTACAGCCCTTCAGCCTCCTCTTCCTCCTCCAGCCCACTGCCCCCCGAGTCCTCCCCGAGCCCACTGTAGGCACTTATGTCCACCAGGTCCGCCTCAGAGAAGTCCTCCTTCTTGGCCTCCTCGTAGGTATCGCCCTCCTCCGCCCGCTCGCCCTTGACGCCCTCCTCGCCTGCAGCTGCCCCCAAGCCCCCTTCCAGCCGGGGAGCGGTGGGCACCTGACCCTCGGCCCCCTTAGCCGGCTGGGGTGCAGGCACTGGTTCGCCTGCCACCGTCGCCTCCTCCTCCTCCTCCTCAGCCTCGCCGCTCTCCTCCACCTCTACCGGCTTGATCTTGCAGACCTCCTGCACCCGTGGGGCAGCCGTCTCCTTCTCCGCCGGCCGGCCGCTCTTCCCCACTGCCTTCTCCTCCTCCGGCGGCCGGCTGCGGGCCAGGGCAGCGTGGCCATCACCCAGCCGCCCAGCCTCGGGGCTTGGCAAGAAGACGCGGGGTCGCTTGCCCACCACCTTGGCATTGAGCGGTCCTCCTGCTCGTCCGGGCGCCTTGTGCAGGTTGTTTCGGAGGTCGGCCTTCTCGAAGACAGCGCTGAGCTGGCTGACGGTGGGCGAGACGGCTTCGGTGTCTAGCTTGTCCAAGGACTCGGTGCTGCCGTTGAACCTCACCACCACGTCCAGCTTACGGTCCTGGAAGCCAGCTCGTTCCTTGCGCAGCAAGAGCTTGGTGGTGGTGGCCTTCTCCTGCGGGCTCCTCTCAAAGATCTTGCGGGTCTCCTGCAGCTTGGAGAAGGGCTTGTCGGGCTTGGAGTCGAAGCGGCTGACCCTCTCCGAGACACTGGTGCCCAGCTTGAGAAGGCTGCCCTGGTCCATGCTCTCGCTGAGGCTGCCGGCGCGGGGCAAGGAGAGGCGGACGGGCTTCTCCTTGGCCTTGGCCAGGTCGCAGGCGCCCTCGGGGCCGGGCGCCGTCCCCATCTGCAGGAACATGTTCTTGATGCGATGGACGTTGGAGCCATACTTCTTACCCCGGCTCTTCTTGCCGTCTTCTCCGTCAGCCTCCTTTGTGGGCGCCAGGGCCTGGATGGTGGCCTCGTAGGCATTGCGGTGGGGGGACGCGCTCCGCAGCCCCCCGCCGCCCGCTGCCCCGCCGGAGGGAGCCCCCCCGCCGGCGGCCGCCCCGCCGCCTGCCTCCGTCCTCAGCATGCCGGCCCCGGGCCGCGCCGCATCGCCCGCCGCCGCCAGCGCCGCTCCCCCCGCCCGCCGCGGCCCCTCGCCGCCTGCCGCGGCGTGGGGAGGGGGCGCCGCGGGGGGCCGCCGCACACCTGCACCGGCCCGCGGGGGGCTGCGGAGCCCGGTCAGGCCATGTCCATCCCGGGGGGGCCCTCCGCCCCGGCCCTGCCTCCCTCCTCCCTTCCCCTCCGCTTCCCCTTTCTCTGTGGCGGCGATGGAGCCGCGGCGGCTGCGATCCGCCCGCCCCGCTGCCCGCAGCGCCCTCTGGGTCTTAGCGGCGCCGCCGCCGCCACCGCCGGGACCCCGGCCCCGCTCGCCGCCCCCCGGCCCGCGCTCCCCCGCGCCGTGCCGCGCCGCCTGGCCCCCTCCCCCGGCCCGCGGGTGGTGCCACCCCCCGGTCTGTCCCTGTGTCCCCCTCCGGCTCTGCCTCCCACCGCGCCTGCTTCTGTCCCTGCCCCCCTGGTCTGTCCCCGTGTCCCCCTCCGGCTCTGCCTCCCACCGCGCCTGCTTCTGCCCCTGGGCCCCCCGGTCTGTCCCCGTGGCCCGCGGGCTGGTCCCGATGGCCCCTCGGTCCCGTACCCCCACCCCCACCCCCGTCTGCGACCCATACCCCCTGGATCTGCCCCTACCCCCTCCTCCCTCCATGCTCCGTGCTGTCCCCACATCCCCTGTTTTTGTACCCATGCCCCACCGTCCCATCCCCATAGCCCCCCGGGTGTGTACCCATGCCCCCCCCCTCCTGTCCCCGTGTTTCCCCCTCCTGTCCCCATATCCCCCCTGAGTTTGTACCCACATCCCCCCATCTCATCCCCTTATCCCCCCCGAGTTTGTACCCACATCCCCCCATCTCATCCCCTTAACCCCCAGTTTGTACCCACATCCCCCAGTCCTGTCCCTGCACCCCTCCCGGCTCTGTCCCCACATCCCCCTGCACCTCCTCCCTGGTCCCCTCAGCCTTGTCCTTGTGTCCCCCTGCTCCCATCCCTCGGGATCCCCACACCCGTGCCCAACACCCCTCCATCTCGAGGTGTCCCCACGGGACCCCTATTTACTTTCTGTCCTCATAAATCCATCTCCGGGGTGCAGCACGTCCCCGTCCGCCGTCCCCCCCCCCCCCCCGACGGCTCCACCCAGAGGGGAAACTGAGGCAGGGGTACCCGGGGGCGGGGGGCGCAGTGGGCTCCCCTGCCTTCCTGCACCACCCGGGGGATATTTGGGGGCGGTTATTGGTGGGTTTGCTGCCTTCCCACTGGGCACCGGGCGGGGGGGGGGGCAGAGCCGACAGCTGGGGGTCCCTGCTGCGGGACAGCACCCCGGGGCTGGGGGACACGGTGGGGGGCTGCCCTGCTCCCCCAGGCCAGCGAGCGCGCAGGCACCAGGACCCTGCGGATGCCCCGCGCCGCCACACGCAGCCTCGCGGCCCTTTGTCCGTGACGCGGCGTGACGAGGCGTGACGCGCTGCGGTGCGACGTCTCCCCACACGGCCACCCCCTTCCCCTTCCGCCACCACCAGCCATGCCCCCCGAGCCCCGCCAGAGGGTCCGGCCCCCCGCCACCGCCAGCCCCCCCGGTGTCCCGGCACCCTCCGGTCCGTCCTGCCAAGGAGCCCCGTGCGGGCGCACACGCATACGACACGCGTGCTCCTGTCCCGGTCTCACACGCGTGTGCAGTGCAGCGATGCTGGCAGGCTGCCTGCCACGCATGTGCGGGGGTCTCAGCTGTCCCCAGGTATCCCCCCACCCCCGCTGTGCCCCAGCCCCCGCTGCCATCCCACTGCCCGTGAGCTGGGACACCAGGACCAGCCCACCCAGGGGACGCCCCACCGGACCCCCTCTCCGGGCAGCCCCAGTGCTCCCCATGTGCTGGAGGGGCACCAGGACCAACCCACCAACCCAGGGGACACCCCACCGGACCCCCCCTCCGGGCAGCCCCAGTGCTCCCCGTATGCTGGAGGGGCACCAGGATGAGCCCACCCAGGGGACACCCCACCGGACCCCTTGCTCTGGGCAGCCCCAGTGCTCCCCGTGTGCTCAGGGGGCTGGGTGCCACAGGGCCTTGGTGGCAGGAGGTGGCCCCGGTGGGGTGCCTCGCGTGGGACCCCCCCCAGGCGGACCCCCCTGTAACACCCCTACCAGGCCAGCCCCGCTGCCTCCGTCAATCAGCACTGGCCCCGCTCCCGGAGGTGGCGAAGATGGAGGCCCCCAAGCTGCTCCGCGCCTGGGTGCTGGCAGGCGAGTGGCAGCCCTGTCTGCCCCCGGGGGGGGACACGGCCAGGCTGGGGAGGACCCCCTGCGGGGAGGGGATGGGGGGACCCCCAGAGGAGGGTGGGGATGGGGGCTGCCGGTGGTGGGGGGACAGGACGGGGACAGGGCTGAACGTGACAGAGCTAAATAAAGCCGTCCTGTCCCTGGTGCCAGCTGGGTGTGGGATGGCGGGGGGGACACACCAAGTGGAAGCTCGCCGTGATGGGTCCAGGGCAAGGGAGGGTGCTGTCCCCATCCCCGTCCCTGCCCCTGTCGCCCCCCAGCTCCTAAATATCGCCCACCCTGCTATCTCGGGATGCCTGGCACTGCAGGGACACATTTCTGCCCCAGCCCGGTGTCCCCAGGGGGGTCTGCGGGCACCTGTGGGTCTCCCTGGGGTCTCTGGGCAAGGAGGAAACTGAGGCAGGGAAGGAGCCATGTTCCCCAGCCCCGGCTCTAGCCCTGTGCCTGCCACAGTCATGGCCCTGGGGGAGTCCCAGGCCACCCTCCCCAACCACCACGTCCTCCCCAACCACCGCGTCTCCTCCGAGACCGGAGCCATCTTCGTCCATGAGCTGGAGCGGGAGCTGTTCCAGGATGCCTTCCTCACTGGGCACGAGGATGATGGCGGTGAGGGCCAGGCCAAGGGGAGTGGGGACAAGGGGGGGTCCTGCAGTTGTGAGGGGGCTGGGACTGTTAATGGGGGGCACCAGCTAATGCCTGCTCCCCACCAGGCATGACCCCAGCTGGGCCATCTGTCCCTCTCCCTCCCTTCAGGATGGTACGCTTCCATCCCTCCCTCCCTCCCTCTATCTACCTACACTTCCATCCCTCCATCCCTCCATCTACCCCACCGTCCCATCAGGCTGTTAAGCCCACCCGGGAGCAGCATCCCTTCATCCCCCACCCCTGCGGCAGGGGTCCTGCTTGCAGGGCAGGGGTCCACTCGCAGCACAGCCTGATGGCATGCGTGTCCCCATGTCTGTGTCCATCCCCACCTGTCTGTGTGTCCCACAGCTGCCCCCATCACCTTCCAAGCCCACCTCCAGGACCACCCTGACCTGCCGCGGTGGCTGCGGTACATCCAGCGCGACCCCCACCAGCCGGGCTACCTCTATGGCTGTCCCATGGCCACGGAGGTGGGCACCCACACCATCGAGGTAGGTGCCCACCTCACGGCCCCGTGCCAGAGGGTGACATGGGGAGCTGGGGGCTGGCATCTTCGGGGGTCTCTCCTCTGCTCGCAGGTGCTGGCATACAACCGGCACACCTACGAGACAGCGGCACAGCACCTCGTCATCACCATCTTTCCTGCTCCAGGTAAGGGCCATGCACCCCAAAACCACACTGGGCTGCCCTGAAGCCCCCCCAGGTGTCCCCATCAGTGTCACATTTCCCCACAGGTGGGGAGCCGCCGTACCAGGGCGAGTTCCTGGTGGGGAACAGGAACGTGGAGGAGCTGCTGCCAGTGGCCATGCGGGACATCTTCCTCCAGGCCACGGCCGGCGTCTGGGAGCGGGATGACCTCCATGTCATCAATGTCACCTCCACGCTGGACCGGGGTGGCCGCGTGCCCCTGCCCATCGAGGGGCGCAAGGAGGGGTACAGGCAGACCTGGGGGGTGCTGGGGTTGCTCCTGGGCAGACCCCCAGCCTCCGTGTGGGGGTCTGGGGGGGGCCACCTGCAGCCAGTGCCCCCCACCCTGGCAGGGTGTACGTGAAGGTGGGCTCCCATGGTGCCTTCTCATCGTGCCTGGCAGCGGCCACCTCACCACAGAGCCGGTTCCGCTGCAGCCTGGGCCAGCAGCCCCTCGCCTCCTGCTACGACACCTTCGCCCCCCACTTCACCATCCGCTGGTGCAACCTCACCTTGGTGAGACCCCCGCCCCCCCCACCCCCTTGCAATGACCCCCGTGGGGACCCCCCACCTCCCCTAACCATCACCCCATTGCAGCTGCAGGTCTGGCCCAGCCCAACAGCGCTGGGGCCCGTGTGGGGTTCTGGGGTGCTGGAGGAGGGTGGGGATTTCCAGCCCCCCACCGAGGTGCCCCCCCAGGACCTGCTGCCTGGGTACCTGGTGACGCTGCTGGTGCCGCTGGCGGTGGCCGCACTGCTCTGCCTGCTCCTGGGCCACCTCATGTGCTGCCGCAGGGAGGGAGTGTGAGTCGGGGGAGCATACTCAGGGTGGGGGTCCCCCCACCCCAGCCAGGGCATGGGCACCCCAAGCCGGGTGCCCTTTCTCTGGCCGTCCTAGCCCCAGGACAACCTGGGAGTGGTGAGAGCCCTTCTCACCATCTTTATTTTTTTATTCCCCTTTTTCCTCTGTTTGTAGGCAAAAACGGGACTTGGAGACGTCTGAGTAAGTCCCTGCACCCAGGCTGAGCCGGGCGGGTGCTGGGGGGCTGCTCCTGGGGGCTTTGTTGTGGCTGAGAGGGGGGAGGGCCATTGGGGACAGGGATGGGGGACAGCAAGCAGCTGCCTGTCTGGGGAATGTTATGGAGGTGGTGGAGCCTAAAGGTCTCCCCCATCCCAGAGGGTCCCCCCCAGCCCCCCTCCTCCTCTCCCCATGCCTCGCCCCCCCTGTAACCCCCCACAGGCACAGCTGGAGCACAAGAGCTGTTTTGCTTTTGCAATAGCCTTGCTGGACTCAACACCAGCAAGGAGGACCCCAGTGGTGGGGTGCAGATCCCAGTGATGGAGGACCAACCCCAGTGATGGGGAGCAGACCCCAGTGATGTGGGACAAACCCTAATAATGGGGAGACAGAGACCCCCTTGAGCCGCACCCCCCACCAGGGAAGCATGTGGGAACGCGGGCACAGCACCCAATTGTCCTCTTGCCCCTCAGCATCCAGCTGGTCCACCACACCACCATCCACGGTGACACGGAGGAGCTGAGGCACATGGCTCGCAGCCGGGATGTCCCACGGCCCCTTTCCACCCTTCCCATGTTCAACATCCGCACAGGTCAACGCATCAACCCCATGCCTGGTCCCCCGGATGGTGCCTGTGTCCCCCTCCTCCGCAGTGAGCCAGGCTGGTGGGTGACACCAGGATGATGGCAGGGTGGTGGGTGACACCAGGATGATGGCAGGGTGGGAGGGCAATCCCAGGGGTGGGTATGAGCAAAGGGGTGTCATGATGCTTTTGGGGGCACTTTGCAGGGGTCAAAAGCCCAGCAGCAGGCAGAACCCAGCCGAGTCAAGGATCTGCCTGCCCAGCAGGGCCCTGCCTGCCACCCAGTTATTGCCTGGAGCATTTTGGGGGGATTATCAGCACCTGGGGGGGTCATCAGGATCCACCCTGCATCAGTGGGACAACACAGAACACATGCATCCCAGCCCCTTCCTCTCCAGCCTCCCCTGCCCCGCTTGGCCTGATGAAATCCTTAAATAAGAGCTGTAGAAGCACTAGAGCTCTTCTGCTTTTTGGCTGGGGGAGGAGGGAGTACACTGTTTTCTTTCTGTTTTCCAGGTGAGGGGGAGGCTGTGTTGGTTTTGTCTTCCCAGGGGTGACACCACCCCCCAAGGTCCCTTGTCTTCCCAGGGGTGACACCACCCCCCAAGGTCCCTGCTGTGGGATGGGGGCTGTGGGGTGGGTTTTGGCTGATAAAGTGGCTGTTTAGTGATGAGATGTGGCTTTTCTGCTTTATTTTTGGCCCATTGCAAGCAGCCCAGCCTGGCCCTGGTGGCTGGGGTGGTCCCAGGGTGAGGACGGGGTTTGAGGGAGGTTTTGGGGCGCAACCTGCTGCTGGGCTCCTGGACGCAGTATATTGAGTTTGCCAGTTCTCTGCCCCATCCCTGGATGTGCCCTGAGGCTGGGGGGATGCTGAGCACTGGGGGGGGCGGAGGTCCTGGTCTGTTCCTCCTGTTGCAGGGAGGGTCCTGCTCCCCTCCACCCCCCTCTTCAGCTGCTTTGCTCTATCTGGGTGCCCTGCTTGCCCTTGCTCCCACCCTGCTCCACCCATGGCCCCCCGAAAGACTTGCACAACCCCCTCCAAAGGCTTGGACTAACCTTGCCACCCTGCTTCCCGCCCCAGCCCTGCAGAGGGAAAGGGGCCAGGGACAGTGCGGGGGATGGACACAGTCCCAGGGACCCGCGATGGCACCCTGGGGCATCCCAACAGCCCCCAGCTCACCTGGGTGCCCACGTCTGGCAGGATTCCGCCTGCAGCCCCCAGCTGCTCCAGCCGCTCGCCCCTTCCACCGCGCAGACCTGGGTATCCCGCTCAGCACCCCCATAACCCCTCCCCGGTCCCCCCAGGGGGTCCCCGCAGCCCAGCCTCAGCCCCTTGCCTCCAAAGAAAGAGCCTCTTTCACAGCATCCCCCCCCCCGCCTCGTGTGGGGCAGGCGCCAGGGTGGGGGTTAGGAAAACACAGGGGCTTGGCGAGGAACAAGGGGAGCCATTGACGGCTGGGGCAGGCGAGGAGAAAGGCGGCACTGAGGCCCCATCCTGCCTGCACAGCCCCCACGGTGCTGCTGGGGTCTCGCTCCTGCCCACTGCAAAGGGGCCTTCGGAGCGGTGAGTGTGGCACATGGTGGGCACTGCCACCCCGGCACGCGCGTGTGCTGCTGGTGGCCGCCCGGTTCCCTTTGCACCAGCAGGAGCTGGATGGGGCTGGCATCTGGGGGGCACCCGCAGGGGTGTGGGGGGCTTGCACCGTGGCACCCACACGCCTCTTGCAGCCCTGGGCAAGCACAGCCCCCTGCCCCAGTTTCAGCACATCTCCCTGTGCCCTCCCGCGCCCAGCTGCAATGTCCGTGCCACCCCCCTCCTCTTAATTTTTGGGGGGGCACCCTGTGCTGGGTGCCCCCAGCCTGGCATAGGCTGTCCCCCAGCCCCCCTTCCTCCCCTTGCTGCCCCCCACGCATCCCCAGTTCTCCCCACACTTGGGGGATGGACACACACCAAGGTCCCCTTCACCGTGGGTGCACAGCAGCTCTGCCCCCCAGATCCCAGCCCCACCCGTCCTACTGGGGGGTGGCTCCCCCTTTCCTTCCTCTCCCCCCGCAGGGCAGCGGGGGGGCTGAGCGAGGGGGAGGAGGGCTGGGGGGCTGGCGGGGGCGGGCGGGGGCCGCGCTGGGGTGGGAGGACGGGCAGGACGGGAGTGCAGAAGCGCGGCGGGAGCAGAGCGGGAGCAGCCGGGATGAGAGCAGGAGCAGAGATGAGGGGCTCCCGACCCCACCGCACCCCACCCACTCACCCAGGACCCCCACCCTGACCCACGAGAGCAAGAGCCGCTGGTGAAGAGCACCCCAGGTTTGTTGGATCATTTCACATGCTTTATTTCAGCAGTCAAAAAAAAAATAATTAAAAAAAAAAAAAACCAAAACAATTTTCAAATTTTTATACATATACAAACTAGGTACAGACTCCAGGAGAGCCCGGAGCATCCGCCAGGAGATGGGCCAGCAAGCGGGGTGGGTTCATGCCCCTCCGTGCCCGGGGAGGTATGGAGGGAGGGTGGGATGGATGGATGGATGGATGGATGGATGGATGGATGGATGGAGGAAAAGCTGCTGGAAGATGAGAGCGGAGCTGAAGATCCACCTGCTTAACCTGGAAAGCGGGGTTGTCCTTTTTCCCTTTCGAGGCTTTCAATTTTTTTGGCTCTCCCTTGCATTTGCTCCATGATTTGCTCATGGGATGGGTGAAGGGGGGGGAAATAGCACCTTTAGAAAATTCACAAGTTGAGCTGGACAGCAAAGGAGGTGGCGGTGGTGGAAATAAAATAGAGGGAAATTAAAACAAATGAAGCTAAGTCACGTCTTTGGAGGGTGTAGCACCAGGCGGTCCCAGGCTCGGGTGTTGCAGGACCAAAATAAGAGAATAATAATTAAAAAAAAAGGATAAAAATCCTAGGGGTAAGAAACCTCAGCAACTCCCGAGGGACCTTGAATGGAAGAAAATAAAAATAAAAGATCAATAGAGCAACAAAACAGGAGGAGGGTAAATATTAGAGAAAAATTAGCACCTTTGCTCTGAACCTGGCAGGAAAGTCCCGGCACAGCTGAAAAACCCCAAATGAAGCTAAAACTACTTGAAAATGAAACAAAATTAACCCCAAAATTAAAAAAAAAAAATAACACCAAAGCACAGCAGTGAGGTAGCCTTCCAGAAAAGGAGAGTACGCAGCGAAGGATCGGGTCTGCTCAGCGGCGGGGCAGCGGCTGCTCCCTGATGTGCTTGGAATGAATTGATTTTGCTGCCTGAATAAAATAAAATAAGGGGGGGGGGGGGGGGGGGGCGGGAACCAAAAACAAGGGAGTGGGTAGAGAGAGGGGAAACAACAAAAAAAAGCAATTTATAACCAAAAGTTAAACATCTTCCTTCCAGCAAAAAAATTAATATCCTAATGAGATGCAAGAAGCAAAGAGGCCAGTGGGGAGAGGTCGGCTGGAGGGGGGGGGTCGGCCGGTTCCGGCGCTCCGGGCTGGGGGCTCGGCACTGCAGGGGAGGCTCGGCACGGCCGCAGTGGCGCTTTCGGTGAGCTGAGCCATGCCGTCTTCAGGGCTGAGGAGTGCCTGACCCCGAGGAGGAGGAGAGGAGGGCAAGCAAGCGAACCCACTTCCTGGTGATTTTGTTTGAAAAGTCATTTATTTTTATTTTTTTTTAGTTGAATGCTTTTTTGGGTTTTTTTTTAGGTTTTTCTTTTATGGAAACGCAAATAGTTTTAGAGACGCTGGATAGAAACCGACACAAATTCAAGTCCATGTGAAATTTTCTCTTTTTTTTTTTGGCTGTTTTTTTTTTTTATTATTATTATTATTATCATTATTATTACTCTCTCCTGTTACGCGTGGGGCGTCCGGTTTACAAGAAGCAGACGGGGCCGATGTCAATGCCGAATTCCTGGTCTGGAGCACCAACGTCCATGGGAGCCAAATCTATGATGGGCAGGCGGGAGGTCTTCGTCGTCTTGTACTCGATGACTGTCTTGCCCCAAGCACCGGTGTGACTCTGCGGGGAGGTCGGGATCAGCCACGTCCCCATAATGCGCCCCCACCGCTGCCACCATGACCACCCCCAGACCACTCACCGTGCAGCCGTCCTCGGTGACACCGTAGGTGAAGCGGCTATTGCCTTCAGCCCTGATCTCGATCTCGTTGGCTCCTTGGAGGAGAAGGGCCTTCTTCAGGTTGCCAGTGTCGTGGTCCATGTAGGCGACGCTGTTCTTGCAGTGGTAGGTGATGTTCTGGGTGGCCTCAGTGGACATGAGGCGGAGGAAGGTTAGCTGGATGGCGACGTCAGCAGGGTTGGAGCCCTCACCACCATACTCGAACTGCCAGGGAAGAGGCGTTAGGCACTGCAGAGCTTGGTCCATCCCGGTTGTCCCCGCTCATTGTCCCCTTACTCACCTGGAAGCCGTCACTCATCGTCTCGCCAAACCAAATGTGCTTCTTCTCCTTGGGATTCTTACTGAGGTACCAGTTCTTCTGGGCAATGGTGGCCTGGGTGGGGTAGACGCATGTCTCGCCTGTCTCCATGTTACAGTAGACCTTGATGGCATCCAGGTTGCAGCCTTGGTTGGGGTCGATCCAGTATTCGCCTGTGGGGCAGAGGGAGGGTGGTCAGGGTGTGGGGCAGGAGCCAGGTGAATGGAAGGATGGAGGTGAGGAGCAGCCATGTGGGATGGAGGGGCAGAGGTGAGGAGTAGCCATGGAGGATGGCGGAGGTGAGGGACAAGTGGGAGGAACAGAGGATGGAGGGATAGGTGAGGGGTAGCTGTGAGAGAAGGAGGATGGAGGGATGGTGGGTGGAGTGAGGACCAGCCAAGAGAGATGGAGGAGGGAGGTGAGGAACAGGTAGGAGGGATCTCGGGGTGGAGCATGGAGCTGAGCAGCAGCCATGAGGAACAAAGGAAGGAGGTGAGGAGCAGCTGTGACAAATGGAGGATGAAAGGATGGATGTGAGGAGCAGGTAAGAGGGTTGGAGGTGAGGAACAGCCGCAAGAGGCAGAGGATGGTGGCACTGAGAGCAGCCTTGAGAGACAGGATGGAGGAATGAAGGTGAGGATCAACTGGAAGGGTGGAAGAAGGATGGAAGCGAGGAGCAGGTAGAGGGGACAGAGGGATGGAAGTGAGGGACACGAGGACCAGCGGGGACACTGACCGCTCTTCCAATCGCCATGGCACATCTTCAGGTCGCGGCAGGTACGGGCAGGGTTTTTACGGGTGCCCTCGGGGCTGCGGATGTTCTCGATCTGTTGGCTCAGGCTCTTGAGGGTGGTGTCAACTTCCAGGTCCCGGTCGCGCATTACGTTGGCATCATCAGCTCGGTAGTAGCGTCCACCATCGTGGGCCTTCTCCTGGGGTGGCTGGGGCAGGAAGCTGAAGTCGAAGCCACCGCTGGGGGGGCCGGGAGGACCAGGGGGGCCAGGGGGGCCAGGGGGACCCTGTTGGAGGAGAAGGAGGAGGATGGTGAACAGGAGATGAAAGCAGGCGGCTCTGGGCAGGTAGCAGTAGAGGGCAGGATACGTACGACAGGGCCAACATCACCGGTGCGACCGCGGGGGCCGGGGGGGCCGATGGGGCCGGGCAGCCCGTTAAGACCATCTTTGCCGGCAGCACCAGCAGAGCCAGGAGGACCCTGTGGAGAGGAGAAGAGGTGAGCGTGGCCATCCTGCCTGGGCAGAGTTGTCCCCTCCAGCCCTGACCCACATATCCATGAGGAGCCCGATGGCAGCGGGGACCCACTTCCCCCAGGATGCTCCAGCCCTGGCTGGAGGCCATGGCTCAGCTGTGCACTTACTCTTGGACCGGCGGGACCAGAAGCACCAGAAGGACCTTGTTCACCAGGAGAGCCCTGTGCAAAGCAAGGAAGGAGAAGAGCATCAGCATCTCGCTCTGCTTCCAGGCCGTGGGGCAGCAGCCAAGGCCACCATCACCCCGTGGGACTTACAGGAGGACCAGGTGGTCCCTGGAGACCGGAGAAGCCTCTGTGACCTTTCATGCCTCTGTCACCCTGTTCACCAGTTTCACCTTTGTCACCACGGGGACCTTGTGGACCCTGGAGGAGGAGAAGGAGGAAGATGTGTTGAGCAGGGTCCAGACCAGCAACTGCCCCTGCACTCATGAGGATGCAGAAGCACCGAAGAGGATGGAGGAGAACATCAACTTACAGCAGGACCACGAGCACCAGCAGGACCAGGGGGGCCAGCGGGACCTTGGGGACCCTGGGACAGGAGAAGAGAGGACAGGTTAGAGCATCCTCCACCTTCTGCTGCCACCAGCTCACAACAGCATCACCCTGAGGGGTGGTGGGATGCACAGCTTCCCAGAGTAGATCTCTTCAGGGAGAGCCGAGCCGGGGGCCAGACCCCAACCCGCCATAGGTTTGCACGATCAGTCCTTGCTCGGTAATAGGGTCGAGCCTGGGGCGACCCCTAGGCTGGGGAGGGGGGCAAGGGGGGTCACTCTGGGCAGAGCATCACTTACGGTCTCACCGCGATCTCCATTCTTGCCAGCAGGACCAACGGGGCCGGGGGCACCAGGGGCACCGGGAGCACCAGGGGGGCCAGCGGGGCCAGTCTCACCACGATCACCCTGTGGGGAGGAGGAGGAAGAGGAGAGGTCAGTGTGGGCCAGCACAGCCCCATTGCCCCCTCCCGCAGCCCCCTCACCAGCCCACTCACCTTGGGACCAGCAGCACCATCACGACCAGGGGCACCTTCAGCACCAGGAGCACCCTATGGAGAAGCCAAGACCCCCTTGTTAGGGCAGGTAGGGGCTAACGAGGCCCTCGATGGCACCATCTCTGTTCAGCCCGCCATGGGCCCTGCCATGCTCCGGCTGCAGCAGCGTTCATGAGTGCCATGAGCCGGCAAGTCCTCAGCACAGTGAGCCCAGCGCTGATGTGTAGGGGTCTGTGCCCCCCAACAACCCCACCAGTTGCCCACAGCTGCTCACCTCACGTCCAGCTTCACCGGGGGGTCCCGCCAGGCCGGGGGGGCCCATGGGGCCGGGAGGACCGCGCTCGCCAGGGGAACCAGAGGGACCTTGCTTGCCGGGTTCACCCTGTGGATGGGAGAGGGACAGGGGGGTGTCAGGCACCGGCGAGGCATCCTCCCCCTGGGGCCACACAGGTGAGCTGGACACCAGGGGGGGTCCCAGCATCGTTTTCCTGGGGAGCCCCCAGGTACTCACAGAGGGGCCAGGCAGCCCAGGAAGCCTCTTTCTCCTCTCTGTCCAGGGAGACCGACAACACCACGCTGGCCGGCGATACCTTGGGGTCCGGGGGTGCCAGGAGCTCCCTGCGGTGACAAATGGCACCTCAGGGTGGTGGCAGCAGCGGGGGCCACTGTTCCAGTGGAAGGGGATGGCCAAAGGATGCAGGGGGAGCATGATGCTGCCCAGCAGCCCTGGCGCTGTGGAGGGGGTCCGACGGGAGGTGACTTACAATGGGGCCATCTGGCACCAGGAGAGCCCTTCTCACCAGGGGGGCCAGGGGGGGCCAGCGGGGCCAGGTTCACCAGGGCGCCCCAGCGGGGGCCGGTTTCACCACGGGGTCCTTTGCCACCTTCCTTCCCGCTGGGGCCAGGGGGGCCAGGGAGGCCGATGTTTCCCTGGGTGGGGGGAAGCGATGCTGTCAGGCAGCAGCCCCGGGAAGCCCCAGCTGCCAGCTGAAGGGTGGCCAGGGGTGTCCCTGTGCCAACTGGAACTGTGCCAACTGTGTCCCCCCATCACCAGCAGCAACCATCAAGCACTTTCTTGCCCCCCTCCCAGCCCCCCACCTCTCACCCCGCCGGGGTACTCACAGAGGGGCCAGGGGGACCAACTCTTCCAGCAGCACCAGGGAAACCAGTAGCACCCTGGAAGGGAGAAAAGCTGGAGTCACCAGGGGCTGGATCGAGGCACCACCTGCCCCTGCAGTGGAGTAGTTCCAGGGGATAGTCCCCTGGCTGAAGGCCACCACAGGGAGCCCTGGGGCCAGTGGCCAGGAGGAAAGCATCCATCCGGGGAGGAGCTGGGGCTGATTTGGGGGTGG
This sequence comes from Falco peregrinus, assembly GCF_023634155.1. Lineage (NCBI taxonomy): Eukaryota > Metazoa > Chordata > Aves > Falconiformes > Falconidae > Falco > Falco peregrinus. The sequence continues at coordinate 6,108,066 of NC_073738.1, read as the reverse complement.
GGGGGGATAAAGGCAAATCCCCCTTTTCCCTCTACTTCATCCTCCCTGGGATGATGCCATCCCCCAGATGGTTTTGGGGGGTGCAGGGCTGGAAGTACCACAGCTCCCTTCTGCCCCACAGTGTTGGAGCAATGGAGCGAGACACAGCTAAGCCACCTCGGGGATGTTTGTGCCCAGGGGAGTCCCCTGGGGTCCCAAACCCTCCACCACCATGAGACTGGTACTTACAGGGGGTCCAGCACTACCACGAGCACCTTTGGGACCAGGAGCACCAACAGCACCCTGTGGAGGAAGAAGAGGAGGAGGAGAGAGGTGAGCTGCACCGTGGAGCTGGACCCCAAGTGGATGTGGGGTTGGGGGGTGCAACTTACAGCAGGGCCAGGAGCACCAGTGGGGCCGGCAGGGCCGGGGGGACCGGCATCACCCTTGGCTCCAGCATCACCAGTTTCACCTTTAGCACCAGGCTGGCCATCGGCACCCTGTGGGAGAATGGAGTGGGGTGAGGCGGATGGGGCTCAGCATCACCTCAGCAGGGCAGGATCAGGCCCCTGGAGCAGGGAGGCGTGAGACCGTTGCACTTACGGGGGGGGCCAGCAAATCCAGCAGGACCAGGAGGGCCGGGCTCGCCACGGTCACCCTAGGAGATAGCAAGAGTGGTATGACACCAAGCAGGGGACGGCCACTGACTGCCCCAAGGGATGGTCACCCATGGCAGGGCCATTGACCAGGGTGGAGGGACACTTACAGGAGCACCACGGGCACCAGTGGGACCAGCAGGACCCGGGGGACCAGCTTCACCCTGGAAAAGGGGAGGAAAACAAAAAAAAAAAGGTCAAGGCTGTGGTAAGGAGATGGTGGCGGATGCCAGGACACATCCATCCCCAGTGCAGTGTCTGGCTGGGGGGCAGCCCTACCTTGTCACCGGGAGCACCAGCAGGGCCAGGGGGGCCGATGGGACCAGTCAGACCTCGGAGACCGTCTTTGCCAGGAGCACCGTCAGCACCTTTGGGACCGGGGTCACCCTGGGAGAGGAAGATGATGGCAGGTTACGTGGGGAGGTCCCTGCTGGAGGTTCAGCCCCGCTCCTCTTCCTCTCCTCTTTGCAAGGTGGCACTGAGGCACCCCTGGCTCTTCATCCTCCCTAGGAGAGGCTGGGACCATCCTCCTCCTCCTGGGGTCCAGGAAGGGACTGTCCCTGAGGGCCACACTCGGAGGGGGACAGAGGTGGCACTGAGCATCCCCTCCCCATGCAGCTGCTGCTGACTGGCCTTGGCTTAGGGAATGTATCCAGCCCCAAGGGGACAATGAGGAGGACACAGGGATTACTGGGAGCAGAGGACCAAGGGGGGATGTCAGGATTTTGGGGGACACATACCCTGTCACCCTTGGCACCTGGCAGGCCAGCAGCACCACGCTCTCCGGGCATACCCTGCAGACCGGGGGGCCCTTGGTTCCCGGGGGCACCGGGAGCACCAGCATCACCCTGGGCAGGAGAGACAGAAATGGGTGTTAGCAAGAACCCAACGCTTCCTCAGCACTGCAAATTCCATCCCGGCTTCAGCCCCAGCCCCAGAAAAAGGGCGTGAAGCCAAATCCCCCTCCTCGCCTTTACACCTGCACCCCAAGAGCTGGGGATGGCCACCCATCACCCAGACAGTCCCAACACGATGTGGCAGAGGAGCTGAGACCTTGCACCTACCTTAGCACCATCGTTACCGGGAGCACCGTTAGCACCACGAGGACCTTGGGGACCGGGAGGGCCTTGGACACCACGTTCACCGGGGAAACCTCTCTCACCCTGGAGAGGGGAGGCAGGAGAGGGGCCAAGGCTGTCAGGGGGGTGGTGGGCACAGGGGGGTGCCAAGAGGCAGCTGAGGAGCAAGTGGGGTTCAACTTACCCTGGCACCAGCGGGACCGGGGGCACCAGCATCTCCGGGGACACCCTGTGCAGGAGGGGAGAGGGTGCAGAGTCAGGGCAGGAAGGGGTGGCCTTGGGGACAGGTGGAGGGGTCCCCAGGGTGCCCCCAGTGCTGGGGAGGGAGGGGAGTCCCGCAGTCCTGGGAGGACAGGGCAGGGCTGGGGTCCCTGCCGCTCCTGGGAGAGGCTACGAGGAGCACACTGCCTGGGGTTGCACTGGGGGTCCCCCATCCCAGTCCTCAGGCTGGGAGAGGGGCCATGGGGAGGGGCCAGGGGTGGTGCCACGCTACGGCCATGCTCACCCACACTCACCTGTTCACCAGGCTTGCCAGCCTCGCCGGGGGGGCCAGCAGGGCCCGGCAGACCCTGCGGAGGAAGAAGAGGAGTGATGAGACCCCACAGAGATGGGTGACCAAAGGGGATGAGGAAAGAAGTGTCACCCCCACCCTGCATGGCTTGTCCCCTCACAGGGGAAGGGGACACCCCTCACCTGGAAGCCAGGAGCACCAGCAGGACCTTGTTCACCTCTTTCTCCAGCAGGACCCTGAGGGAGATGGAACAAGTTGGGGGGGGGCAAGCTGGCTCCTGAGCCCCTTCTCTGGTGGCCAAGCGCAGCCACAGGTGGCCAAGGGCTCACTAATACTCACGGTGGGGCCGGGAGGACCTTGGGCACCAGCTTCACCATCTTTACCAGCAGCACCCTGTGGAAGAGGGAGAAGAGGGTGCTCAGAGCACAGCCCCAACCCACAGCCCAGCGATGTCCCCGTGGGACTCTGCACCCCCCCGAACGAGGTGAGGGGCTGGATGCAGCCGTAGCATCCTTCGAAGAACAGGAGAAGCCGCAGCGAGCTGCCCGCAGCCACGTCACCCCCCTGCTGTCTCCACTCCAGAGCTGCTGGCAGCCACCGGGCTGGAGTCCCAGCCACCTCAGCCCACCACCGTCCTCATCCTTGGAGCCTTCCCCAGCTCAGCTGCCCCACGCCCCGTCCCTGCCGCCTCACGCCGGGGTGAAGCTCCCTGCCAAGCCCCAGCCTGGCTGGGCTCTGGTGAATACTTACAACGGCGCCGGGGGGACCGGGAGCACCTCTCTCGCCGGGCTTGCCAGGCTCACCCTGAAAGCAAGAGAGCAGGATGAGACCCATGACGGTACCGCGATACCCACAGGCAGGAACCTACAGGCTGGAGGATGCACCAGCGCAGCCCTCCCTGGGGGACATGTGTCCCCTGAGCCACCCCTCCCTGAGCACCTGCCCCATGGGAGCCACACGCCCACCCGCAGCCACTGTCCTGGTGGTGGCGGTGGCCGGTGGGCAGGAGTCCCTCATGGACCAGGACTCTAGGCAGCAGCACCTCCAGCAGCCCCCCAGGGGAGGCAGCGCCCGGTCACACTCACCGCAGCACCTTTGGGACCAGGGAAACCCATCACACCAGCTTGACCTCTGGCACCAGGGGGGCCGGGGGGGCCGGGGCGACCATCTTGACCAGCGGGACCCTGTTATGGGGGGAGTGAGCACCCGGTTAGCAGACGCCATGGCGAGCTGAGGGAGGAGCAGGGCATTGGTGGGTACAACTTACGGGGGGGCCAGTCTTGGCCGTCAGGACCAGGGCTCCCAGGGCTTCCAGTCAGACCCTGCAAGGGAGCACGAGGTGGGTTAGGAGCTCAGGTCTCCCAAGAGATGCTCCAGTGAATGTGAGCATCCTGGAAAGCAGCTTCGTCACCAGCATGGAGAGCACAGCAGCCAGCATCCAACCCTGGAGCAGAGCCACCAGTGTGGTGGCCATGCTGATGTGGCTTGCTGCTCCTTGTAGCCACTGTGCCATCGTGCCCACCACCCTGCCATGCTCACCTTAGCACCAGGGAGGCCAGGTTCCCCAGGGCGTCCAGCTTCACCAGGAGATCCTTTGGGGCCGGCAGGGCCAGGGGGAGCCACGCTCGCCGGGGGGACCCTGTGGGGAGGGTGGGAGAGAGGACAGAGGTTACCCCAGCTGCAGGACAGCACCCGGGGATGAGGACCGGAGCAGTGTCACCAGAGCTGTCAGTGGCGCAGAATGAGTCTCACCACCAAGTGGGGACAGGTGACAAGTGTCCGGTGTCCCCACCGCCCTGGAGGACACGGCTTTCTCGCCCAGACAGGCAGGAGGGAGGTGTGGGCACCTACCTTGGGACCAGCAATGCCATCAGCACCAGGGAAGCCGCGGCTGCCAGGAGCACCCTGCGCGGGACATGAGAGGGGTCAGTGCGGAGACACGGGGTAACCTCAGGGGGTTTGGGGGTCCAGGGGAGGGATGTGCCACTGTGGGACCTGGCCACCAGTGAGAGCAGCCTGGTGTCCCTGCTGAGAACCTCCACTGGAGACCTCGGTGGGGCATTGGAAAGGGCTGGGGATGTCACCACAGTGGGTGCCTGGCCCTGCACACCTGTGAGGCTCAGCCACTGATATCAGGAGATGGAAGGAGGACAGGGATGGGGACAGGGACATGGCAGGGATGGGGACAGGGACAGCTCCTACTCACACGTTCGCCAGCGGGGCCAGGAAGTCCAGCAGGGCCAGGCTCACCACGAGCTCCTCTCTTGCCTTCCTCACCGGCTGGGCCGGGGGGGACCTTGGACACCAGCAGGACCCTGGGGAAGGAGACAAAGGGATGAGCACCCACAGGGTGCATGGGAGTCAGGAGGGGCTGAGCCGCCGAGGAGACGTGGTGGGGGTCACTTACAGGTTCGCCTTTGGCACCAGTGTCTCCCTTGTTGCCTGGAGCACCGGGTTCACCCTGGAAGTGGAAGGAAAGAAGAGAAAAGCAGTTTAACACCAGATGGATAAACAAAGGGAGCCCTGAGCTGCATCCTGCCCAGCCGCTCAGCAGGAGAGGGAATGCTCAGCATCTGTCAGCCCCCAGCACCATCCTGCCACTTGCAGGGCTGGAGGGAACAGGGAATGCCAGGGGAGACATCTCCAGGGAGGACCAGCAGCTTGCTGGAGCAGAAGGAATCTGACTCCGGGAGGAGGCGGGTGGAGGTGTCCAGGGATACTCACGCTGTTACCCTTGGGACCCGGGGGCACCGCTGGGACCCTGGGGTCCGGAGGGACCGCGGGCACCGGGGAAGCCAGGAGCACCAGCAATGCCAGGAGCACCCTAGGAGAGGCAGACGAGGTGGTGAGGAAGCAGCACAGCCCCTCATCCCAGAGCCAGGTGCAGGGCAAGGGACACTCACAGTTGCACCCTTGGCACCAGGTTGACCATCAGCACCGGGGTTCCCCTGCGGAGAGAAAGAGGAGGAAGGTTATGCCAGGGCTGTCAGGACATAAGGCCAAAGGACAAGGAGCCATCAGATGCCACTTACAGCAGGACCAGCAGCGCCAGCAGGGCCAGGGGGACCGGGCTCACCACGGGCACCCTGCGGACCTTCACTGCCACGAGCTCCCTGGGGACCGGTTTCACCCTGGGGAGGAAAAGGAGGAAGGAAGAGCTGTGAGCACAGAGGCTGCCCCTGAAACCTCTGACATGGCTGGTTGCTCCCTCCATCTGCAGCTCCCTTCCCGTGGAGGTAAAGCCTGGAGAGATGCTGATGGGACTTGGCTGGAGATGACCCCATCTGCCTCACTGTTCCAGGCAGCAGCAAGCCCATGGCACTTTGGGCTTTTTAATTTCTTGGCCACATGGGTAATCCATTTGATGCCCCGTCCTTTTCCCCCCACCCCATGCTCCAGTTTCCACCAGTTTCTCCCAGCCCAGGAGATGCCACCTGGGAGGAGATGGCCAGGCAGGTCCTACCTTAGCACCAGCAGCACCAGGGAAGCCAGGGGGACCAGCGGGGCCAGTTGGACCCTAGACAGGAGAGAGGGCACATATCAGAGGAGGGATCCCACCTCACACATCTGGTGCTGGTGGGTTTTCTGGGCAGCAGAGCTCTGACCCCCAGCCAGGTATCCCAGACATGGTAGAGCTGGGATGGAATCTCCCTCCGGAGAAGCTGGAGCTGATGCCAGGTGCTGGCAAAGGGTGGATGGTTTTGGGGGTTACTTACGGGAGGACCGGCAGCACCAGGAGCACCATCGTTACCACGAGCACCCTGTGGGAGAGGAGGCACCCATTAGTGATGCCCACCAGCAGGAGAGGTGGCCCCCAGTCCCCCCTGCACCCCAGGGCAGGGGATGCTCAGCCCTACCCAAACCAGGTACTTACAGCAGGGCCAGAAGGACCAGGACGGCCTCTCTCGCCGGGAAGCCCACGAGGACCCTGGGGAAGGGAGGACACATCTGAGTCACCAGAAGAGACACTTTCCCCTTTCCAGGCCTTCTCCCATCCCTGTGCCCACCTCGTTCCCCCCCTGCTCCTGCCCACAGTGACATTTCCAAGAGGTTAAACCCCCTCCCACCCCATTCGCTGGGGCATCCCTGGGAAGCATCCCCAAGGACGAGCTGTTCCCCCATCAGGTCTTGCCCCCCATCCCCATCCCTGTCCCCTTTTGCTGGCCGAGGCCAGATCACTGCCATGGTCCCTGGAGGCTCCAGCACTCACCATCTGCCCAGGAGCACCGTTCTCCCCGGGGCTGCCGGGCTCACCCTAGGAGAAAAGACAACATTGAGGGAGCTGCGCCGGAGGGAAGGAGGGAGCAGCGATGACTTTCCTGGGAGGACAGGGGTGACACTGCCACTGCTCCTCACCTTGGGGCCAGCAGGACCAGGCTCACCCTTGGCACCATCCAGACCACTGAAGCCCTGGGGAGCAGGAGAGAGAAGAGGGGGGTCAGGAGGGGACGCCCCAGTGAGATCAGGCTCCCCCTTCCCCTAAATCTTGCAAGTGTGGGAGGAGGGACTCACTCTGTGACCCTTCATGCCTGGCAGACCGGCTGTTCCTGGGAGACCACGTGCGCCCTAGGAGAAAAGGGAAGTGGTGATGGAGGTGCTCGGGTGGGCTGTCCCCACATCCCACTACCCCTGTCCCCAGTGGGGACAGGTAGCTGGTGTTACATCCTTGCTTTGCCACCAGGCAGGCCACAGTGGGGGTGCCCCTCCTGTGCCCCCTGGGGGGGGCACCCTGGCCAAGAGCAGATCACCTGGGGGCCGGGTGGACCGCGCTCTCCGGGACGGCCGGGCTTTCCAGCTTCACCCTAAGGAGAAGGACACTGTGTTGGTGGCATGTCCCCAAGGCAAGCAGCTTCTGCTCCCCTGGGGGGCTGGCAGGGCCACCAGGCCCCAAATGGAAAGGGGAGAAGACCCTATCCACAGGTCGCTTACGTCATCTCCATTCTTGCCAGGGGGGCCAGCAGGACCACGGGGACCCATGGGACCCTAGGAGAGATGCAGGGCAGGGGTGAGGATGCTGTGGGTGACAGCTGTCCCCTGTCACCTGGGCTGGACAGTGCCAGGCTCTGGCAGCCCCATTCCCATGATCCCAGATGAGATGTCCTGGAGCAGGGACAGCATAGCCATGGCCAGGGCTGGGAACAGGCAGCCTTGTCCCCATCCCTGCAGGATATCAGGCTGGAGAGGGAGGTGGCAGGACTCACAGATGCACCAGGCTCTCCGGGTTCACCAGGGGGACCTTGGAAACCTTGAGGACCCTGTGGGTTGGTAGGGAAAAAAAGATAAAAGAAAAGGGGGGAAGGGGAGGAATGGGTTAGAAAATTAGAAGGTTTGGCCTGAACACCCCAGTGGCAATGGCAGTCCCCCTGCCTCCCATACGGTGGCACAAGGACATGCATCCCCATGTATTCCTGTAGCCACTGGGAAGAGTGGGACACCCCATCCTGCCCTCACCCCCATCCCATCCCACCTGGCCTCCCACCACCCAAAGGGGCCCATGGGGCTGCTGTCCCCCTAACGAGGGGAGGAGGAGATACTCACAGGAGCACCAGGAGGACCGGGGAGACCGCGGGGACCAGCTGGACCCTGGGAAGGATAACAGAAAGTGGTGATGAGTGGCTGCCATGTTACTCTGTCCCCATCCCTGTCCCCATCACCAGCCATTCCCTGTCTCCGTTGCCACCCCATCCCTGTCCACACTGCTACACCACTACCACCCCATCACCACCCCATCCCTGTACCCATCAGCACCCATTCCCTGTCCACATTGCCACCCCATCCCTGTCCCAAATCACTATCCCATCCCTGTCCCCATCACCTCCAGGACCAATGTCCCTCCCCATCCCTCCCACCTCCTACCGCTTGGCAGCATCCTCAGCACTGCAGCATGGGAAGTGCTCCTGGTGCCTCACCTGGCTTCACACCTCCCCCTGTCCCCTGTGTGTGTCCCCAGGGGACCAGTGCCACCCCGGTGCTCACCATGGGGCCAGGCACGGCCATGCCACCGGCTTTCTCATCGTAGCCATAAGACATTTGAGGAGCGAAGTTCTGCAGGCAGGAGGGAGAGCAGGGGGTGAGCAGGGCACAGGCACCCCCGTGGGGGTCTGTGCACCGGGGACCCCCCCATACTCACTCCGCCAAGGCCTGGAGGACCTGGAGGGCCTGGGGGTCCCGGGAGGCCAGGCTGTCCAGGGATGCCATCTCTGCCAGGGGGGCCGGGGAGTCCCTGTGGGGAGAGAAGAGGAGGGTGAGCTCCAGCAGGACGGGGGACCTGGCTGAGCTGGGAGGGTCCTGCAGCGGCAATACCCACCCTGTCTCCTTTGGGGCCGGTGTCTCCCTTAGGGCCCTGTCAGGGAGAGATGAAATGGGTCGTTAGAAAAGGGGGTCTCCAAAAACAGGTGGGGGCTGCCACAGGGTTTGGGGGCACAAGGGAGCCCTTACCTCTACTCCAGCGCTTTCTGGGTAGACAGGGGAGGCTGCGGGAGGAAGGACGGGCATTGAGAGGAGCCCAGCATGCCCCATCCCCCCACCCAAACCCACCCCCATCCCGCAGTCTGGGCACCCAGGGGGAGGGATGCTGAGCCAGCACAGGGTCTGGCTCCCTGGGGACAACGAGCCTGCGTGGGGCTGGGGCCAGGGGGACACGGAGGTGGCACAGTACCGTCGGTGTCGGGACAGATGGGGCAGCACTCTCCGAAGGGGATCTCAGCATTGGGGCAGTCGGAGGTGTCCTCGCAGATCACCTCATCGCAGAGGATGTTGCCACTGTCGCAGACGCAGATCTGGCAGGGTTCGGGTTTCCACACATCCTTGTCGTTGTATGTTAGCCCATCCTGTATGCAGCTTCCAGTATGAACTGGGAGAGAGGGCAGGGCACGGGGAAGCGTGAGGGCAGGGGCATGGCGGCGGCCCCCTGCACGGCCCTGCTCTTGCTCTTGCCCCTTTCATCCCCCCCTTGCTCCTGCAGCGTTTCTCCCTTTCATCTGTTTCTCATCAGGCCGTCGCGGTGACACAGGAAAAGCACCACAATAAACTCTTCCCACATACGCTGGAATTTAAACAAAAACCTCCAGCCAGTTGCTACGTCCCGCAGCGGATGGGGCCAAGGCAAATACCCCCGCGGCGGGCAGGGGGTTGGCATGGGGGGTCCCCGCTGGCCACGGGGGACGGGGACAGGAATGGGATGGGGATGGGATAGGAATGGGATGGGTGGGATCGGGGAAGGGGGGGGTTGGCCCCAACGTCTGGGCTGAAATTAGATCCAGGCGGCTTCGGGATAAGGCTGGATCAGGCCAGATGGGTTGGGGAATAAGAGTCCAGGACTGGAGGCGGGGGGGGGGGCGCGGGGGGGGGGGGGGGGGGCTGGCGTGGGGAGGGCAGGGCAGCGCGCCAGGGCCCAGGGCTGGCCCCACAGTGGGAAGGGGTCCTGGAGAGAGGGCACGAAGTTCTCCCGGCCTGCAGCCCCCCGCTCAGCAAGGGCAAAAAAAGCAAAATGAAAAAAACCCACCTATTGCAAAAGGCCAAATGCAGAATGCAAAATGCCTATTGCAAAAGGAAAGATGCAAAAGGCAAAATACAAAATGCCTGTGGCAAAATTCAGAATGCAAAAGGCAAAATACCTATTGCAAAAGGTAAAATGCAGAATGCATATTGTCAAATGCAAAAAAAAAAAAAAAAAAACAAACCAAAAAAGGTACCGAAAAATCCACCCCAAATGACAAAACTGGCAAAATGCAAAGGGTGCTGCTGGCCTGGCTCCGTCCAGGGTCCCCCGTGTCCCCACGCCTGCAGGTGGCAGGCGCAGGCAGCCCACCAGGGCACAGGGGGACCCTGGCAGTGGGGGTTGGTGACCCCAGCCATGCCCCCAGCCCCCCAAGCCCCGGTGCAGCCCCACAGGGAGGCTGTGGGGTGGGCATCCCTGGCCCGGGGTGGCCGAGCGGGCTGGCCAGTCCCAGCTCCACAGGCTGCCGAAACATTTTGCTTATGAATCATCCGAGACTTTTCTAATTCTTTCCTGATGGCTTTTGCAGATCCTGGGGCCAGGCCCCCCTCTCCCCTCCTCTCCCCCCTCGCCACTCTCTCCCGCGCTCTTTCCCCCCTTTCCCCTTCCCTGCCTCCTCCTCCCCTTCTTCCCCAGCTCCCTCCTTCCCGCCGGCTCCTCTCCACCCTTCCCTCCCTCACTGCTCTTGGCAGGGCGCCCTGACTCTCCACTCTAGCACAGACCCCCTAAAACCCCTTCACCCCCCAACCCCAAATCCCCCCACCTCCTTCCCCCCCTCCTGCCCCCGCCACCTAATTTGTCCAGGTTTTTTTTTTCCGCTCCAGATGCCAGCTGCCCCTTTATGCTTCCCCAACCCATGGCAGCAGGACCAAGTGTCGAAGATGCTGCCCGACCCTGTCCCCACCCGCCACCCCGCATCCCACCAGCAGTGAGGACCATCACCGGCGCCGACTACTTACTGTCTTCTTCTCCTTGCCCGCGGGTGAGTAGTACAGTCGCTGCTATCAACAGCAGTAACCGAGAATCCACAAAGCTGAACATGTCTAAATATTAGACATGTAGACTCTTTGGGGTCTCTTTTGTTCTTAGGTTGGGGTCATACGGGGCCGATCCAACTCTGGAGCTCCAAATCCAGACCCCAGCAGAAACTTCCTACTGCCCTTGCCCACTCCTTCGCCTCCTCTTATATACGATGCGCCAGCGGGGAGAGGTGGGACCCATCGCAACCGGGGAATTTTGGACGGCCCCTCGGCCAATCAGCAGCACCCAGCGAGTCGGGGGGCACCCCTTGCACCCCCCCCTCCGTCTGTCTGTCCATGCACACGCATACACAGACATGCACATGCATGTCATCCCGCACTGGGGCTGGGAGCGGTGGTTGTGGGGTGGATGGGAAGGGGATGCTGGGGTGGGAGGTGGGGGGCATGGGGGGGGGTTGTTTTGGGGGTGGGGGTTTTGCACCCTGAGGTGTCTGGGGGACTGGATGTGGCTGGGTGGGGTGGGGACAGGCAATGTGGCACGTGGCGCTTTGGGGACCCTGGTGCTACACGACGCTGGGCGCTGCACCAGGGGAGCCGGGGCACGGCAAACGCCTGCTCCTGCCTGCGACCCCCCACCCCTGCCACCCATCCCCACATCCAGGGTGCGCCGGCACCCACCTACCCACCTGTCCCCATGAAGACCCTCATGCAGCAGGACCAAACCCCCCAGCCCAGCACAAAGGCCAAGGGCATGAGCAACAGGCACCCAGAGCATCCCTTGGGTGAGGAGCCCCGTACGGGACCCCAACTCACAGACACACCCAACCCACCACCAAGAAACACTCGCTTAGGTTTTTTTTTTTTCCTTTCTTTCCATCTCTTTCCTTTCTTTTCCTCACTCCTTTCCCTGCTAGCCATCCGGCTCCCTCTCCCCTCTCCCCTCCTGGCACGCCTCCATGGCCGTTTCCACATTTGAAGGAGCCACGTTGGTTGGAAAAAGCAAAAGCTCGTTGACAATAATCCACAATCTACTGTGCAATTTGGGGAGGGTGTAATTACACGCCAAAAAAATATACGTATTTACCAGGGCTGGGGTGGCTGCCTGGAGCTCAGGGATGGAGTGGGGAAGGAACCCTGCAAAGGCAATGCGGCACCCGGGGGAGGTCACCCCCTCTTTTAAGGGGTGATTTTTAGGGAAAGGGGTGGCAAATGGGGGTAGGGTCTTTCCTGTAGGGGGGGAGCAAAGTCCTGGGTCCAGCCCTCACACCTCTGCTTGCCCCCCCACCACACTGAGGGCTTGCAGGCTCTTCAGCACACTGGGAGCACTGGGAGCAGCACAGGGCTCCCTGCAGAGGGAAACCACGTCTGAGCGGGAGGTCCCACCAAGTTACTTTTTTTTTTCAGGAAAAAAATAAATCAATGCAATTTAACAATGAAATAACGGGGCCGGGGGGTGGGGAAGAGACACGTCGAAAGAGAAAAAAAAAAACCCAACGACCCACCCTCACACCAGTGACCTCTCGAGGTCTTTTTTTCCAGCCTGCAATTAAATGCAAAGAAAAAAAACAGCCCAGGAGGAGTTATCTGTGCGGGTTGCACACACGCACACACACGCATGCACACGGGGACACGCGTGCGCGCGCAAGGAGCAGCTGGCCAGCTTTCAAGCCCTGTATCTATGCATCCGAGACACGTTGCAGGAGAAGACTCCTCCAATCATGCCTCGGCAACTCGAAAACCCCTGGCCAGGCTCCAGCCTGAAGATGTGTCTTAATTTTTGCAGCATGACAGAAAAGAAAAGAATGTCATCTTTTTTTTTTTTTTTTTTTTTTTTTAAATATATGCATGGAGAGGGAGGAAAAAAAAGGAGGGGGGGGGGAACGGGGAACGGGACGATGCCACCTCATCAGCCCCCGGCCGACTGCCCCAGGAATGCAGGAGGGTTCGGTGCAGGGGTTTGGGGGCTGGGAAGGGAAAGGGAAGAAATCCTGCTTTAAAAAAAAAAAAAAAAAAAAAAAAATTTAAAAAGCCTGGAAAAGTCATTAGGATCCTAGGAAGCGGAATGAGAGACGCCAAGCATAGGCCTGGGCCGACTGCTGCGGGTGCGGGCTGGGGGATGCCCCGGGTGCTGGGTCCTGCCCAGGGTGGTGATGCCCACCTGGGACCTCCTGCTCCTGGGGGCACTGGGACGAAGGGTTGTCCCCCACAGCCACCTCCCGTCAGCCCCATCCTTTGGGCAATCTGGGAGCCTGTCCCGCACAGCCCAGACTGGTTTCACTGGTGCAAAATGGATCTGCAGCTGGGGGTGTGGGAATGGAGTTGACTGCCCCAAAAACACAGTGGTGACCCCCAAAACTTGGTGGTCATCTGAAAAACTCAGTAGTCAAGCCAAAAACTCAGGCAGATGCCCCAGAAAGTTGGTGACCGCATCCAGGGCAGGGGTTGCCCCATGGATGGAGGGGGAGGGCAGCTTGCCCCGCTGCCCCCATCCCCTTTGGTTGGGACCTACTGAAACCCAGAGCTGGTGGGGCCGGGGGCTGGGGTTTGTTTGCCTGTGCCGAGAAGAGCTGGAGCAGACATCAGCATCTGGTGTGAGTTAACTCCCCTCGACAGTGCAGACACATGGATCGGATTAACTCCCTTTTTTCTCCCCCTTCCCCTGCCCCATTCCCCACTCTGCAGCCCTGGGAGCCAGCCCCACACCAGGCCCCCCAGTCACCCCACTCCCCATCCCGCACCCAGCCCTGGGACCCATCAGTCCCCACCGGGGATGCCTGGGTCCCCCCGGCTCTGCGGCTTTGCCTGGAGGGGTGGTCCAGGCAAGGATGGGGAGTGGGTGTCCCACGAGGCAGTGCCACGCAGGTGTTTGACACCACGGCAGGACTTGACCCCACTGAGGTCCCCACTGCAGGACCCCCCCCGACTCCCAAGGGACCCAGGCGTCCCCAAACCCAGCTATGTCCCACCACGCCAGCACTGAGAAGCCTGGGAGGGGGGCAAGGGGGGGGGAGGGATATTTTCCCAACATCCCACCCCGCTTGAACCCAAAACACTTCCACCCTCATTTTACATCTGCCGTGGGGACGTGGTGGGGACTCGGTGCCTCAGTTTCCCCAGCCCGGGCGCAGCCCGCAGCCCGGCACCACCCCAGCTATTCCTGGTGGCCGGCCGGCCCTCGGCACCCTCAATTGCGGCAGGCAGGGCAAACCCCGTAATCACGGCCCGGCTCCCCGGCTATTTCCAGCGGCTCAAAGCAAGCCGGGCAAATTGCTTAATTAGCCTCTGGGCTGCCAGCGCCACGCTGCTCCGTGGCGGGGGCACCGGCTGCCCGAGGGTCCCGCAGCGGCTCCCCGTGTCCCCCCCGGGGTGGCCTGGGGACCCCCAGCTGGAGGGAGGGACGGGCAGGTGACAGCCTCGCCCCACTCAGCAGCACGGAGGTCCCTCTGCTTGGGAGGGGTCCAGCAGGATCGGGGTTAGGCTTTGCCCCCTCCCAGGCCTGGGTCCCTCCTGGGGGGGCTCGTCCCACCCCCTCTGCACCCCTGTATTCTGGGGCTGGGGTCCAGAGCAGAGCTGGGGAAGGAGGGAGGCAAACCCCTGGGGCCAGTGGGGCTTCTGGGGGCAGAGGGGCTTTGAGAGGGGGGAACCCCCCGCGTGGGGGAGCAGCAGCCCAGCCCGGGCCCTCGCCGTCTGGGCTCGTGGAGTCGGGATGGAAACTCTGAGGGCCGAGCTCCACGCCAAACATTTTCCGTTCCCAGTTTGCTTCCCTGCTTGCTCTCTTTTCCTTTTTTTTTTCCTTCGCCCCCCCCCCCCTTTTTTTTTGTCTTTTTCAGTTTCATTGAAGAATTTGCTGCTCCTACCAGTGCCCCCCGCACCCTTGGAGCAGCCTGGGGAGGGGGTGATGCTCCTCAGCCCCATCCCAGCTGGACCATGGGGCTGGGAGGGGTGCATGGATACCCTCAGGACCCCAACCCCCCACAGCCCCCAGGTCCCTTTGGAGGGGGTCCCCACCCCTCTCATCACTTCAGCCCCCCAGAAAAGCATCCCAGGAGCTGCCAGATTCATATCCCCAGGGCTGGGAATGGGGACCAGGACTAGGATGGGGACAGGGAAGGGGATGTGAGGGCTCTCCGCACTGCCGGTCGGCACCGGAGCCTGGCTGGGATTTCTCCGGCGCGGATCCTCGGAGTGACCTCATCCACCGTGGGCTGGGCGAGCGCCCGTGGCCTGGCTGGACAGTGGCTCTGGTGCCACGTGGCCGGGGCGTGGGGCTGCCGGCACCTGCCTCACACCCTCCGTCACCCCTGCCGACAGGACCCTGGGGTGCGGGGGGGCATCCTGGAGGCTGCTGTACCCCAAACTCTTGGGGAGAGGGGGGTGTGCAAACCCCAAGAGGCCCCCAGGAGGGATGGAGGGAGCCCCGGCACTCACAGTGCTGAAGGTTTGATGGCTTTTGGGGGGCAGAGCTGTGGGGTCTCCCCTGCCAGCAAGAGGGGTGGGCAGGTCCCTGGTTCCCAAGGGACATTGGGCACATCTGGCAGCAGTCCCCACCACTGCTGGTTGGGGAGGGGCGATATGAGTCCCAGTGGGGAGTCCGGCGTGGTTTGGGACTGTTGGGTTGGTGGTTGGGGTATTTGGGTTGGTGGTTGGGGCTATTGGGTTGGTGATTGGGGCTGTTGGGTTGGTGGTTGGGGCTATTGGGTTGTTGGTTGGGTCTGTTGGGTTAGTGGTTGGGGTATTTGTGTTGGCAGATGAGGTTCTTGGGTTGAGGTTGTTGGCTTGGTGGTTGGGGCTGTTGGGTTTCTGGTTGGGGTTGTTGGCTTGGTGGTGGGGGTTCTTGGGTTGGGGCTGTTGGTTGGTGGTTGGGGTTCTGGGGGTGGTGGGTTGGTCGTTGGGGTTCTTGGGTTGGGGCTGTTGGTTGGTGATTGGGGTTCTGGGGCTGGTGGTTGATGGCTGGGGTTCTGGGGTTGGGGCTGTTGGGTTGGTCGTTGGGGTTCTGAGGCTGGTGGTTGGGGCTCTGGGGGCTGTTGGGTTGGTGATTGGGGTTCTGGGGATGATGGCTGGTGATTGGGATTCTGGGGTTGGGGCTGTTGGGTTGGTGATTGGGGTTCTGGGGTGGTGGTTGTTGGTTGGGGTTCTGGGGTTGTTGGGTTGGTGGCTGGGGCTCTTGGGTTGAGGTTGACATTGATGAATGTTGGACTGGGGGGTGGGCTGGTGGGCATATGGTTTGGGGGTTTATCTCATCAGGAGTGATTCAGTTTGGATCCAGGGGCTGGGATCCTCCAGACGTACAGGTGGGAGGTGGCGCAGGTGGATGGATGGCAGGACAGACGGACAGCTGCAGCCAGGCAGGCAGGGTGGTGGATGTCCCCTGGGAGATGCGAGGACACCAGTGCTCTCTGGTCCCACAGCCCAGGGGGTCCCCCAGCCACAGGCACCCCCTACTCCAGGGAGGTTCTGGGAGCTCCGTGTCCCTGGGGAGAAGGGTTCCCCAAAGCTGGGGGTCCCAGGCTTTGTGGGACTGGGAGTTTCAGGGGGGTGGGAGGCCAGGCCCCACTGTGGGGCAGGATCTATTCACCCCAGAGGAAGGCAGGGCTCAGCTGGGGCCTGGCAGGGGGAGCCAGGACCGTGTCCCCAGCCCAGCCCCCCAGCCCGGCCCCTTCAGCTCCACCACCCCCGGCAAGGGGTCCCTCCAGCTGGAGCTCGGCCCAGGCAGCAGCGATGCTCCAGCCCAGCCCCAGCTCTTCCTCCTCCTCCTCCCCGGCCACTTCCCAGCCCCACGTCAGCACCTTCCTCCCAGCCCTCCCCTCTGCTCCCCCCAGTTCATCCCAGTTCCCTACCTGGGGGACCAGCATGGACGAGGAGGGGTTAACTCTTCCCTCTCAGCTGGCTGCTCTCCACGGGGTCCTCCCCCTCCTCACAGTGTCCCCCATCCCACGGGGTCCCACCACCCCTATGGTGTACCTCATTCCCAGGGGGTCCCCTCACATCCCACGGGATCCCCTCCCATCCCACGGAGTCCCCCCCCACCCCACAGGGTCCCCCCCATCCCACAGGGTCCCTCCCATCCCACGGAGTCCCCCCCCACCCCCACAGGGTCCCCCCCCATCCCACAGGGTCCCTCCCATCCCACGGAGTCCCCCCCACCCTATGGGGTCCCCCCATCCCACAGGGTCCCCCCAATCCCACGGAGTCCCCCCCCACCCCAGAGGGTCCCCCCATCCCACAGAGTCCCCCCCCATTCCCCATTCCACAGGGTCCCCCCATCCCACAGGGTCCCTCCCATCCCACGGAGTCCCCCCCACCCCACAGGGTCCCCCCATCCAACAGGGTCCCTCCCATCCCACAGAGTCCCCCCCCATTCCACGGGGTCCCCCCCCACCCCCGCCACGTCCCGTCCACAGCCGCCGGGGCCGGTCCCTGCTCTTTGGCAGCAGGATCGGGCACCGTGGAAATGCGGGGGGGGGGGGGGGCGGGAACTGGGGGGGGATGGGGACAGGGCGTGGCCGGTCTGTTTGGGCGTGGCCTGTGCGGGGTGGGCGGGGACATTCAACAAAAGGATTTCAAAGGGATGAAACTGGGGCAAAGCTAAAAAAAGTTTTAAAAGTCCTCCCCCCAAAAAAACCCTACCGCCAGCATCCTGCCGTCCCTGCCCATGCACACGTGTGCACCCGCCTGGGAGGGGAACTGAGGCACAGCAGCGCCAGGGGGACTGTGCCGGAGCCCACAGTGTCCCCAATGTCATAGTCTGTGCCCAGTACCAGGACCCCCCCGCTTGGTGCCCACGAAGACCCCCAGGACAGGCAGCAGTGGGGTGCAGGGGGTGTCCCCTGACCCCAGCCCCCCCAGTCCCCCCGGCACTATGGACCCTAATTGGAAGCAGCCGCATCCCCACAGGGGGACAGGGATGATGGACTCCGGCCGGCGGGGATCCGGCGAGCGGCTGCGGTGCCCGGCACATTCCTCTGGCCCCCGTTGGCCGGTGCCTCCTCCCTTGGCGGGGTGGCTGCTGACGGCCTTTGCCCCCCCGAAACTGGGGGCAGGCGCAGGCGATGCCCTTGGCTCCCACCCCACTGCTGACACGTCTCCAGCACAGCCTCCACGTCGGCAGCCGGAGGGGGGGCCCGGGGCTGTGCCGGGAGCTGGGGGTGCTGGCAAGGGCCCCCCACCCTGTACCGGGCCGGTCCCTACCCTGCTCATCCCCGGGGGGGGTGCAGCCCAGGGCCCACCCTCCTGGGCATCGCCCTGAGGTGCCAGCAGGAGCCTGGCCAGGCCTGGGGATGTGCCATGCTGTGCCACAGGCAGGGCTTGGGGACACAGCATCGGCAGCACTGGAGCCATGCCATGGGCAGCACCAGTGCCATACCATGAGCAGTGTTGTGGCTATAGCATGGGCAGCATTGGGGCCATACCACGAGCAGTGTTTTGGCTATAGCATGGGCAGCATCAGGGCTGTACCCCCAGCTGTGCCATGATCAGAGCCCACTTCCCTGCTCCATCTGCCCGGGCTGTGCCAGTCTGGCCACGGGGCAGGACATGCCATGGCAGCGGTCCTGACTCCTCAGGTGCTGCTTGGCCCCCCCATGTAGGTCAGGGCAAGATTAAGGTGTGTCCCCCTCCCCACCCGTGGGCACAGTGGGGAGCAAGTGCGTCCCATGGGTGCTGGCCTGGGATGCCAGCCCCTGCGAGCCCAGGCACATGTGGCCCCACTGCGGGGACACACTGGATGCTGTCCGGAGAGCCAGTGGGACATCACCACTGCCTGCAGCACCCATGGGCACATCCCTGAGGCCGGGGTGGGAGTTAGTGCTGCCCTGCAGAAGGGGTGGGCTTTGGGGGCAGAAAGGGAATAAAAGGGGTTTGTGGTGAAACCAAGAGTGGCTTTTTGCTTTTAGGGTCTGACAGTGCCACACTGTTAAATGTCCCCCTTGGTCATGATGCAGCCATCCCTCGCTCTAGCCACCCATCTGTCCTCCACCATCTGTCCCTTCTCCCATCCATCCATCCATCCTACTGCTTTACATTATTTATTTATCCTTCCATCCCTCCACCCCTCCATCCTTTCCTCCCTCCCTCCCTTCCCATGCCCACGCATTCAACCTCCTCCCTCTCTCTGCTCCATCCGTCCCCTCTCCTCCGTCGGTGCCTCCACCAGCCGTCCCATCCCATCCGTCCCCTCCGTCCCGCTCTCACCACAGCCAGCTCCCCATCCACACATCCTCCAGGGCCCCGGCACCCTGCCCACGGCAGCACCCTGGGGTGCTTCCAGCTGGAGCAGCTGCCGGCTCCCATCCCCAGGGAGCTGCCAGGAGCCGGCTGTGTGCTCACCCAGGCTGAGCTCCCCGAGCATTCCTCCCCTGCTGCCTGGCCAGGTCGGAGGGAACTGGGTGGGGACAGGGCCAAGGACAGTCAGGTCCTGCCAGCTCAGCTTCTCAGCCCTCACTGACAAGCAGCTGCTTCAGTGGCGATTCTCTGATGTCTAAGAGGGTCTTGAGCACCTACCACCACCCAGCCCTCTGGCCCCAAACCCGGTCTCCTGTGGGCCACGGAGCATGCCTGATTGGGAAACTCAGTGTTTCTGCTCCCAAGTGCTTCCCAGCCAGAGCCTGGGGCCAGCTGGAGCCTCTGCCATGTCCAGGATGTCCTTGGGGACCATGGCAGGTCATGGTATGTGGCAGGACATTGCTGCCTTTCTCTGCCGTCATAGGCTGTCTCGAGCCTGGCAGAGATGCCTGGTCCTTGGGTATGCCACTGCCAGGGCCCACGCCACACTGTCCCCTCCCTGCTCTCAGGGTTGTGTCGGGATCAGCCAAGCTGAAAGCAGAGGATATGGCTTCCTCCCAAAGCCCTGGGGCTTCTCTGGGGGTCCCCAGGGCAGCAGGGTGGGACAAGGGTCCCCAACCCCTCAACCTGGGATGCTCATTACCATGGGGTCACAGCAAGGACCTCAGTCCCTCAGTACGCTCTGCCAGTGACACGGAGGCATCCCAAAGGGATGCAAGTCTGGGAGCAGGGGTGACCACATCTGTGACCCCCAGTTGAGCAGGGCATTTTGCTCCCAGCCACCCCAGGGGCTGGGGGAAAGGAATGGAGGTGGGCTGGTGTGTGTGTGTGTGTGTGTGCGCGCAAGCCCTGCATGTGCAAACTCGTGTGTGCAACTCATGCACCCAGAACCCCTGCATGTGCAAGCGCTGTGCACGAAATCTCTGTGTGCACAACCCCTGCGTGCGCAACTGCTGAGTGTGCAACCCGCTGCTTATGCACAGGCATGTGTCAGGCAGCACCAGCCAGCCACACTCGAGGATGCACACAGAGCAAACCCCACATGCTCCACCCCTTGCCACCTCTGTCCCCACCTCTGACATGCCCGTTGCCATTGGGGGGGACCTGACACCAAGGCCCATCCTTGGTGGGGATGATGGATCTCCCCATGGCCGGTGCTCGGGGCTGGCGGTGCTGGGTGGGCCATGCTGCCAGGCAGTGCATGGTGTCCAGCTCCCAGCCCTGCCGGCTGGGTGCCAAATTCCTCCACCCCCACAGGAAGCTGTCAGCGCACTCGGCGCTCGCTCTGCACCGGGGCCAGGCCAGGCCAGAGGGATGCCGGAGCGAAAAAGGGCTGGAGGAGAGAAACCAGGTCAGCCTTGAGCCGCCAGCGTCACCCTGGCAGGCAGCAGATGGCTCCTTCGAGGAAGCAGGGCGAGGATCCGGCCCCAGTGACGTCCCCTCCGGCGCACACAACACGCACCAACCGAGCCTGCGCCTGGCTGCTGCTCACTTGCTCGAGGAACCGCCCTGGCCCCAAAGCCCCAGCCAAGGGGTGAGCCCCAAACGGGGGCATTTGCCTCCCCTGGGGCCTGGACAGCCTGAGGATGGGGAGGGGGCTTCAAGGAAAGCCACCCACTGTGGAGCTGGCTCAGCCATGACCACCCTGGGAGCCGCAAGGCCATGATGAAAGGGAGCAGAAGGGTTCAGCTCACACAACACCTGTGCCATCTCTGTGTGATGCTCTCATCCCTAGGTACTGCTCCACCCCTGGGTACCGCTCCATCCCTGAGTACCACTCCCAGCCCTGGGTACTGCTCCCATCCCTGGGAGCACCATCCCACGTGCTGCTCCTATCCCTCAGCAGTGCTCCCACACCCAAAATGTCCTACTGCCCCCAGGTCATGCTCCCATCCCTGGGTAATGTCCCTGTGTACCACTCCCATCTCCAGGTGATGTGCCCATCCTGAGCCACACTCCCAGCCTTGGGTACAGCTCCCATCCTCGGAACCAATTCCATCCCCTCCTACTGGTCTTACTTCCAGTCACTGCTCCTGCCCCTGGACAATGCTCCCTCCCTGGGTGAAAATCCTGCTCCCATGCCCACTTCCATAAATACGCCTTCCCCCCATCCTGTCCCCCTCCCCACGGTGTGAATCTGAGGGGGTCTCTGCCCTTCTCCCGCGCTCCCTCCTCTCCTCCCCTCCTCCCGGCTGCCTTTCAAACACAAACACAGCTCAGTGGAAAATGTGACCTGCCATGAAGCTGCAGATAACTCAGGGCCGGGCCAGGGCCAACTGGAACAGCACGGGCTTGGCTGCGGCCCTGGCTGAGCCCATGGTGGCCAGGGGGGGCTGGGGGACCCGGCGGGGGGGGACAGCTTGGGACTCCCTCATGCCTCGCTCCCTCCCACCTCCTGCATCGCTCCTGCGCCTGGCCCTGGCCACAGCAGTGTCCCTGTGGGGATGGCAGAAACAGAGGAGGCTGCTGTGGGGACACTCGGTGCTTGGGGGCTGGTAGGACCCTTCCCCAGCCCATCTCTGTGCTGCGGTGGGATGGAGATGCCCAGGAATGGTGTCACGTGGACAGGATGGATATGCCTGGGGATGGTGCCAGATGGGCAAGATGGAGATGCCCAGGGACGATGCTGGATGAGCAGGATGAAAAATGCCCTGGGATGGTGGCATGTGTACAGAATGGATATGCCTGGGGATGGTGCCAGATGGGCAGGATGAAGATGCCCTAGGATGGTAGCATGTGGGCAGAACAGAGATGCCCAGGGAAGCTACTGGATGGAGAAGATGGAGATGTCCAGGGATGGTAGCACAAGGACAGCATGGAGATGCCTGGCATGATGGCTAGATGGGCAGGACAGAGATTCCCAGGAATGGTGGCTGGATGGACAGGATGGAGATCCCTGGGGATAGTGGCACATGGGTAGGACGGAGATACCCTGGGATGGTGCTGGATTTGAAGGGTGGAGATGCCCAGGGATGGTGCCAGGAGGGCAGGACGGCAGTGCCTGCAGGAGGATGGTGCCCCGTCCCGATCCAACGGGCAGCTGGAGGTGTGTGGGCTGGGAGCAGCAGTGGTCGGAGGAGCCCGTTTGTTTCTCATTAGCGGCTCTTGGCAGGAGCTGTGGAAAAAATAGCTTCAAACAGCAGAGCTGGAAGGGAAAAGGCTGGGCTGAGGGAGGGGAGAGGGGCCGCGGTGGGGAAGGGGGGCATGAGGCCAAGCAGGGTGGGGGGAGGGGATTGCAGTGACAGTGGCCTGGACAGGGTGCAGGGATAGGGATGGAGACACATGTGGGTCCCCTCTGCAGTGTCCCTGTCCTGGGGAGCAGCAGCTGGGTCCATTTTGGGGATCTCAGGCGTATGCAGGCTTGTGCACGCTTGTGTGCACGGGCCAGTGAGCACAGCGTGTGGGTGCACGCCCGATGGAATGAGCAGTCCTGGGGAGGGGACAGGGACACATGGCTGGGCACATCCGTCTGCACAGTGGCATCTCCACCCCCGAGCCCCACACCCTGCCAGGGAAACTGAGGCACTCCGGGTGTGCCCACAGCAGGCTGCAGCGAGCAGGGCCTCAGCTGTGCCCCACCGGGAGGCTCCCGCTGCAGACGGAGCTGGTTCTCACGTTTTCGGGGGGCCCTCGGCAGAGCCACTTACGCAACCGTGTGTCTGTGAGCGCCGCCAGCACCGCCAAGTCAACCAAAAGCGAGCGGGGGGGAGAGCGGGAGGCGAGCAGGGAGCCCAGGGTCCACCCCACTGCTCCCGGCTTGTGGCACAGTGAGGATTTGGCAGGGACGGTGGCATGTCCCACCCTGGCGTGACTGTGCCAGGGTGGCACCGGTGCCTGGCTGCCCCATGCCCCCCCCTGTCATCCTGGACTAGGAAATGGGCAGTGGCGAGACGGGGTCATTTGGGGACAGTGGCTGGGGATGGTTCTTGTCCCCCACTGCCAGGGCAGGGCTGTGCCTGTCGGAGCTGGTGGCACCGTGGCAGCCCTGGCAGTGGCCCAGGGCTGGTCCCTGCAGGCATGGGGAGACATCGATCGGGCTGGGGGGGTTCTGTGTGCTGGGGCATGCATGTACATGGCATGTGCATGTATGCATGTATGTGTGTGTGCGTGTGCACCCCCCCCATTTTGGTGCCCGCGTGTCCAGCTGGGTTTGGCTGCCCGCACCCACCTGGCTTCGCAGCTATTTCTGGCTCCAGCTTGGATTTAATTCTACCCTGCCTGCGGCTGGCGTGTAATTAGGAGCCAAAAAAAAAGCCCTGGGCACCCTCTCATCCCCTGGGGCTGGCTCACACCCAGCGCCCTGGCCCCGGCGGGTGCAGGGGGTGCAGGCGCCCACAGGCCGGAACTGCAAGGGGGTGAAGGAGCCCCCTGGCCAGCAGCAGAGACCTGGCAAACTCGGTGCAGCTGGGAGGGCTGGGGCATGGCGGGGGGGTCTTATCTGGCTGGAGGGGCTCTGCCTCAGCAGGAGGCTGACTGAGGAGGGGGGGATGTCCCCCCAATGTGGGACCCACCTGGGGCACGGGAGGATGCGTGGCAGCAAACCCTTGGTTAAGCCCTTGAGCCAATTATGCCGCTGGAGTCTCCCCATGACCCGTGAGGCAAAACCCCCGTGCCCCGGGCAGCCATAAACCCCTTAGGGGGATGATCCTGCTTAGGGCAGCGCCTCAGCACCCCCACAGCCCCACCACCCACAGGTCCCCACATCTCCAAGCCCCCTCCTCCCCCAGCGCTGTGGATCGGTCCCAAACCATCCCCTTGTCCCCACCGGCGTCCCCTCTGCCACTGCCTCCCCACCTGCCCTTGGGCAACTCACCCGCTTGCCGCCAGCCGCCGCGGTGCCAGGGGCACGGTGTGGGGCAGCCCCCCAGGCACACCCCACACAGCACTGCCCGAAGCCGCCCCTGCAGGGTGCTGATCGGCTTTGGGGAGCTTATGGTCCTCAGCTGGCAGCTCGGTGGCTCTTCACACCTGCGAGATGATCCCGTTCCTTCGTCCTTGCCACCAGCTCCTCACCCTCACGTTGGCCCAGGGACGCAGCTCCGGCACAGCAGCAGGGCACAACCAAGGGTGTGCGAGGCTAGGCAGCCCCTGTACCACCCTGCGTGACCCCTGTGCCACCCATCTGTGACACTGGGCAGTCTCTGTGCCACCCTGTACCCTCTGTGAGCTACCCTGAGCATGCCCGGTGCCACCCTCTGCACCCCATGTGCCACCTCGAGCACCCCCTGTGCCCGTTCCCTACACACCAAGTATGCACTGCACACACTGCTGTGCACACACCCCAATATATTGCACACACACGTGTACAGACACCCCACCAAGCATGCACTGCACAGACCTACTCATTGCACACACTGCACGTACACACATTGCACGCACACACATTGCACACACACACTGCACACACACACATTGCACGCATGCACACCCATTGCATTCACACACACACAGAGCACATGCACATGTTGCACACATGTAGCGCATGCACACCCGACACAAGTGGTGCACACACGCCCACATTGCACACACTCCCCATTGCTGAGCACAAGCACACACACGTACTGTGCGCACACACACACGCACCACCCATGAGCACCCACCCAGCCGCTCCCTGAAGGGGCTGTGGGCCGGGGGGTACCGCACCAGCACCTGCAGAGCCCTGGCCGTGCTGGTGGAGGGGAGCCAGGCGCCCACCCCACCTGCCATGACTCCCTTGGGGCAGGTGAGGGGATAAGGCCCTGCAGGGGAGAGAGCCCACCACCACCTGTCCCCATGTCCCCGTTCCTGTCCCACCCCATCACCTTTGCTCCCAGCCTCCCCCTCCTCCCCAGCCCTTTGCCTTCCCCCAGGCTCCACCTGCTGCTCCGCCAGCCCTGGGGGTGCCACAGCTGGGTCTCCCCCAAGAAGGGCAGGTTCGGGGGGGAGCAGAGCTTCTGGGGGGGACTGGACCCCCCCTGGGCACTGCTGCAGGTCCCATGGCTGGGGACGCGTGGCCTTTCTGCCACCAAAGGGAGACACCAGCCTGGCAGGGGCCCCAAATCCTTCCCTGCCCAGCAGGGAGGTGGCCGATCAACCCACACCCCCCAGCGGGGACTCAGGGCTGCCCTGCCAGCTCTAATGCCAAGTCCCACTGTCACCAAATGTCCCACCATCACCAAAATGTCCCACTTGGCCACTGGGACTGAACAAGGCACTCCCTGGCCCTGGCAGCCCCCAGCTCCAGCAGTGCCCCCCCCGCCCCTCCCCCCCAGCAGCCCCCCCATCCCACCACCAGCCAGAGCCCAAGCCACCACGGAGGCACCCCATGCCCCCTCCCCACCAAGCCAGAGCTCAGCAAGGGCCACTGCCAAGACCCCCAGCCCCGGGGGGCTGGGGGGGCAGCTGGACCCGGGTGTGGGGAGGGATGGGGAGAGGGTCCGGGGGGCAGGACCGGGGACACAGTGGGGACCAGCCACGGGAAGCGCAGCCCCACGGGTGGCCGTGACACTGGGGACAGGAGACAGGGCGCCGCGCTGGCTGCCACATCAGCAGCAGCGGGGAGGGGACCCCGCCCGCAGGGCTGGGGAAGGGCAGCGGCCGAGCCAGCCCCGAGGTGTCCCCAGCCCCGGGACCCCCGCGGGGGGGCAGGATGACACCGGGCTGAGCCGGGCCCCCCCCCCCGGGCTCCCCAGGGAGGGGGGAGGGAGGGCGGGGGGGCGAGGAGAGGGTGATGGGCAGAGGGACAGCCCAGAGGAGGGGGGAGGGATGGGGGAGGGATGGGGGGGGGGGGACACACGACACCAGGCTGAAGGGAGAAGCAGGGGCGGGGGGTGGGGGGCGTGGAGCCCCCCATCACCCTCCCCAGCCCACCCCGGGGTGGACCTCAGGAGCACGCAGTCCCTGGGGACCCTACTGCACCTCCTCAGCGTGGGACCCCATCACCCAGGACCCCAGGCATCGGGACTGCCCGGGGGTGCCACAGCCCCCCCCACCTGCAGCACCGAGCACAGGACAGACACACAAGCCAGGCCAGAGCCCCCCTGCACCTCGGGGATTCCTGTCCCAGCAGCAGGATGGCCTCAGCCCCCCCCCCAGTTTGGGGGGGCAGCACCCCATAGCAGGGGTGCCAGCACCCCTCGGTGTGTGGCCACTCCTAAAGAAGCCCCCAAAGTGGCCCAAACCCACCCCAAATTGCCCCACTCCGGGGGTTCCCATGAGCCCCCACCCAGGGCAAATTCCGCAGTGGGGCAGGCAGGGTGCAAAGGGCACCCAGGGGCTGGGTGCAGGGAGTGGGGTGCCCCAGGCACCCGCGGCCATAGTCCGGCTCTGGTGAGGAGGGTGGCACGGCAGTGCTGGGGGATGCCAGGACACCTGGGTCGACTGGGGGGGGCATGGAGTCTGGAGCCACCCTGCAAAGGGTGCCATGCCTGGGAAGGGTCCCTGGGGATGGGGGCTGTAGGACAGGGGCCTGGGAGAGGCCCCGTCAGCCCTGCGGATGTAGGGACAGGGCAAGGGGGGAGAGCAGGCAGGAGAGGGGGACATGCCAGCCCCCAGCATATGCCTTTTGGTGTCCCCAGGATCATGTTCACCATCATCATCATCACCTTCATAACTGTCACCTTCCTCATCATGATCTTCCACATCTGCCGCAAGCTCTGCCACGACCCCATGCCACCCCCGCCCTATGGGGACACCCACGGCTCTGTGCCCCCCCCACTCACCCAGATACCTGCGCTCCCCAGCCTGCCCGGTGGGGCCATCCCCGTGGGCCTGGAGCCCCCACCCTACAGTGAGGTGGGTGTCACCCGGAAGTGGGTGCTGGGCACCCGGCTGAGCCTGGCATGGGGGCAGGGGTGGGCTGTGGGTGCTGGGGCTATGGGGTGTGGGGTGCTGGTGGCATGGGATGGGGGATGCTGGGGCTATGGGGTGTGGGGTGCTGGTGGCATGGGATGGGGGATGCTGGGGCTATGGGGTGTGGGGTGCTGGTGGCATGGGATGGGGGATGCTGGGGCTATGGGGTGTGGGGTGCTGGTGGCATGGGGTGGGGGATGCTGGGGCTATGGGGTGTGGGGTGCTGGTGGCATGGGGTGGTGGGTGCTGGGGCTATGGGATGTGGGGTGCTGATGGCATGGGGTGGTGGGTGCAGAGGCTATGGGATGTGGGGGTGCTGGGTGGCATGGGGGTGGCGGGTGCTGGGGCTATGGGGTGATGGACACTGGCATTATGGGGCTCAGCAGGGCATGGGGGGACTATGAGGGTTCACAAGCCCATGTGCCACCCCATGCCAGGAGCACCCTCCCCTGCTCCCATGCACCCCACCTTGCCATGTCCCAAAGGGGGAACCCAGTTCCAGTCTCCTGAGGTCAGCCCTGGGAAGCCGGGGGGGTGTCACAGTCTCCCCCCCCACTGACCCACACTCACACTTAGGTGACAGCAAAGCCCTTCCTCTACCCACCACCGCAGGGGCCATGCCCCGAATGCAGCCGCAGCCCTGGGGCTCAGCACCCCTTCATCATCCAGACCAACTTCTAGGGGTCATCTCCACCCTGAGGACAGCCTGGTGACAGCCTGCACTGGGGAGGGGGACATGGACCCAGGCATCCAAATGGCCTGGTGCCATCCAGGTGCCTGGGTCCGTGTCCTGCCCCTCTCTGGACACCGGGGTCCACCTCCCCCCCAAACCATGACATTGGCGCATGGCAGGGGTTTCCCTATTTATTATTTTTAAATGTGTAAAAGAGCTCCCTGCTATGCTGGTTTTAGGGGCTGGGGAGGCTTGGGATGTACAGAGGGAGAAGAGGGAAAATTCAGGGGGGGCTCTGCACCATCCATGCACCCCCAGCTGTGGGTGCACCCTGGCACTGCAGGGACTTTGCCAGGTGGGCATGTGAGCATGTGTCAGCCAGGGCCCTGACACCCTGTTCCTGTCCCCGTCCTTGTCCCCATTCCCATCCCTCTCTCCATCCCTGTCCCTAACTCCATCCTGTCCTTATCCCCATTTCCATCTGATCCCATCCCTATCCCCATCCCCATTGCCATCTTAGCCCCATCCCTACCCCCATCCCCATCTCATGCCCACCCCCATCCCATCCTATTTCCATCCCTGCCCACATCCCCATCTCTGCCCCCTCCCATCCCATCCCCATCTTCATCACATTCTCATCTCCATCTCATTCCCATCCCAACTGATGCCCATCCCATTTCCAGCCCCAGCCCCATGCTCATCCTCATCCCCGTCCCCATCCCCATCCCATCCTATTTCCATCCCTGTCCCCATCCCATCTCTTCCCCTTCCCAAGAGATGGGCTCAGGCCAGCAGGATGTTGGGGTTTATTGAGTGGGGAGCGCACTCCCTGGCACGGGGCCATCCCGGTGGCAGGTGTCCCCAGCCACTCACGCCGCTTGCTGGCCCCGGCACCGCTTGATCTTCTTCTTGAGGAGCAGCAGGTCCAAGTAGAGCAGGCGGCCCAGGACAGTGGAGGCACACAGCAGCCCCCCGTGCAGGGCCCCCGCCAGCCCGCAGCTGAACACGTCCTGCCCTGGGGATGAGCCACAGTGGGACACAGCCACCCCCAGGGGGGACACAGCCACCAGCGTGGGGGACCCGGGCACCACCGTTGCCCTGCTTCAGGAGGACATCCCCTGCTTCAGGGAGCCCCTGGGAACACTGTCTGCAGCCTGGAGCTGGGCATGGGGACAGAGGGACAGGGGGACATGGGGGTGTGGGTGCACAGGTCCCGTACCTGTCAGGTAGAGGTTCTTCACGGGTGTCTTGGCTCTCATGGCGGCCACCACAGCCGGGCTGAAGCGGCCGACTTCGTGCTCGGTCCCGTACATCTCCCCACGGGGGGCCGCCAGGTAGTGCTGGTTGGTGAGCGGTGACGCCGCCTCCACAAACTCCACCTGCCCGAGCAGGAGCCCGGGGCGGGGGGCCCGGGGCACGTTGGGGTGCACAGGCCACATGAGAGTGCACAGGGAACGCCAGAGTGCATGGGGCACCCAGGGGTGCACGGGGCACATGCAGGGACACAGGTAGACCCATCCCACCAAACAACAGGTCCCACCACAACAAGTCCACGTCTCTCTGGTGGGTGCCCACCCCATGCAAAGGTCCTGGGGGCTGTGATGTCCCATGGCTTTGCAGGACACCCTGTCCCCACTGGGCACCCCAGCCCCAAAGGGTACCCTGTCCCCAACAAGCACATCCCTGCCTGGGCACTCCACCCCATAGGGCACCCAGTCTCCACTCTGCACCCCATGCCCCCTCTGCACCCATGCCCATGAGGCACCCCAACCCTGTGGGGCACCCTATTTCCATGGGACATCCCACACACACATCCCACCCACACAAGGGACCCTGTTCCCACAGGGCAGCCCAACCCCACAGGACACCCGGTCCCCACTGTGCATCTCTCCTGGTGGGGCACCCCAACCCCATGGGGCACCCAGGCACTCCATCCCTACAACCCCCCCATCCCTGCAGAACACCCTGTCCCCACCACACACCGTCCCTGCTGGGCACCCTGCGTGGCAGGGGACACCGTGGGGACCCCCATCACCTTGTCACGGAGGTGGGGGAAGCGCTGCAGTGCCCGCTCCAGGAGGCGCTGGGCAATGGCCAGCTTGTACTGCTGGTAGTCAGGGCCCCGGTGCTTGGCGCGGGTCCCGGCCCACTCCTCGAACCACTCATACCGTGCCATGGTCAGGATCGTCATGCACGACCGGCCTATGAGGCAGGGGACACAGCTGGTGACAATCCTCATCCCGTCACAGGGGACCCCAGTGCTGACATCAGCCCGGGATGCGGTGGTGGCACAGAGTGGGGTGGGGCCCCCCACCCTGTACCTGGGTGCCGCTGCTCGTAGGTGGGGTCCTTGGCAGCAGGGAAGGTGATGAACATCATGGCCAGGTTTTCGGGGACATCGTCACGGCTCAGGGCAGCGTAGCGGGTCATCCTGCAGGCAGAGTGGGCAGCACCATGCACCCAATGTGCACCCCTGAGCACCCACACCACGTGCCGTGCGCCCACCCCAGGGTGCCTGGGGACCCCTTACATGGCGTCCAAGTCGTTGTGGGGGTAGATCCAGAAGTTGGTGGCAGGCAGGGCCAGCTCCGCCGCACTGCCCCGCAGCCCCACGAACACCAGGAAGGAGCCCATGCCGTGCCGCACCATGGCCAGGCGGGAGCGGACACCTGTGGGGACATGGGCTGGGATGCGGGAGGTGACACCCGATGCCTGCAGAGGGGATGCTGGGGACACAGCAATGCTGGGGACATGAGGGACATGAGGATGCTGGGGACCACTGGTGGTGCCAGGGACACAGGGATGTGGGGGACACCAGTGATGCTGGGGACACAGAGATGCTGAGGACGCTGAGGACATGAGGGACAGGGGGACACCAGTGATGCCAGGGATGCAGGGATGCTGGGGACACCAGGGATGCTTCGGACACCGGGGACATCAGGGACATGGGGATGCTGGTGACACAGGGACGCTGGGGACACTGGGATGCTGGGGATGCGGGGACGCTGGGGACACCAGGGACACGGGGATGCTGGGGATGCAGGGATGATGGGGACTGCAGGCATGTGGGACACGGTACCTGGGTGGCCGCGGAGCTGGGGGGGCAGCAGCTTGCCGAAGGTGTTGAAGATGCCGGCGTCGGAGATGACGAGGGGCGCGAAGATCTCCACCTCCTCCTCACTGGGCCCCTTCTGCACCACCACCCCTGGGAGGCGTGGGGGGGTGAGGGGGGCACAGGACACCACCCCCCTGTGCCCACCGCGTCCCCCCCGATGGCAGGGGGCTGGGGTGGGAGTCAGCGCTCACCCACGGCGGTGCCAGCAGGGGAGACGAGGATGCGGGTGACAGGGGCGCGCACCAGCACGGCACCCCCCGCGCGCTCGATGAGGGGCACGGTGTGGAAGGCGATCTCGCTGGCCCCCCCCCCGCGGGTACCAGGCCCCCCGCTGGTAGTGGTGCACCATCAGCACGTTCACCAGGAAGCTGGAGTCCTGCGGGGCCGTGCCTGGGGACAGGGACGGTGGTGGGGCACAGGCACAGCTGGCCCCCGCCCCAACAGGGGGCAGCCCTCCCCTATCACGACTTGGCCTCCCCTGTCGTGACATGGCCCTCCTCATCAAGATAAAGCCCTCCCTGATCCTGACATGGCCCCCCCTATCATAATGCTGCCCTCCCGTCACAACACATCCTCTGCTATCATGACACAGCCTTCCCCTATCATGACACAGCTCTCCCCTGTTGCAACAGGGCCCTCCCATATCACGACACAGCCTGCCCTATTGCAACACAGCCCTCCCCACTGCAACAGAGCCCACCTCTATCATGACGGTGCCATCCCCTCTCACGGTGTGGCCCTCCCCTATTGTGACTCAACCTCCCTTATTGCAATACAGCCTTCCTTCATCACCAGGCTGCCCTCCCTATCTCGGCAGCACCTTCCCTATCGCGACAGCCCCTTCCCTATCACAACGGCCCCCTGACCGTAGAAGAGGTAGCTGAACAGGGCACGCAGATCACGGTCAGCCGTCAGCCGGGCCACGGCCTCACTGTGGCTGGTGGCCGCCATGCGGAAGACGGGCGAGATCCAGTAGACAAGGCCGGTGCGGACCAGGAAGGCAGCCAGCCACCACGGCACCATCTTCAGCACCGCCAGCAGCGCCACGTGCCGCGAGGCCATCTGCACAGGGACCGGCCCCGTGTCACCCCCAGCCACTCCCATGGCCATGGCCACACCACTGCCACCACCCCATCCTCATGACTGTCACTGCTGTGACCCCAGAGCCACCCCTGTCCCTGGCACCCATCTTCACCAGGGCCACCACCCACGTCCCCACCATCCCCACTGCTTTACCCCACCACACCCAATGCCTGCGTCCCCACCATGACCATCACTTGTGTCCCCACCATGACCATCACTTTCATCCCCACCATGCCCGTCATCTGTATCCCCAATATCCCCAGTGCCCCCTCCCCACCACAACCATCACACAAAGCCCCACCACACCCCCACCCATCCCCACCAGGGCCACCACCCACGTCCCCACCATCCCCACTGCTTTACCCCACCACACCCAATGCCTGCGTCCCCACCATGACTATCACTTTTATCCCTACCATGCCCGTCATCTGTGTCCCCACCATGACCACCACTTTTGTCCCTACCATGCCCGTCACCAGTGTCCCCACTGTAATGATCCCTTTTGTCACTACCATGACCATAACCTGTGTCCCCAATATCCCCAGTGCCCCCTCCCCACCACCACCATCAGACACGGCCCTACCATGCCCCCACCCAGACCCACCAGTGCCACCACCCCCCACACCCAAGCTGGAGGCACCCCAGCACTGCACGCCGGGGACATGCCACCACCCACGGGAGGGTCCCTGTGGGGACACCCACCTTGGAGAGCCGCATGAACTCCCTGATGGCCGCCTTCTCAGCGGGGAACTGCTCCTCCAGGGCGGCGGCGAAGGCGGCCTTGCCGGCGCGAAGCTGGTAGCGCCGGGGGCCCAGGCACACCTCGTCGTAGGGGTCTGGCAGGCGCTGCCAGCACAGCTGCCCGTCTGTCAGCTGGTCCAGCACCACGCGCAGCATGCTGCCCTCGTGCATCTGCCCCACGTAGTGGATGCCTGTGGGCCCTAGAGGTCAGCAGCCCAGGGGCTGGGCACCAGGGGCCCACGGGGGAATTAAGTGTTTATCATTTTCCTGGTGCAGGTCACCTCCAGGGGCGGTGGCATGGCTGGGGCAGCAGGCACAGCACGCACACTGCATGCATGCACTGCACACAGAGCAAGCACACGCGCACTGCATGCAAACAGCACATGAGTTGCCTGCACAGCTGCACATGCGCAAGCAAACTGCGCACGCACTGCACGTGCACTACAGGCTGCATGCACACACACTGCACACAGCAAAAACACGCACTGTGAACAGCGCGCTCACTGCACAAACACTGCAAGTGCTGCCTGCGCACACACTGCTTGCAAGCAGTGCATGCGTGCATGCTGCATGCAAAAAGTGCATGCATTGCAAAAATACTGCAGACACTGCATGCACACGCTACCATACCTACTCAGTGGACACTGAACAGGGACAGGCACTGCATGCACGTGCACATGGGGCATGCGACACATGCCAGCAACCACACTGACTGAATGTGCAAGCAGGGCACACTGCATGCACTGCACTGCACACGCACTGCAAACACACCCACCCTGTTGCACAGGGATACATGCAGTGGTGCAACCAGCCTGCAGACACACAGCAGGGGGGTAAGCAGCAGCCATGCTGCATGCACACACTGAGCTACACCCCCATCGTGCCTGCAAACACCCGTAAACTGCCTGCACATGCCTGCACATACCTGCACACTGCCTGTATGCACAGGCACAGGCTGCCTGCACACCCAGGCACACACACACACGCTGCCTGCACACCCAGGCACATGCACACTGCCTGCACGCTCAGGCACAGGCAGCCGGTGCTGAGGAGGGGCAGCCGGGGGGTCCTTACCCACATCGAACTCGCTGCCCTGCTCCTGGAAGGTGTGGCAGCACCCGCCGGCCTGGTCATGCTGCTCCAGCACCAGCACCCGCTTGCCCACCTTGGCCAGCGTGCCCGCTGCTGCCAGCCCGCCTATGCCGCTGCCAATGACCACGGCGTCCAGCTCCGGCGGCACCCGGTGGGCGCTGAACCCTGCACACACGCGTGTGCCTGAGCCCCCCCCCCCGGCACCACACGAGGGCACACAGGTGGGCAGCACAGGCGGGATGGATGGCCAGCACCCAGCACCCAACACCCAGCACTCACCCCGCTTCAGCACCTTGTCACGGGCGCGTGGCTCCGTCACCAGTGGCCGGGGGGGGCCCCGGGGGGGGCCAGGTGAAGGGGTTGCCAGCTGGGGCCAGGAGCCGGTGGGCCACCAACCCCAGTGCCAGCGTGCCCAGAGCCAGCAGCAGCAGCAGCGTGGCCCACATGGCTGCCACCATGCAAAGCACCTTATAGACACTGCACTGTATAGCCCTGGTGCCTTACAGCTTATAGCCCCAGCAGCTTATAGACAGAGGAGATTATAGACACGCCACCTTACAGACACGGAAGCTTATAGCCACCGCAGCTTAAAGCCACAGGAGCTTATAGCCACAGCACCTTATAGGCATGGCACCCTACGGCCACGGCACCCTATAGCCATGACAGTGTTATGGCCACAGCACCCTATGGCCATGACACCCTATGGCCACAGCAGCTCACAGCTGAGGGGTGCACAGAACAGGGTCTGCTGGGTGTGCACACGTGCGTGCATGAGGTGGAGAGGTGTGTGCTGGTATGCTGGGTGATGCACGCTCACACACACACGTGCATGCAGGTGTGCAACTGTGCAAATGCATGCAAAGCCACACTTGTGCAAGGAAGCACATGCACACCTACACACCTGTGCAAGCAAACTGTACACACACTCCAACACATGCACACCCATACACCTTACATGTCTGTGCAAACACACTGGCACACCCATACACACACCCCTGTACAAACACACCCTTACCCACACCCCCTTGCTCCCCCCCCCGCGTGCACACCCCCACGCCCCCAGCTGCGGTGCCTGCAGCTCTGCTGACCTCTCCCGGCAGCACCAAGTAGGGCCTGTGTGTGCAATGTCACACGCACACGCGCACACACAATTACACCTCAACACACACAACCCCCCCCACAGACCCCAAACACCTCAACCCACCCCCCCAACACCCACACCCACCAAACCCCAAATACAGCCACGTGTGCGCACACACACATGTGCACACATGCACACATGCACACACACTCGCACCCCAGCCCCCAGCCCCACAAACACCCCCCAAGCACCAACCTGGTGCAAACCCCTGATTTGCAGAAACAAACCCCATCAGCACCAGGTGGGAGAGAGCCAGGGTGGGGCAGTGGTGACACGGTGACACCATGTGCCCCCCCAGGGGTGCCCCGCACCCAGCTGGATTCAGCTGCAAGGGACAAACCCGACACTTTTCTTTCCTTTAATAAAAGTCACAGCAAAGTACCAAAAAGGAGCCACCTGGGGACTGGGATAGGGGGTGGCGGGGGGGGGGGGGATGGAAGGGGAACACACACCCCGCTGGCACACACCTGTATGTGTGTGTGCTGCACTCTGTGTCCCGGTCCCTTGGGGTTACCCCCTGGCAGGACCCCCCCCCCCCAGGCACCCCCAGCAAGTCCCCAGCTGCAGCACCTCCCAGGTTAACTACAGGGTTAATTAAGGATTAATTATAGGCTGGAACCCACACCGGCTGGTGGTCTGGGGGGGGTTATTGCTACTTGGGAAGGGGTGGGGGGGTCAAAAGGGACAGAAAGGGACCCCCATCCTGGTCAGGGTGAAAGGGGGTTGCTGGGAGGGGGTGCAGCAAGGCAGCGGCTTGGGGCCACAGCAGCTCATGTGGCTTCAGCTGGTGTGACCACCCCACCCCCTGCCCTGGGGGTCCTGACCCACACGCTGCCCTGGGATGGGGCGTGCTTTCCCATGGGGAAACTGAGCCACAGGGCTACGAGGGGCCAGAGCCACACAACAGTGGTGACCCCCGCAATGTCCCTGTGCCCCCCAGCTCGCAGCAACTCCGGCTGGGGGGGGCACAGTCCCCGGGGGTAACACAGGGAGGGGGTGAGGTTCTGGCAGTGAGTTAGCTGTGTGGGTGCTGGGCACAGTGGAGGGGGTCTGTCCCCCAGAGGGACCCCACTGCCCTGTTCTTCCCCCCATGAATGTGGGGCTAAGTAGGAGGGAGACAGGAGCCTGGCTTGAGTGGCGGGGGCACTGTGCAGCCAGCCAGCCCCCCTCCCCCCCCCAACCCCAGTGCTGAACACGGCAAGCTCATCACACTGGGTGAGACAGTGGGGGCAATACCACCCTCCTCCCCCTGCAGCCCTCCTGGTCAGGCTGAGGGGGGGTAAAGGTGGTGGGGACCCCCGGGGGGGTACTAGTAGACCCAGCTGACGGGCACCCACTGGGGCTGGGTGCGCAGGCGCTCCATGGCCTCCTGCAGCCGCCCAAAGGTGTGCTCCAGGTCGTCGTTGGTCAGGCTGAGGTCGAAGTAGTGACCGTAACCACGCTGGATCCGGTCGCTCTCCTCCACCGTCCGCTTGGCATCGGCCTCCTGCCCCGCACAAACCTGCCTCAGTTTCCCCATCGCTCCCTGTGTGCCTGCCCCCACCCCCCCGGGGTTGGGACCCACCGTGAGCTGCTTAGTGGCCACACCACTCTCCAGCGCTGCCCGGTTCATGGCCCGCAGCGTCTCAGGGTCGGGGGCTTCAATGAAGACCACGTATGGCACAAATTCAGCTGTTCTCAGCACCTTCACTGCCTGGGTGGGAGGGGGGCGGTGCTGAGCCCCAGGGCGGGGGCAGCCCCAGCCACCCCCTTGGTGTGCTGCCTCCCCCGGGTACCCTACCTGGGGGTTGACGTCCAGGATACACATCTTGCCAGCCTCCACCACGGTGCGGATGGAGTCGATCTTGGTGCCATAGAGGTTGCCCTCATACTCGCCATGCTCCAGGTACCGGCCCGCCTTGATGTCCGCCTCCATCTCCCCCCGTGACACGAAGCGGTACCCGTGCCCATCCTTCTCATTCTCCTTCGGCTTCCGTGATGTGTCTGCCCAAGGGTGGCCTGTCTGAGTGACCACCCCAGGGGTCTCACCCCGGGGGCACCCACAGCCCGCGGGGATGGCCACAAGGCTGTGATGCTGCACCCACACCCCCAGGGGGGTGGTGCTGGCCAGGTTGGGCTGTGCCAGGGACGCTGATGCTGGTGGGGACAGGGATGCTGGCAGAGGACAGGGATGCTCGCATGGACAGGGATGCTGGCGGGCGACAGGGATGCTCGCATGGACAGGGATGCTCATGGAAATGATGTTTGCAGGGGACAGTGATGCTGGCAGGGACAGCAATGTGCACAGGAACACTCACAGGGGATAGTGGTGCCGTATCGCGCTTGGTCTGACATGATGAGCTTGTTCTTGAGGCTGCGGCGCCCCACACCCTGGGCGCCAATCAGCACCAGGGTTTTCCGGCGGAAGGGCGGCATGCGGGCCATCTCCTCATAGATCAGCAGCTCATGGCGGTCAAACTCTGGATGAGGGATGGGGCTGTCACCTGCAGTAGCACCCTCGAGCTGGGTGCCATGGGGACCCCAGGGCACCCCGTCCTGCGAGGTGCCACCACTAGCCTGCCAGGGGCACAGCCTGGGCACTGTTCCCCCTTTCCCTGGGGAATGCCATCAGGGACACGCACCGGCGTTCTTTGTCGTCAGGTACATCATCCTCTTCTTCCTCTTCCCACTGAGGCTGCCACACAGGGCCCCTGCCGAGGGCAAGGGGGTGGCTGAGCTGGGGACGGGCATAGGGACAGTGCCATGGCGTGGGGACAGTGCCATGGGAACTGGGACCTGCCACAGGGACAGTGCCACAGGGATGGGGATATCACCTGGGGAGTTGGGGACCTGCTGCAGGGACAGTGCCAGTGGGGACATCACCCTGGGAACTGGGGACCTGCCGCAGGGACAGCGCCACAGGGATGGGGACATCACCACGGGGCAATGGGGACATTGCCATAGGGCGCAGGGGACCCGCTGTGCTCCCCCTCAGGAGGTGACCACCTGTCCCTGTGCCCCCAGGGCCATGTCCCCACCAAGGGCTGGGGTGGGACTCCATACCAGATGTGGGGGCCACCTCCACGTCCCGCTTGACGAAGGCTTTGCGCTTCTCCTCCAGCAGCTGGCTGGGCACCAGCCCCGCGCTGCCCCCCTCCACATGGCACGCCTGGGGGACAGCACTGCGTGTGGGGACCCCAGCCCCATGGGGACCCCCCAGCTCCCAGGGACCCTCCCTAGCTCCAGGGAACCCCCAAGCCCCACAGGGATGCCCCACAACTCCCGGGGACACACAAGCCCCCCCCAGCTCCAAGGACCTCTCCAGTTTCCAGGGACTCTCCCCAGCTCCAGGGACCCCCCCAGTTTTCGGGGACACACCCCCATCCCCCCAGGCCCCAGGGAACCCCTCAGCTCCCAGGACACCCCTGCTCCTGCATGGACGCCAGCTTCTGGGGATACCACCAGGAGGGGGACAAAGGGCCAGGTCCCCCCACCCCAGGGTCCCTCCTGACCTGCCACCAGTTGGGGTCATCCTGGTTGACGATCTGCAGCAGGTCACCGGCAGTGAACTTGAGCCCAGCCTCCTTGCAAGGGATAAGGCTGTCGGTGGCCGGGTCGTAGTCGAAGTGACACTTGACAAAGACCTGGGGACCAGGGGGGTCAGGGGGGAGGCCGCCAGCCACTTGGGTTCCCCGCTCTGCATCGCCTGGATGCTGCCAGCCTGTGCCTCTGTTTCCCCAGTATGCCAGTGGGAAACGCAGGAGCTGTGCCATGCGCGTGCGCACACACACACACACACGCCTGTGCACCCCACTAGGCACCCCCCCCACCCTGGTGCCCCCTTGCCACCCGGCACAGCCAGGCACGCACAGCACCTGCGCACACACAGGCAGCACTGGCAGCTGCCACTGCGCCCCACAGGGCACCCACGGCAGCGCCCACGCACAGCCCCACACCCACACACAGGCACACACACGCGCCCAGCGTCACCACCACCGTGCCCACGATGGCACACATGTGTGCAGGAGCGTGCAAAGGCAGCCGCGCACACACACACCACGGGGCACACGCGTGTGCCTGCACACGGGACCCCTGCCCAGTGCTGGCAGCAGCAGGGTGCCACGGGGCCAGCCGAGTGCAGGGACACACGGTGCCAGGGGATGCAATGACAGTGCTGCTTTGTCCCTGGAGCCAGGGTGACAGCAGGCGCCTGCGCCAGGCTGGCACAGGGAGGGGGGCACACAGG
Source organism: Falco peregrinus (assembly GCF_023634155.1). Classification (NCBI taxonomy): domain Eukaryota; kingdom Metazoa; phylum Chordata; class Aves; order Falconiformes; family Falconidae; genus Falco; species Falco peregrinus. The sequence goes on along the minus strand of NC_073738.1, from coordinate 6,069,183 downwards.
GCACCCTTTGCCACCCAGGTCCTGCCATAGGGCTGAGGACATGGGGACAGGGCAGGGATGGGGACAGGGCAGGTACTACCACACAGCTGGGTGCCCTCACCAGTGCTGGGCACCATGGGGGACACAGGGGTCCCACCAGCCATGGGGCACGTGGGCATGGAGGATGTCGATCAGCGTGCAGGGGACACAGGCAGAGGGACAGGGGGACAAGGGGCTGTGGGGCTCAGGGATGCAGGGGGAGCTGAGGCACGTGGCAAGAGGACAGGGGACAGGGTGACATGAGGCAGGGGGTGTGCGACACATGAGCATGGGGACGTTGGCAGGGTGGCATGGGGATAGATGTGGACAGAGGCACAGGCCCATGGGGGAGCCGTGGGCAGGGTGCTGGGTGTGGGGTGCAGATGTTGGGTGCAGATGGGGGGGGCAGCTGTGGGGATCGGTACCTGCCGGGGCGGGTGGGGCTCCTGGTAGCTGGGCAGGATCTTGAGGATGACGCTGCCGCTGGCGTGGCGCAGGCTGTCCTGCAGTGCCCGCGGGTCGCTGCCCACCTCCCGCCCGTTCACCTCCCGGATGACGTCCCCCACGTGCAGCAGCCCCTGCTGCGCCACCATCCCCCCGTGCAGGATGCGGGCGATGACCAGCTCCCCCCGCTCCACACGGAACGTCACCCCCTGGGTGGGCACAGCCCCGCGTCAGCCCCACGCCGTGTCCCCCCCACAGCGTCCGCTGCACCCACCCAGCACCCTCCAGTCACCCTTGCAACACCCCAGCACACAGCAATGCCCGCCAGCACCCAGCAATGCCCCCAGCACCCAGCAATGTCCTCCCAGCAACACCCCCAGCACCCAGCAATGCCCCCAGCACCCAGCAATGTCCTCCCAGCAACACCCCCAGCACCCAGCAATGTCCTCCAGCACCCACCAACACCCCCAGCACCCCATAATGCCCCCAGCACCCCGCAATGCCCCCAGCACCCTTCAGCGCCCCAGGCTCAGGCTCACCAGGTTCTCGCCAGCCGTCTTGCGGATGCCCACCATGCGCACGGCGTCGGGGGGCACAGGCTGGTTGTTGAAGGCTGGATCCAGGACGGGGCTGGGCGGGGGGCGTCTCGTAGCTCTTGGAGGCCACTGAGTCGTGGGTCTCCAGCAGGGACTGCAATGCACAGGGAGGGCTGTCACACCCACGTTGCACACACCCTTGCACGTGCATTGCACGCACAGGCCTTGCACGCCCCACCTGGAAGTGGGGCTCGCGCAGGATGCATGCCAGCTCGGCGGCCGCGCTGTCCTGCCGCACCAGGTGCCCGATGTCACGCAGGATCTCCTGCACCAGCTCCAGGTTGTTGTCCCTCACCGCCTCCAGCTTCGTCTCTTCCAGCCGCTCATGGGCCTGGGGGGGCCGGGGGGGATTAGAGACCCCCGCGCCCGCCCACCCGCTCACTAATACCCCTGGCATCTGCTCCCAGTGCGGGGCGGGGGGGTGCAGCCCCCCGCGCACAGCAGGGGTCTCTGGCACAGCCCACTGTGCACACACATGAGCACACACATGTACAAGTGCACACGCACGCCCTTTGCACACACACAGTGCCCTGCATGCACACACAATTGCAGAGCCACCCTTTTGGATGCACACACATGCACATCCCCAAGTACATATGCGTGCATGCACATTCATGTCCATGCAGACCCTTGCACACACATTGCTGCACCAATGCATGCACGCGTGCATCGTTGCACGACTGTGCGCAGGTGCAAATACACACATACTGGTTAAACATGCAGGACACGGTGCCAGCCACACACACCTCAACAGCATGGCCAGCAGGTGACACACACAGGCATGTGCACACACACACACGTGCACACCCCAAGGGGCAGCACATAGCCAGCACCCACCCCAGCCCCCCAAGCGACCGCCCTCCCCTGCTGCTGAAACACTGCAGCCTCACACACAGGCATGCACACACGTGTGCAAATGTGCACGCTCCCCTCCATGCGTGCACACATGCATATGTGCAAATATGCACAGACACCTCCCTGTATGCACACACGTGCAAGCGGACATCCATGTATCCACACACATGTACATGCATGTGTCCATCCACATACACACGTCCATGTTCACACAGCACACACATGTGCGTGCATGCACACACTCGTGCACCCATACACACACACTGCCCCCCGTGTGCTCACCCCTGGGCTCCCACATCCCCCCCGTGCCCCACTCATTGCCACCTGCGGCAGGGGGCCGGGGGGGGGGGGATGGGACACAGTGCCACCCCTGCGCCACCGTACCTTCGCCAAGGACCTTACTATTGGGCTCTCCATGATGCCGCGGAGGAAGATGAGGTCCAGGTCGGCAGCCCCCGGGGTGCCGGGGAGCCCCATCAGGTTGTCCAGGACCTGCTGCATGGCTGGGGGGGGGGGGGGGGCAGGGGACACACAGACACAGAGTTGGGGGGGCGCAGAGCAGGAGAGAGCAACATGGGTGACAGTCAAATGCAGCCAGGGGTGCTGTGCACCCCAATCCTGCCCCACTCATCCCAGGGCCCCCCAGTTATGGAACCTGGCAAGGAATGAGGGGGACAGTGGGGGGGTCCCCGGGAGCAGGGACCTCTCCCCATCCTACAGCAAGGACAAACAAGTGTATGTGCCCCCCAGTGCTGGCCACCCTGTCTTGCCGGGCTGGGGGGCATCGCAGCCCCTGTGTGGGCAGGAGCACCCCAACACCTCCAGGGGGGTGTCTAATCCTGGCTGATCAGCACCACAGCCCCCCAGAGCCTCAGTTTCCCCAACCAAGGAGCCCCCAGCAGCATGGAAAGAGCTCACCTGCACATGGAACCACTGTCCCCCCAACCTCCCCCCACCTGCAGGGATTTGCACTGGACCCCCGGCCCATGCAGCAGGGGCCACGAGGAGCTTTTCCCCCAAGCCAGCACTATGGGGAGGGGGGGGAATCCCTCAGAAGCCCCCCAGGGCAGGGAGGGCATTCCCCATTCCCCATTTGCCACACCCAGTACAGGCAGGAGCCCGGGGGGTGGGGTGGGGAGTGTGCAATGCAAATGCGGCTGTTGCAATACAGCTGGGGGGGCAACGCAGGGGAGTGGGGTGCAGTGCAGCTGGGGGGAGGGGAGGTGATTGTGGGGGGGGCGAGGCAATGGGGGGGGTGGGGGGGTGCTGCAAAGCCCCCGGGGCTGTGCTGCAAGCGGGAGCACTGCACGGCGAGGAGGCTGCGCTGCAATGGCGGGGGATGCTCACGATGAAGCCCGGGGCTGGGGGAGTGCTGTGCAATCCAGACAGCGGCCCCCCCCCATATCTGGGGGGTTCCGGTATGCCCCAAGAGAACCCTCCACCTCCCCGCTCCCAGCTCCCACCCCCCGAACACCCACAACACCCTCTTCCCCCGCCACCCCCTTGCGTGGCATCACCCCCCGCCCCCCCCCCTACCTTGGGGGCCCAGGGGGGCGCTGGCGGGGGCAGGGGGCGCCCCTCTGCCGGGGCCGCTCATGGCTGCGGGGGCAGAGCCGGGGCTGCCGCCTCCCCCCAGATCCGGGTACAGCGGCCCCCCCGCCCCCCCGGCCCTGCACACGCGGGCCCTGCACACGCGTGCACACGCAGCGCGCGGGGCGGGCGCGCCACGTCGGCCATTGCGCGTGCAAACACCTTGCACACCCGCGGCCGGGTGTGTGCGTGAGCGTGCTCACGCAGGCGTGCACAGCGGATGCACATGCACCTCTGCATGCTCACGCGTGCGTGCACCCGTGTAGGCAACCATGTGTGGGCAAACACACGCCTGTGCGCGCTCACACGTTCACGCGCAGTGTGGAGAGCCGCGTGCATGCACGTGCACAATGACACATGTTGCACGCGCACGAATCTGTGTGCACACATGTGTGTGAGCATGCACAACCGCGGGTGCCAAGGGGCAGCAGTACCTGTGCATGCTTACACACGCGTGCAGACCCATGCACTCACTGCTGCACGCTCACACGAACGCACGCTCGGGTGCACACACGCCGACACACCCCCCTGTGCCTGCTCACACCCATGTGTGCACACACAGCCCACGCATGCTCACACTCGCGTGCAAGCCCACGGCACTCGCCCTGTGCGCACCCACCCGTGCATGCACACCCCCATGCCTGCTCACCCGTGCTTGCACACCCGCGGGCACACGCGCCCCCCGTGCATGCTCACCCGTGGGAGCCCCCCGCACGCAGCCTCCCGCGCCTGGGGGAGGGGGACAGCGGGGGCTCGGCCCCTTTAAGGGGGCGGGTGGGTGGTGCGGGTCCGCGCTGTTGCCGTGGCAACCGGGGAGCAGGGGAGCGCCGCGGAGGGGAGGCGGGGGCGACAACAGATTTAAAGGGACCATGACCCGCTCGTGTGCCCACGCACGCACCCACGCACACGAGCGAACACGCACAGGCAGGTGCCCAGCCGGCAGCGCCCGCCGCACCCTTGCACACGCGTGTGCGCACCCACAGCCCTGTGGCACACGCAGCCTCTGGCCCCAGCATGACTCATCCCACCAGCACACCCAGGCAGATCTTGCACACGCGTGTGCAAGCCACGGCCTAGTGAACACTCACACGTGGCGGAGCTGGGGGCTGCTGCCGGCATCTCAGCAGTGCTGCGGGCACGGCCAGCCATGCGTGGGTGGCACCGATGGGGACAGGGCCAGCACCCACGGGAACAGGGCCAGCCATGCATGGGTGGCACTGAAGGGGACAACGTGCAATGAATGGCCTGGTGTGCTCAGGCACATGGGTATGTGCTTACACACGCTTGTGCATGTGTTCAAGTGTACCACAGACGTGCAGGGACACACGAGGCCCCTGCACTTCTCCAGCCCCACATTTACCCCACGCGGGGGGGGCCGACGACACCCCCAGTGTTGGCACCGACACCCACACAATGGGAGGCACCCCACACCATGACCCAGCACCACTGTCTTGGATACCAGCATCCCCAGTGTCCCCAACACCAGTACTGCCAGTGTCTCCTGCACCAGTGCCTCCATGGTACCCAGCACAACCAGTATTAGTGCCACCAGTACCAGCAGCCACAGCCCCAGTGCCCCCAGCAGCCCCAGTACCAACACCCCCAGCCCCAGTGCCCCCAGTGTCCCCAGTACCCCAAGCAGCCCCAGTACCAACATCCCCAGCCCCAGTGCCCCCAGTGTCCCCAGTACCCCCACTGCCCCCAGTTCCAGCATCCCGCGCCCCAGTGTCCCCATGATCCTCAGCGATGCCAGCCCCAGCATTCCCAGTGTCCCCAGCACCAGTGTCCCCAGTGTCCCTAGCCCAGCCAGCCCCAGTGTCCCCCAGGCGCTGACATTCCCCCAAGCAGGCAGAGGCAGGAGGTGGCTGCAGGGGGGGTTTATTGCTGGGGGGGTCAGCCCGGTGCTGGGTGACAGCTGCTGTGGGTGCTGTGGGTGCTGTGGGTGCAGCAGGGGCTGTGGGGACTGCACCCCACCAGGCTCCTCTTCACCTGCTTGGCACCGGCAGTGTCCCTGCAACAAGAGGGGGTCACCATCCCAGGCCCCCACAGGACCCCCCTTGAATCCCCCCCAGCCCCATGTCCCCCACCCCAGGGCTTCCCCGTAGATGCCCATTGGGGAAATCGAGGCACGGGTGGCCCTGGGGGTTCACCCAGCCCCCCAGCTCAGTCACTGGGTGCCCTCACCTGGTGGCTCAGCACCCTGTGGTGCCGAAGGGCTCCTCGCACAGCACCAGGCTGTCCGACCGCTTGCCGTACCTGTGAGAGGGGCACGTTACTGGGGGGCAGCGCCATGCAACCGCCATGCAGCGGGGAGCACAGCACAACAGGGGAGCTGGCTGCAGCGAGTGAAGGGCGCAGCGAGGGAGCAGGCTGCAGGGGAGCAGCTCGTTGCAATTGGGAGCATGTGGCAATGGGAGCAAGCTGCAGCAGGAGCAAGGGAACAGGCTGCAATGGCGAGCACACTGCAATGGGGAGCATGTTGCGAGGGGGAGCACACTGCAGATGGGGAGCGTGCTGCAGCAGAAATCTGGTTGCAGCAGGTAAAAGGATTGCAACAGGGAGTGAGTTGCAATGGGGAGTGTGCTGCAGTGGGGGGTGCGCTACAATGGGGAGTGTGCGGCAATGGGGAGTGTGCTGCAATGGGGAGCATGTTGCAAGGGGGAGCACACTGCAGATGGGGAATGTGCTGCAACAATGGGGAGTGTGCTGCAGCAGAAATCTGGTTGCAGCAGGTAAAAGGATTGTAACAGGGAGTGAGTTGCAATGGGGAGTACACTGCAACAGGCAACACGTTGTAAGGGGGCAACACGTTGCTACAGGGAGAACATTGCAACAAGGAGCACATTGCAACCAGGCAGCGTATCACAGGGGTCCCACAGCTGTGCCCCCCACCACTGCCCTGCCGCTCACCGGTGCCGCGTGACCACGTTGAGGTACTGCTGGAGGTCATTGTAGAAGCGGACGAGGTCCTCGACGGGCGCGTCATCCCCAGGGTAGGTGGGCTGCGTGGGGCCAGCGCTGCCAGGGTGCCCGGCCAGCAGCACCAGGGCGCAGGCGAGGAGCAGCAGGGAGGGCCAGCGGGGAGCCATGGCTGCGCCACATGCCATGGCCTCAGGGTCCACCGACAGCATGGCGCTGCATGCACACACACGCACACACACCACCAGGCTGCACGCACACACATAGGTGCACACACATGCACACCACCCACCAGCACGTGCGCACACACACCCCTTAGCATATGCACCGCTCTGCATGCACCCAGGCATGCACACCGAGCCTCTGCTTCTGAGGCCATGCACACACACATGCACACACCCCCTTGCACGCACACACCCACCCCTCTGCTCCAAGTATGCACGCGCACATGCATAACACCTCCTGCAGCACACACACGTCGGTGTATACACATCGCTTGTGAACCCACAGGCAGACACGCACGCTCTCCCTGCTCCCAGAGTGCACAAGAGCTGCACTCCCAGAGCGCACGCATACACTTGGCCCTCAAGCATGCACACATGTGTGTGCACACCCTGCCTCACACCCCTACACACAGATGCACATCCTCAGCCTTGCACAAGCACATGCACACCTGTTTCACACCTGTGTGCACACGCACACACTCCCTTGCACACATGTACACCCCCTTTGGCGCACACCACGCTCTCCAGCACACACACCGCACTCAGCCTCTTGTCCCCCAGCACAGGTACTGCCACCCCCCAGCCATCCCCCATGGGGACGAGGTCCTGCCCCACTCACCTGCTTCCACGAGCAGGGACACAGTGAGGCGAGAGGACGCTGCTGTCGACTCCCAGCTTCCTCAGTGACACCGCTGCCACCACGGTGCTGGCCCTTATATCCCCCCTGTCCCCCCTGCTGATGTCACCCTGCCACGCAGCCCCTGTGGCCAGGTGGCCAGCTGGTGGGGGGGGGGCGGGATGCGGGACACAGGGGGACACAATGACAGGGGCCATCAGGGTGACAGGGACACCTGGCCCCTCACACAGCCCTGGTTAATGTTTGACACTGGGCAGGGGGGCTCCTGGTGGGGCTGAGGACACGGACACAGCTGTCCGGTGTCCATCCCCAGAGCATCCTGGCCCTGGATGGACCAAGGGGTGGGTGTGGGGACAGATGGATGGGTGTGGGGACAGAGGGACAGGTGTGGGGACAGAGGGACAGAAGGACACAGCCAGGGGAGGCTGGTGGGCTGCAAGGGTGGAGGCTGGAGGCTGGCAGGAAGGGCAGGCAGCAGGACAGAGGGACAGCGACGAATGGACAGAGGGATGAGGAGCGGGACAGAGGGACACCAGAGGGACAGATGGGGAGGGTGGGGAGTGAAAGGTGCAGCATTGGGGTGAGGGGTGGGATGGAAAGACCGAGGCATGGAGGGACAGCAGCCAGCCCCCCCGCTGTGGCCGTGACCAAGGATGCAGTGGTCTCCCCACTGCCACCACGGGCCAGGTTGGGGGTCAGAGGGGTGGGGGACCACAGCAGGGTCCCAGTGACCCTCTGGCCCAGCCCTGACACAGCCCCTGACAGTCACTGTCCCCACAGGGACCCCACGGTGGATGTCAACAACCCACTGCCAGTGCCCCCACACCCAGCACACCCCAGCATTTCCCACCAGTGCACCCCACAGCCCCAGACGCAGTGCCCCTCACACCCAGTGCATCCCAGTAACCCATGCACCCCAGCACCCACCACTAACGTACCCCTGTGCCCTGAGTCCCAGCATTGTTGCACCCCCCCCACCAAGCACCCCCCTGCACCCAGTGCGCCCCAACACCCAGTGGCAGTGCACACCGTGCCCTGAGCACCCTGTGTGCCCCAACACCACCAGTACCCCCCAGCACCCTGTGCCACCCGCTGCCCCCACACCCAGTGCACCCTAGCATCCAACCCGTGTGCTCCAGCCCGCCAGTGCACCCCCCTCCCACCTCTCCCTCCCTCCCCAGCCTCCACCAGACCCTCTGCCCCTCACCCCCTTCCACTCCTCCATCTGCCCCCCCTCCCCACATCCCTCTCCATCCCTCCGCCCTTGCACTCCAGCAGGTGCTCTGCCAGCCAGCCTCACCCCTCTGCCCTCCATCCCTCCTGCATCCCCTCCATCTTTCCCTACCTCCCCCCTTCCCCCCTCCCCCGCATCCCTCCATCCCCCCTCTACTCCCCCGTGCCCCGGCACACACAGCCCAGACTGGTGCCCACGATCGTGCTCTTTATTGCCGCTGGCTGGGGCGTGCAGGGACCACATGGGACCCCCCGACAGCGGTGGGGAGGGGACGGGGTCAGGGCCCCCCCCAGTGGGACACCCCTGGACCAGGTTCTGGGGGTCCCTGGCCCTCCTGGCCGGGGGGGTCTGTGCTGGCCCTGGGTGCTGGGGCCCACCCTGTGGCGGAGCCCCGGGTCCCTTAGGGAGACACGGAGAGACAGGGAGGATCTGGGGGACAGGGGGGACTGGGAGTTGCCGGTCACCACGCAGAGTCATCGTTGTACCTGCAGGGAAGAGCTGACATGAGAAAAAGTGGGGACAAGACCCCCAACACCCCCTGGGACCCCAAACTACCCCCAGGACCCCCACCCCAGGGTGCAGGAGATGGTACAGCCCCTTTCCCTGTCCACAGGGTGATGGGGACAGGGACAGGGATGAGGACACTCACCATGACTTGTCACTGCTGGCCCCAAGGAGCAGCTCCGACACCACGGCCTCGGGGCTGGCGCGTTTGCCGTACCTGTGGGACACGTGCAAAGGGGCACATGCGGGCGTGCAAATGCGACCTCCCGTGCACACAGGTGTGTGCAAACAGGAACTGCTGGGTGCACATGGCAGACCACACAGGTGTGCAACAGGGCAGGCACGAGTGTGCAAATGGGGACTTGCCTGTGCATGCAAAGGAGCTTGTACAAGCGCCAACGGGCTCGCACACACATATTCACACCCACTTGTGCTCACCTCTGCCGTGTCACCAGGTTGATGTAGTGGCGAAGGGCCGAGAAGTACTTGGCCATCTCCTCAGGGGAGGCATCGTCCCCAGGGCTCTCGGGCTTGGGGGGGTAGGCAGCCACCAGCGTGCCCAGGCACAGCAGGGCACAGAGGGCCACAGCCACCAGCATGCGCCACGGCCTCGGGGACGTCACCATCTGCATGGGGACAGGGGACAGCCTCCGCTGCGTCTGGATCACCCCCATCGCCCTCGGGTACCCCCAGCACACCCCAGAGCGGTTCTGCCCCCCACCAAAGCCCCCCCAAGCCCACAGAGGTGTCTCACCCCTGAGGACCCCCTCATCTCCCTCCCCCACCTGGGACCCCAGCCCCCCTCCCCAGGGACATCCTCCCTCCAGGGACCTCCCCCATGTCCCACGGGGACACCCTCATCCCAGAGACACCCCCCCCCAGCATCCCCAAGGGAGATTTCCCACCTCATGGGACCCCAGAGTCCCCAGCCCCCCCACAGGGACCCCTCCCCTCCAGGGACCCCCCCCAAGACCCCAGCCCTGGCCCTGAGCTGTCCCCGCACTCACGATGTAGCAGGCAGGAGGTGACAAGCAGGGCCTGGCAGTGGGGTGACAGTGCCGGGGACACAGCAGCTCCTCCACCTGCCCGGGGTTTTATAGCTCCGGGGGGGGCTGCTGGCTCCTCCCTCAGCTGTGACCGACCCACGGGCACAGCAGGATCCCGCAGCCCCCCCCCCCGCCACCACCCCAGGGGACATGTGCCAGCCCCTTGTCACCATGCCTTGGCAGAGGCCCCCAGCCCAGTACCCCGAGGGGCTGGGGTACAGGCATGGGGCACAGGGGACATGGGTGGGACACACGGACACAGCACAGGGACACAGAACACAGCCACAGGACACGGATGTAGCATGTGGCAATGCCAGACAGGCACAACTGGTGACATGCAGCCATGGCATACAGGCATGGCACATGGGCATGGCATGTGGCCACAGGACACAGCAGCATACAGCCATGGCAGGTGGCACATGGCGATGGCACAGGGACATGGATGTGACACACAGCCACGGCATATGACCATGTCACACAGGCACAGACGTGACATGCAGCACACGGACACGGATGTGACACATAGCCACGGCACATGGGCACAGCCCAGGGACACGGATGTCGCATGCGGCCACGGCACACACACATGGCCCCAAGACAGCCTCGGGATGTGGCAGTGGCACACAGGGACATCAGCCACACACAGGGACACAAACATGGCACAGCTGTAACACAGCACATGGGACATAGCCCTGGCACAGGCCACTCACAGGAGACAGCACAGGGGAAGGGACACAGCCCACAGCTGTGGCTGCCTCAGTTTCCCCAGGCAGCAGGGCAGGGCACGGAGCCCCCACTGCAGCCCCCACCACCGCAGCACCCGCAGCCCCCGTCACCGCAGCCCCCACTACCGCAGCCCCCCCACCCCCCATCGACCGCTGTCACAGCCCTCCAGGACAGATGAGCTGCCCTTTCCACTCCGCCGCCACGAGCCCCCCGCACCGGGGGACGCACTAATTAATTATGGATTTGGCATTAAGGAGCAATCACCCAGCCCAGGCCTCCGGGGGGAAACTGAGGCACGGAGGAGCCTGGTGGGGACATGCTACGAGAGGGGCTCCAGGTCCCCACCAGGAAGGGGTCACCAAAGCCACCGTGTGCGTGCTGGGGTGGGGAGAGGGTCCCCGAAAGCCCCGGGATGGCCCCTCCCAGCCGCGGCTGCAGCCAGTGGGATGGAGGGGACACGGCTCGGTGGGGACCCGCCGGGGTGCCACTGGCCTGGCTGGAGAGGACACGCTCCACACTCCTGACCCGGTCATCACCCCGGCGAGCGGCGCTGGGGTCACGTCTGGTGGCAGTGCCACCGCGGGGGTCCCAGCCCTGTGGCTGTCCCCAGCCCCAGGGACACTCTGCCCGTGGTGCAGCCGTGGTGTCACCACCGGTGTGCAGCGACACAGCCGGGGGTCCATGCTGCCCCGGCCACACAGTGCTCAGCCCCACGGCAGCCTGGGAGGGGGCTGAGACCCCCGCGAGCCCAGGGGGGTGGGAGCAGCCCCGGCGCAGCCCCCCAGGCCAGCACATTTCACATCCCCGCAAAGGCCCGGGCCAATGGGGGCTAATGGGACCAGTGGGGGCTGCGAACCCCCCCACAGTGGCCTGCACCGCCCTGGCAGAGGCTGAGCCCCCTCCCCAGCAAAGGAGCACCGTGATGGGGGGCTCTGTCCCATCGCGGGGTTTGGGGGGGGGGAACGACACCAACCCCCCGTCCCACTGCTGTGCATGGGGACCAAACACACAGGGCAGCGGCAACGTCCCTGCATTGTCACACTTGTCCCTAAACCGAGCGAAGGAAGATCGGGGTCTGGGTGGCCCCCAGCCCCCCCTCGGCACAGAGCCGACCCCCCCGGGGGGACAGGGGACAGGAGACAAGGGTTTTCTGCACCATTTCCCCCAAGTGACAGTAAACAACAATTTTCCAAAGGTCACAGGATGGCTCTGCCGGCGGGGGGAGCCCCCCGCAGCGGGCACAGAGGTGGGGGGCCTGGGTTCAGCGCCCACCCCCCCAGCCAGGGTGGCCCCGGGGGACCCAAAGGGGACGAGGGGGCAGGGGCTGTGCAGTGCATGCCCCCCATCCTCCCACTGGCTTAGAGGAGGAGGAGGGACTGGGGCTGAAGGTGCATTGCCGGAGCCCAGGCAGCCCCGGGGGGGGGGGGGGGCGTCGTGTCCTGGGAGGATGAGGGGGCCCCGCGGCCCCCCCAGCTGGGGGAGAGCAAACAGGGCCCTGCCGCTTCCCCGCACTTTATGGCCCCCGGTTCCGGCGGAGGCACTTTAGGGGCCACGTGTGCCCCCCCAGAGGAAGGCCCTTATCAGCCCCTGTTTGCTTTTCCACTGCCCAGCCGGGGGGGGCGGGGAGGGGGGGGCAACACACACCTGCCCAGCCAGGTGGCAGGACAGGGACAGTGGGGACAGGGACAGCGTGGACATGGCCCGCAGGGGTCTGCCAGCCCCTCGCCATGTCCCACCATGATGCCCCGCCATGGCACAACAACGTCCCGCCGCAAACCACAAGCTGAGCCCTCCCCAAGGCGCGGCCCCCAGGATGGGCAGGAACTGGCAGCAGAACTCACTGTCCAGCACTGCCCACACTCCACCGCAGGCTGGGCACCCCCAAGGGGGCTTCCCCCCTCCCCACAGCCCCCCGAGACTGCTTCCCCTCCAAGCCCCCCAGAGCAGCTCCCCTAAAGCAGCAGGGCCCGGCCGTGCCAGCACACAACAGCCCAGACAGCCGGGGATGACGGAAAAGATTTCTCATCTCAGCAGTAAAAATACACCTGGGGGGGGGGGCCACACCGCGGTGGGGAGGAGGCCTGGCCACACGGTGGCCAGCACCCCACAGGCAGGAGCCCCCCCAGCTCCCCCATGCACCCAGCGCAGCAACCACCCCGTCCTCTGGCAAAATTATCAAATATTTACAAATAAAAAAAAAGAATAAATAGCGGTGATTCTTTAAAAAAACTGCCCCCCCCCCGCCCAGCCCCCAGCAGTCCTGGCCAGCGGCCGCCTTGCTCAGCCGTCAGTGGCCAGGATGACAACGGCTCCGAAAATGCCGATGTTTTGCCCGATGAGCTTCATCTGATTCCAGAACTCAACGCGGCGCGAGTCGTGCCAGTAGCCGATGTTGCCGTCGATGAGCAGGATGGCGAGGGGCAGCAGCACCGCCAGCACCTGCGCCGCTGCCCGCACGTAGTAGCCAGAGAGAAAGGCAAGGGCCAGGAGGCCGTAGAGGATGAAGAGGAGCTGGAGGGCGAGCTCACCCCCCAGGAGGTGGTTCAGGTAGGCCAGGCGGTCCTCCTTGCTGTGCTGCAGGGAGTAGGCCTGGGGGGGCAACAAGGGGGGTTGCAGTGCTGTGGCAGTGGTGCCACTGGTGGCACTGGCAGCACTGGTGGCATTGGTAGCGCTGGCCCAAGCCTCTCCCCCAGGGAAGGAAACCTCTGGTAGATCCAGCCCCCCGCCTGCAGCAGTGTGGGGAGCAGGAGGTGGCTGTTGCCCCCCCGCTGTCCCGTGCTCCCCCCCTCCCCTGTACCTGGCAGATGAGGTAGATGCCGAGGAAGACCTGCCCCGTGGACTGCAGCGAGCGGCTGCGTGGCTTCTGGCGGTACAGCTCCCCGGCCCCGCTGGCCAGGATGAGGAAGCCGCCAATGATGGCGATGGTCCGGGAGTACATCCGCACCTGCGCCGGGGCCGCTGTCACCCCCTGGCTCCCCCAGACCCAGGTGGGATGAGGGGGAGTCTCAGGGGGGTGGGGGGGCTCTCACCTTCAGCCAGTCACTGTAGTGGACATGGCCACCGACGTGGGCAGCATAGGTGGCCACGGCGAGCTGCAGGGCGGCCCCCAGGGCGAACCAGCGGCGCTTCACCCCGAAGGACATGAAGCTGGCGCAGAGCACGGCCACCCCCATGTCCACGTACAGGTAGGGGACCGGGATGTCTGGCTTCCTGGGGGGCACCGCAGCTCCAGCCCCAGCTCCCCCCAACGCCCCCGTGCAGGCTCGCCCCAGCCCCCCAAACCCCTCACCCCCAAACTCTGCCACAGCCCTCTCCTGGCCCCACACAGCCCTCTGTGCCCCCCCAGCCCCCCAATGGCCCCTCTGCCCTTCCCCTGACCCACACGCTCCCTTTCACCTGGCCCCTCACTCCAGAAGCCCCCCAGCCCCAGGCCCCCCTCAACACCACAGTGACCCCAAGAGCCCCCCAACCCCACACTGACCCCAGGAGCCCTCCAGCCCCACAGTGGCCCCAGGAGCTCCCCTGCCTTCCCTTGGCCCCACACCTCCCAAAAGCCCCCCCAAGGCCCAGGCCCCTCAGCCCCCAAGAGCCCCCAGCCCCACACTGACCCCAGGAGCCCTCCTGCTTTCCTGCAGCCCCACACCCCCCAGGAGCCCCCCTGGCCCCCCCCCAGCCACACACTGACCCCAGGAGCCCCCCGGCCCCCCCCCAGCCCCACACCCCGCCCAGAAGCCCCCCAAGGCCCAGTCCCTCCCCAGCCCCACACCCCGCCCAGAAGCCCCCCAAGGCCCAGTCCCTCCCCAGCCCCACACCCCCTCGCGCCCCTCCTCCCCCCAGCCCCACACTGACCCCAGGAACCACCGAGCCCCCCCCCAGGTCCCCCCCGCCCCGCACCGCCGCCCGCCGGCGCGCTCGGCGCAGAGCAGCAGCCCGCTGAAGCAGTGCCAGAAGGGGAAGCGGGTCAGCAGGACGCCGCCGCCCGCCGTCAGCAGCCGCAGCGCCCGCCGCCGCCACCCGCGGCCCGCCGCCATCGCCGCCCGGCCCACCGGAAGGGCCGCGCCGCGCCGGAAGTCCCGCCCCACGGGCCCCGCCTACACGGGAAGGCCCCACCCCCGCGGAGGCCCCGCCCGCAGAGCGCCAGACACGGGTGATGGTTAAAAAAATTTCGGGTTTTATTGTTTTTGCTAAACAATACTAAAAAATTTTCCTTTTTTTTAGATTTTTTTTTTTTAATTTTTAACTCTTCTAAAGGCAGGGCTTGAATTGTTTGATTTTGATCCATTTATTTTAAAAAACAAAACAAAAAGGGGAGGGGGGAAGGATCATGGCAAAAAAAAAGAAGAAAATAAAAATATATAAAAAAAAAAATAATCAAAAAGGGGCCAAAAAAAAATAAAAGGGAGAAAATCCCCCAAGCCAGGCCCCAGCATGGTCCAGGGCGGGGGGGTGGCAGGGCAGGAGGGGCCGCAGCCCCGTCCCCCAGCCTCCGAGCCCCCCTCGGGCTCCCGGGGCTGGTGGGGGGCTGGGGACGAGGGAGGGGGGGGGGGGGGGGGGTGTTTTTTGCCACGATCCTGGTTGAGAGAACTGCTAGAAGCAGAAAATATTTAAAGAACATTTTAATATATATTCATATATATATTTAAAGATAAGAAAAATAAGACTAATTCAAGCCTTGCCCTGTGCAAACAAAATTAAAACGAGACCGCGCTGGTCACAAGGGTCCCGGTTCAGCCACCGCAGTCAGCTCGTTACTTTTATTTTTGGAGGGGTTCATGGGGGAGGGGGAGGGACAGACCCCCTTTAGAAAAGTAAAGGGGAAAAGGGGTGGCAGCAGGGGAGGGGGGGTAGGAAAAAGGAAAAGAAAGGTCAAAAAATAAAACTAACAAAGTCTGACTGGCTGGTAGGAAAAAAAACATGGCGGACAAAAGAAAGTCTGTTAGTCAAGTAATGCATGAGCTTTTAAATTATTCTCTTTTCTCGTTTGTTTTAAAGTCTAAGGTTTGGAATCGGTCAAGCTCCCCATTAACGAGCTCGAAAAAGGAAATAAAAGTTGAGCCCCCCGTCGCCGCCGCCCTCCCGCCTCGGTGACCCGGTGGCGGGCGGTGGGGGTCCCCAGTGCCAGGAGGTGGGCCTCAGGACGAGAGGGAGGTTTCCTTCTGTGTCTGCTGTGCTTGTGAACGCTGCATTACCTTTTGGCTTTCCACGTCTCGAAAATGTTTCTCCACCTGCCAGCGGGGAGGGTGGGGTGGATAGAGAGAGGGTTTAGCCAAAGCAGGGGAACCCCGGGGCAGGCAGGGGACCCCACGAGGGGCTGGAGATCCGCAGCAGGCGGGCGAGTCCACCCAAGGAGGGACGGCAGGTGCCCCCAGGGATGTGACACCCCCCTGGTGTCCCCAGCAGCCCCAATGCCACCAGACCCCCCCTGCCCATACTCACTATTTTGCGTACGTGACTCAGCGCGCTTCCCTCTTTGCCTTTACAGTTTTCCACTTGATAGGGAGGGGCAATAACGACTTCTTCCATCACAACTATGTTCTTCTCCTGCCATTTACAGTCTTTAATGCTGCAAGGAAGGGAAAAAGGATCAGTGAACACAACTGCCCGGGGCTCCGGGCTGCGCACCAGCATCCCTCAGCCCCTCTGAAAGCCACTACCCACCCCCAGCGCGGTCCTGCTGCCCACTTCAGACCTCACTGCGGGGGCGATGTGGGCGCAAAAGCCACCCAGCGTCTCCTGGGTAACCTAGCAGAGAGGGGCACAAGCCCACGGTGATGGGCATGTGGCTGGTGAGTGCCCGAAGGGCAGGGAGCCCTCCTCTCTCCTACACCTGCCCAAGGGCTGTGTGGCTCTGGCCGGCACATCCCAGGACACACCAGCAGCATTTTGTGGCGAGTCTGAGTGACCCACCAATGCAAAAGCACCCCAGGAAACAACAAGGATACGAGCAACTCCAAGGCAGCAGCGCAGGTGGCTGAGGCAGAGAGCAGGAGGCACCGATGAGGGGACTTACGTCTTGTGTATAGTCTGGAAGAGCTGCTGCCCCTCCAGAGAGACACCAGCACTAATTGCATACGCCTGGCTCATCTTCTCTTCCTTCTCCGTCCGTGCTTTGTTGGCAAGCTGGAGGGGAGACAAAGAGGGAGGGAGCTTGGCTGAGCACCGCCTGAGCAGCCTCGAGAGCTCTAAGGGGACACAGGTGTCCCCTGCAGACACAGTTCTGCTGCTGACCATCCGGCTCGCCAGTTAAACCAGGGTAGCAATGAGCCTGCAATCTCCACCTTCCCACCACAGCTTTGTCCATATGTTACAGAGCATCGCACAGATTTCAGACCACAGCTTAAATCCTTTTTGAGTCTTTTTTCCCCCCTCCCTAATATTTCAGGGATGTGGGCACCATCTTTTCACACCCCCTGGTTCAGGCACAGAGAAGAAACCAGCTGCCAGGGGCCAGATGCACAAACATCACTTTCCCCTCTGCCTTTTCTGAATTAATTGCTGCATTTTAGGTCCAAACCACCTTCCCACTGCTTGCTGTTTAGGGGATGCAGATAGGAAAGACAAGCCCAGAGTAACCATTACGTTAGGGCTTGCAGGGTGTAAATGCCTCCATACAGACCATGCAGGAATTAGAGCAACTTTATCCCGGAGCAGTTATTCTGTTCCACAAAAACCCAGCAGAATGGGTTCTGTGGGAGTAGCTCCAGCAGCTCACAACGTCCCTGTGCGGGGAAGCGCGATTACGCTGGCAGGCTGCTGCATAGAGAGGGGAAACCCCAACGCTGGCAACCCTCGTTCAATCCCACGGCCGGCCGGGAGCGGCAGCTGCCTGGAAACAGGAGATGGGCAGGCGGTGCTGGACACGCCGCCTCTTCCCAGCTGGAGCTGCCACAGTGGAAGAGCCACACTAGCACTGCCGCCCACGCCGCCCTTCTCTTCCTCCTCCTCCTCCCGGAACGGCCTCGTGCCTCCGAGCGCTCCCCAAGCCAGACTGGCTTTCTCCATGCTGCCTGAGGATGGCTTCACCCCTTCTAAAGCCCCGGCTGGGTACGGAAAGCCCAAACTCCCACTGAGCAGGGACACTCTGCAGCAAAGGGATGGCTGTCTCCATCCCAGCCAGCCCGTCTCCTGCAACGGCAGCCACAGCCCCTGCGTCCCCACGCCGTGCCCAGGCGTGAGCAGGGCTCACCACAGCTTTGTTTGGGCGGCTGCTCACCACGTGCTCCTCGGCCTCCTGGTAAGCCAGGGAAGCCTTAACTGGGGGGCAGGATCCTTCTGCAGGTCCTGCAGAAGCTGTCCCTGAAGCCACCTGCCCCGTTCCACATAGGAATTGCTCTGTCCAAGACTGCCAGCATTCCAAACTGGTTTGTAAGACTGGGCACAATGTTCCCCAGTAAGTTTTCCTGCATCCGAGTCACCCATGCGACGATCACTAGCCTTCTCTGGGGCCACACCGACACTTCACCTTCACCCAACCAGGGCTGCCCACCAGCACCGGCGTTACCCAGTTCTCCCCCAACTCCATTGCCTGCACTGCTGCAGCCCCTCTGACACAACGCCAATGGGCCACAAACGCAGCACGGGGCACGTGAACCTCCCTACTGAGCCCACCACAGGCTCCCCCCAGCAGATCTCCTTCCCACCCAGCAGCCCCCTCCCCGCAGCCCTTCCCATCTGATGTTCAGAACTGCTTTGTCCAGTTTTAACACTCCTGCTTTCCCAGGCCTCAGGATGCTCCTCCAGCTCAAAAGAGCGGCTGCATCAGCTCCTCCTTCCCTGCCTGCTCACAAGTCCCAGGAGATCTGCATGCCGAGACAGACAGGTCCAGCTTTGGGGACAGCCCTGTGAGGAGGTGGGTGACAAGAAGCCACCATGGGAAGATGGAAAACCCTGGAGAGGTGCAGATGAAGAGCAGCCCCTCATGCGTTGCCACCACGGACAGCATCCCTACGTTACTTCATCAAGCGCTCCTAGACCTCAGTATCAACAAAACCCAAACTCATCCTCCTGCTTCTGGCTGGAGCACATCAGCCCTCACCCAGAGCCGACTCACTCGCAACACTGGTTAGTTTATTAACTGAGTGCCAAGACCCAGGGTCCCTACGCTCTTGCCTTTCCCCTGCAATAGGATGCGCTCTCTCCATTCACCACTACTAGCCCTTGACAAGAAACAAACCAGACACACCGAGTCTCCCACTTCCAGCCTCTCCAATTCAAGCATTCAAAATACCCTCCTTGCTCACTGCACGGCTTCACTCCCCCTTGCAGCGAGCACCTGAAGGCGCCAGGGCCATTGAAGAGACTCAGATACACACCTTGTTCGACGGCGGCATGAATGAATGAGTCACTTCCCTATTCACGTCCATGTGAATGACAGAAAACACAGCACGTGGCAAGAAGAGACAGTGAGGGCTGCCAAGCACCAGCACCGTGCCACGGGCCCCTGCCACCGGGATGGCCCCCATCCTGCTCAGGTGCTGGCAGCCTGTTGAGAAGAGCCAAGCACAGTGTATCCCAGGCAGCAAGTCAAGGGGATCCCTCCAAAACCAGGCAGCTGACCTCTCCCCAGTATGGCTATGGATGGCTGTGCCACAGAACGGTGCTCAGCTGTGGGGTCCCCAGGCAGGTGCCAGCCCCACAGGGCAGGCTGGTGTCCCCAGCCTCTTCAGTGCCACCTCCCCTGCGCACCCATTGCCGGCAGCAGGAAACCTCGAGCTCAGCCATCTCTGGGCTGAACTGCTGTCAGCCCTCTGTCACACCAGCGCTGCCTCCTCGCTGGCCCCTCACCGCCCCCCCAGCTGCCAGAGCCAAGCCACGTGTCTCCCTCCTTCCCACGCCCAGGTTCAGAAGCATTCCTCCCACACAGTTTTCACCCTGCAGCCCTCCTGAAGCCTCCCCCAGGGGAATCTGCAGTGTGGACAGGATACCCCTCCCGCAGCAGCCTCACAACAGCTACCCGCAGCCGACACTCCGCTCTCCTCCTGCCTGTACCTTCCACCACAGCCAGCCTGCACCCCTGCCCTCTTCCAAGAAGGGCTCAGACCCCCGCCATGCTGGGCCCCCCATGGCCAGATCCTGCTGCCTTCCAAGCTCAGCAAGTCTTCTGGTCCCAACATTTTCCTCTCCACTGAGGACCAGGCAGGGTCATGCATCTCCTGGGGGCTCTGCTGGCTCTCCGGGGCCTTCCAGAACATCAAGGGCTTGTCCTGGAACACAAGCATTCCCATGTACCAACAGCTTCTTCTCCCAGTACAGCCACTATCAGCGCATCTATACTCCAGTCCTGCAGCACCATCAGACCCCGCCTTGCTTGCACATTCACAGGACAGGAGATGTGGGTCAGAGCAATGTAGAAAAACCCTCCTGTTACTGGAGATGGGGCTGCAGCCACACTGGCGGCTGCACACCAACTTCCATCCGCTGAAGATGACTTGATTCATTATTTTCCCGCGCACCAAATCCACAGCGATTATTTTGATGCTGGGAAGACTGAAGTGAGTATTTAAAGTCACATGGGGCATTTTCTTCTCAACAGGCCCATCCACCTCCTGGCTGCGCTTCCAGCGATGTCACTTGATCCAATTACAATGAACAGTCACATTTTTACGGCAGTTGTGTCATTTAAGACCTCTGCCAAGGTGCTAATCCACCAAGAAGGAACCCACTGGGGCTACGGACGCCCAAGAGAGGTTTCCCCATGGGACAGGGAGGTGACAACTGAAAAGCCCCACAGCTAGACCCCACACCTGGCTTCCCTGGAGCCTGGCTACCTCTAGCCACTTCACACCAGCCTTGAGCTCACCTTCCCTTTTTCCACACCACCACTGGGAATCAGAAGTGATCCCCCTGCAGAACAGCATGTGAAAAGCAGTTCCTCAAAATTCAGCCAACTGCATGCACACTTCACTGCTCCTGCCCACTCCGCCACCATTCAGCTTCACCCCAAATCATTCTGTTTCTGAAGACAACCAACATCCACATGGAGAGCGGGCTGCAGGCAGCGAAGGCGCCCATCAAAGCACAAACCTCACCTAGCATCATCCACAGGAGCACAAAGAGTGCTCTAGTGCGTTCTTAACATGGGATCATGGCAGAGAGCACCCAGGAGGAGCTAGGTTAAGCAGAGTACCAGTTTCAGCTACGCCCATCTTCTCTGGAAGGTTTTGATTTTAGCATTAGAGTCATTTGCTGTCAGGGGAAGAACCTGTTGCATGGTTATGAAAGGCTCCATCTTCCCTTCTCTCCAGCCAGCAAAGCACCATGTCCCTCTAGCAAAGGCACTGGGGATGCCACGGAACCAGGAGGATCAAGACCACCAGACTTCTCCCCGAGTGAAAAGGTGTTTTTCAGCCTCAGTGTTACTTAAACCACTCCCATGTCCCAGTGCTGAAATTCGCGGCCAGCATTTCAGGCAGCAACTTACACCTGCATGCCCCACATTTACTCCTGCTGCAGCAGGCTGGCACACAGCGGAGCAACCTCCAAGGAGGGCAACAGGGCAGAGCCGTTGACCAAGCTCTCAGTGCTTTAACAGGAGGACACAGCATCACCCAGGCACTTAATTCTACGTGGTAGGACTGCGCTGGCAACTCCAGCCAATGCTAGAGCAAATAGACCAAGGGTGTGCAGGAGCCCAGGGGAGCCGAGTGCAGCAACAGGATCAGCTCCCCAAGCAAGCACAGCGCTCGGTCCCTCATTCACACTCACGAGGACTGTTTCTTGATAAAACAAAGCTGGGGGTTTCCTCTCTCTCACCCAGGATCTCAGCTCCCTTGCTGAGCAACCCCAAAGCAGAGAGGGTCAGCTGCCTGAGGCCTCGCTACAGAAGCCCCCAGCAGCAGGTTACAGAGACTCAACACACCCAAAATATCAGCACCTAAATCCTTAACAGAGCTCCGGTAAGTCGTGATTAAAGCACGCGATTTAAAGTTTAAAAGCTACCTCATCCCCAACAGGAGAAAAGGCGTTAACATCCTGAAACCAGGACACATCCCTATACGAATCCCTCCCTCCCAGGAGCAAACGCCTCCGAGTCCACAAGGGCAGGTTCTTACCTTGCTAACATTGAGTGAAGCTAAAGGAGGAGGTGTTTCCGTGCGGTCATTAATTATTTCCACTTCTGAAACATACTGTAAGTTTACAAGCAGGATATCTGCGTGATTAGGCTTTCCACTGGAAGAGGGGCATTCTGGAGAGGAAAAAACATTAAGGAAAACAAATCTAGATGGAGACACTTGCAGCCCTGATACACAGAGCTGTCCAGGAGCAAACCAGGAAAACATTCGGTTTTCAGGGAGTTCCTCCATCACCCCTGCCCCTGCTCAGCCAAGCATGGGGTCACCTGTGAGACCCCAACAGCAGCACCCATCTCTTCTTGGACCTGTTTAATGCTGATTCAGTTTTCCTAACTATAGAACAAGTTTTCCAGCCAACAACCACCGTACCCAGAACACACACAGCCTGGGATAATATGTGGTCACCTCCAAAAAAGCAATTTAGTCCTGACTAGCCAGAGAGGTGCAGAAGTGCTGCTGCTGGGCCCCAGCTGCGGTGCCACCTGCCTCCCTGCTCCACCACAAGCACCATCCAACAAATGCTGGTCTGCATGGGGAAGTGATCTGGAACAACCGCCGCACCTCAAATTTGCACCTTTTATACCATAACTGTTTCCTCTTGCAGGCAGTGGCTAAGCCAGAGCTTCCCTGGGAGCAGGCCCTGGCGTGGATGGAAGAGGAGCTACTCGGTGGTTCCCAGGGAAAGGCCTCCTCGCCCTCGCACACCTTCTGGGTGGCACCTTGAACGCCGTGAGGTTTGCTGTGGCAGTATCACAGCACAACTGGGAAGTGTAAATGAGACAACAGTGCACCACCTCCAGAAAAAAAATCTTCTAGAGCTGACAAATTTCTGCACAATCTGTTCCCCAGGAGGCCGTGCTGTTAGCCCTCTGTTCCCTCACCTGCTGGAAGGAGCAGGGAGCATGGCACAGAGACGCTCCTCCATGCCAGCGCTGTCTCCTCCTCAAGAAGATGCAGGAGTCACTTTTCCTCTCTTCCCATCCCGCCCAAGCCCGGCTGTGCAGGTGAAGCCCTCCCTAGCAAACACCTTCCAATAAAGGAGAGAAAACAAGGGATGCCCAGGGAACTCTGGTCTCTTCCTTCAGAGGGATGAGATGGAGCATCCCAGCTTTGGAAGGAAGAGCCAGACCTGGGACAAAGCCAGAAGAGGAGCTGTCTTGTCCTCTCTGGAGCAGACTGGCAACGTGACGCACTAAGCCAACCTGTTGGACATTGTTTAAGACTTTCCTGCAGCCACCACTGGGGCCTGGGGAGCTTCTCCTACCTGAACTGCACCAGCACGAGCAGGAGCTCAGCCCGGGACAGGGTTCCCCATTCCCCTCTAGCACTGCATCGTGCCCAGGCACCCAGCAGGGCTTTTCCTATCCCTCTTCTCAGATCCAGACACGAAGCCCTCTCACAGCTCCTCCCTCCCTCCCTCATTCCCTCCAGAACCCGCCCCAGGGACCCTGAGCACTCTTCCAGCCCCCTTCCAACACCAGTCCCTGGGCTGAGCATCCACCTTCCTCAGCTCTGCGGTTGTCCAACAGCTTGGTGCTTTCACCTTACTTGCAGGTTAAAAACACAAGCACATCCTTGTGCACACATGCATATGTATTTATATTTTAAACCCCTGAGCATTGTCTTCCTGCCTCTCCTCCACATGAGGCCTGGGGCAGCCCCAGAGTGCCCTGCCAGCCTCTTTCCTCCCCCAGACACAGGGCACTTCTCCTGGTACACCCACCAGCCCCCCGCCCTCACCCCCCGGGGCTGCCCCATAGGGTTCCTCTCACACGGGTCCCCAAACCTCTCCTAAACGCCACAGGCCCCCCCTACCCTCAGAGGGCCTTGCCTTGCCCCTGTGGTCTCCCCTTAAACCCCCACAGGCCCGCTGAGGTCTCCCGCCCTGCCAAACCCCGCAGGGGTCTCCTGTCTCCCATTACAGTAATACCTCCTATGGGATCCCATCCCCCAGGCTTCACCCCATCCTCCCTAAACCCCACCAGGCCCTGCCCACTGCACAGGACCTCACCTATGCACCTCCAAGGCCTCCCTCTGCACCTCCAAAGAGGTACCCAGCCTCCTCCCAAGCACCCCCTAAGCTCCTCCTGCCATCAAGATTTCCCCCAAGACAGTTCCCCCCTCCCAGGACTCCCCTATCCTCCCTGAACCCCCCAGCCCAGTGGGAGACCCCCATCCACAGGCCTCTATGGAGCTACTCACCCCACAAGCTACACTACAGGGCTCCCCCCCAGAACCCTATATAACACCCGTGCCCAGTAACCCCACTACAGGGCACCTTAGCTCACCAGTAACCCCACTATGGGGCTCCTCGCTCCCCCAAAACCTCCCTACAGGGCACCCCACTCCCCCATCCCATTAAACCTACTACAGGGCTCCTCACCGCCCCCTCAAAACCTCCCTATAGGGCACCCCGCTCCCCACCCCAAGCTCAGCTACAGGGCTGCTCACCGCCCCCCAGCCCTCCCTACAGCCCCCCCAGTAACCTCCCTGCAGGGCTCCTCACCCCTCCCGAGACCTCCCTATAGGGCGCCCCAGTCCCGCACCGGTAACCCCAGTCCCGCACCGGTAACCCCAACCCGCGGCTCCTCCAGCCCCACCCCCCCCCCCGGCGCCCCGTTCCCCCGCCAGCCGTCCCCCTCCGCTCCCCTCAGGGACCCCGCCGCCGGGCGGGCGGGCGGGCGGGCGGCGGAGGCCCGGGCGGGCCGTGGCGGGGCGCGGCGGGCCCGGCCCGGCGCTGCCGAAGGGATACTGAGCGCCAGCATCTTGCTGGGGTAGTCGAAAGCGACGACCTCGCCCTGCAGGCGCTGCTCCTGGCAGGTGCGGCACGACACCTGGCTGCCCACGCTGAAGTACTCGCCCGGCGCCGCCATCTTCTCTCAGCCCGCAGCGGCCGCCGCGGCTCGCCTCGGCCAGGCGCGGCGGGGCGGGGCCGCGCGACGTCACCGCGCGCGACGAGGGGCGGGGTGACCTTGGCCGTGGGAGGGGAGCGCGCGGGGGGGGGCGCCGGTGCCTCGCGCCGCCCCGTAGCCGGCCCGTGCCGCGGGGGATGCCGGGGGGTGTAGGCGGGAGCGGGCCCGGTGAGAGCGGGAGCGGCGCGGAGGGCGGGGGGCGGCGGCAGGGTCACCCCCACCCCCCCACCCCCCCATCCATCCCGGGCACACCGTGCCGGGGTGGCCCCCGCGGGGCAGGCGGCACCGGCAGGCCCAGGGCCCAGGCCAGGCCTAGGCAGGCTTGGGGGCACCTCAGGGACCCCCCAGAGAGACCCCAGGGACCCCAGGCCCGCTCCAGGGAGGCCCTGGAGAGACCCCAGGCCCGCTCCAGGGAGGCCCTGGGCCCACTACAGGGAGCCCCCAGGCCCGCTCCAGGGGTGCCCCGGGCAGGCCCAGCACCAGCCCCAGGGAGGCCAGGGCTCCTCAGGGCAGCCTGGCTGCTCCAGTGACCCCCATGTTGAGACCCCCAGGACGTCCTGTGCCAGGTCAGCCTGGAGCACCCATCGGTGGGCAGCCCCTCAGCAGGCAGCCCTGCACCGCCATCCCTGCTGCGGCACCACCGGGACCCTCTGAGCCGCAGGGGTGGGATGAGAAGATAGAGAGTCCCTCGCAGGCAAACTGCCGGTGACGAGCGGCTCCCTGAAGCTGTGCCAGCACGGGCATCAAGCACCGGGGCGCCTGTCCCTCGGGATCACGCCGAGAGTGGGAGCTGGCCGCAGCGTGACACCACCCCAGGGAGCCACCTCACACCCCCTTCCTGAGATCGCTGCCCCTCAGTCGGACTCTGTGCTGTGGACTGAGCAATAACGCTCCCTCTTTGCCCCCAGCCCGGCAGGATGGATGCCCTGCACACCACCGGGATCCACTTCGCAGAGGCACTGCAGTCTGGGCCACCCTGGCTGGAAAAGTTCTGGATCTCCGTGACCTCCCTGGCTGATCCCAAATGCGTCTTCACCATCTGCTTCCCTATTGCCTATTTTCTTGACCGCAAGGTGGGAGTGTCGGTGCTGTGGATTGGCCTGGTGTCAGAGTGGCTCAACGTGGTCCTCAAATGGTGAGGGGAGAGCCGGGAGTCACAGGGTCCCTGTCACACCTGGTGACACCCCAAGGGCTGAGCGGGTACCGTGTTCACAGTAGCAGAAATACAACCACGGGCTCCGCTCGGCAGGCAGAGACACGTGCTGCTCCTTGCCTGCGCGTTTCTGCAGGTCATCCGAGCCGTAGTAACACATCTGCCAGGCATTCATGGCAGAAAAAAGCCCGGGAGCCATAAGAACTGGCAGGGATCCTGCCCTCCTGCTGCCGGCTTCAGCCCTTGGGCCCACTGGGGTGGGCAGCAAAGCTGCTGGGCCACATTTGGGCGTTCACTGCTCTGTGGTTTCTCTCCCCACCAGGTTCTTGTTTGGGGAGCGCCCTTTCTGGTGGGTTCACGAGTCAGGGCTCACCAGTAAGCAGCTGCTCACGCTGCGCCAATTCCCTGTCTCCTGTGAAACTGGACCAGGTGAGTTACAGATGAAAGCTTTTCTTTGCGTCTCCGGCAGGCCCCGGGACCCCTAGGGAAGGGCTGCAGGAGCTGGGAGGCCCCACCCGGATGCGAGTGCTTTGGCTGGAGGCTGCTGCCAGGCTGGCAGGACACGCTAAGGGGAAAGCCATCCATCAGCCAGCGCCTCGCAGCAAAGCAAATGAGCGAGCGGCGGGGAGCGGGCCGGGCGCCACGGCTGCTGGCATGGCGCACGAGGCACAGATGGCTCCAGGGCCAGGAAACCCACAGGAGAGTCTGCTGGCCGTGGGCACCAGGGCACCTTGCTCGCCCAGTCTGCCTGGCCTCCCCTGCCCACGGAGCCCGCATCCCTGCCTGTTTTTTTGGGCGGGTGATCATCATCCCCAGGCAGCAGCTTGTTCCATCCTCATCCTCTAGCCAAGCTCCCCGCACCGGCGGTGGCTGGCAGCCAGGAGGGAGTGTAGGGTTCTGGCGGGGCTGCCCAGCCGCGAGGGTTAGACCCAGCAGATGGGTCCCCAGCTCTCCCGGGTGACCTCGGGCATTCGCCGTGTTGGGACATGCTCCCCCCAACCCACCGTGTCAAGCGTCCTGTGCTTCCTCTTTGCAGGGAGCCCCTCCGGCCACTGCATGATCACGGGGGCAGCCCTCTGGCCGCTTGTCACTGCTCTGACAGAGCTGGCATCCAGACAGTCCAGGAGGTGAGTCCCAGAACGGGGAAGCCGGCGCTTGGAAATCTCCAGAGAACTTTTGGGAAGAGGGAGGTGTGATGTGGGACCCTTCCTCAGCAGGCAGCAGCCACGGGGGCAGTGGGAAGGATGTCTTCCCCTCCCAGCAGAGCAGCTCCTGGGGAACATAGCTCTACCCTGACAGCTCTGCCTGCTGTAGCAACAGGCTGCAAAACTCTGGAGACCCTCATAAAGCCCCCTCCCACCCCACCAACGTGCTTTTTTTTGCCTTTTTCACCTGTGCTTTACTCATTCCTCCTGCCAAGCGGGGCCAGCCCTGCCCTGCCCGGCACAACACACTCAGGACCACTAAGCTGGACCCAGTGGCTGCCTCCCGGCTGCTGACCCTCCCCTTGCCTTCCAGCCTGGTGGTGAAGCTGGCCCCCTTTGGTGCCTACACTCTGCTGCTGCTGGCCGTGGGGCTCTCGCGCGTCTTCATCTTGGCCCACTTCCCCCATCAGGTGGTCTGTGGCACCCTGGCAGGTGAGCCGGGGAACATGCGGTCCCTCCACCCGGAGCCCAACACCTGCCCTGGCCCAGGTTATTTTGGGCTCCTTCCTCGTCCCTTGAGCCGCCCCCATCCGTCCCAGAACCCCAGCCTGCCTGTCCTCACCATCCAGGGGCAGCCCTGGGCTGGGGGCTGCAGGCTCGCACCCCGGCCACCCGCACCCCGGGCTTCTTCGTGGCTGCTGCGCTGGCCCTGCTGCTCAGCTCCCTCGCCCTGCACAGCATGGTGATCGCCGCCGGCATCGACATTGACTGGTGAGTGCCTGGCTGCGGGGGCTAACCCCAGGGATCTGCCCCCTAGGCTGGTGGGGGGCTAGCCCCAGAGCTCTGCCCCCCAACCCCTCTCCCCCTGCCACAGGTCCATCCACTTGGCCACCAAATGGTGCTCCAGCCCCACCTGGCTCCGCCTTGACACCCGGCCCTTTGCCTCCATCTGCCGTGACACCGGCAGTGCCCTGGGGCTGGGGCTGGCCGCCGGCTTCCCCCTGCAGCAGGGTGAGCAGCTGGACCCCTGGCAGCGTGTGGCCAGTGCCATGCTGGCCTTGGTAGCCATGCAGGGCCTGCACCAGCTGCTGCAGCCCACGGATGTGACCCTGTGGTACAGCACCAGCTTCCTCAAGTATGCCACCGGGCCCTGGCTGGTGACATCTCTCCTGCCCCGGCTCGTCCTCTCCCTCAGCCGCCCGCAGGGCTCCCCCCACACTGATTAGGGGTCCCCACCATGTCCTGGTGGGTTCCATGCCCTCCTGGCTCTGCCCTTGGCTGTGCCCATTGTAGGTGGCTTCTGGCCTGAGCGGCCACCAGCTTCACAGCAGGAGGGCACCCCCATCACCTCCTTAGGACCACAGGCCAGTTTAACCCTTGCTGTGCTAACAGCACTGCTGCCCCCCTGGGAAGTGGGACCCCTCAGCACGGGGCAGGTGGGGGGCAGAGCTGGGGGTGCCCCATGCCCAGCAGGTCTGGGGACACAGCACAGGGACATCCCCAGCCTTGGGGTCCCTGACAAATGGCACCACCTTCCACTCCCCCACTCTGCCCCCTTCCAGCTGCCCCAGTTCTCCCAGTTTGGTTTCCCCCGCTGGCACAGGAAGGGGAAGGCGCTGGGATCCCCCACGCCGGATCCCCACTGTAGCGCCCTGGCTGGAAGGGCCACCCTGTTTCTAACCAAATAAAGGCACCGTTACCAACCTGCCAGCCCCAAGTTCTTCAGAGAGGGGGGACACAGGCTGGGCTGGGGACCCCCGGGGAGGGCAGTGCCTGGGCTGGGGGGTGATGGGGTGGATGGAGCCCCCGCTGCTGGCTGGATGGCAAAGGGCTGCCCTGTTGCTGCAGGTGGGAAAACTGAGGCACACAGGGCAACCACAAAGCCCTGGGAATGTCTGTCCTGCTCCGACAGGTTCAGGAAAGGGGACACAGAGCCCCAGCACTCCCACTTACTCCCCCCCGGGGCCCCCCCAAAATGCAGCGGGGCGCCGCCGGGTATTGCCAGAAACAGTTTTATTTATACAAGGACGAACATCGGTAACATCTTACAAAATACTCAACTGAAAACCATATCAAGAGCGCGCGAGCGGGCGTCGGACAGACAGAAAAGAAACCGAGGCAGGGCTGGGGGGGAACAGGGCAGGGGGACACAGACACCAGCCCAAAGCAAGACAGCCTCACTGCCGGGGGGCCGGTACCCCTCGCCCCCCCCCCCCCGGGAGGTGGTTGGTTTCTAGGTGAGGTGTTTCTCCCTCCTGGGATGGGGGGCTGTGGGCTGTGACCCACCCACTACTAAAGGGGAGGGATGGGAAGGGTCCTGGGCTGACACTGCCACCCAACAGAGCCCCACCTTGGGGCAAGGTGTTGTCCTTAGCGTTGGGGACAACCGGGCTGGGGTCACCCCCAGTGACACCCCTTTCCTCCTTCCCCACCTGTTGCTCTGAGCCAGGGTCCGCCTCCAGGGCCGCCGGAGGTGACAGGGCACATGCTCACCCCCATCTCCGCCACCACCCCCCTGATTTGGGGATGCCCTGCAGCCAACCCAAAACCCCCAGGAATAACTTAAAACACGAAGCGCTGTCCCCATCCTCCCCCTCCGCCCCGGGACCCACCCATTAAAAAAATACTATTAAATAATACATCTGTAATAAAATTATATACCTTTGTTTTGTGTGGGTTTTTCTCTCTCCCTCTTTTAAAGCTAAGATCGCTCCAAGTCCCCTCTGGCTGGTGAAGTAACAGGAAAATCAAGTGGGTTTTTTTCCTCCTTTTTTTTTTTTTTTTTTTTTTTTTTGCGTGTGTGTGTGTCTTTTTTCCTTTTTTTCTCCTCTCTTTTTAAGAGCAGACAAAGTTTTATCCCAGTGGTGGTGCTGGGATCCATCACCCATTGACCCAGGGTGACAAAGGGACAGGAACGGGGCTTGTCCCCTATGTCTTGCGTCCCACTCTGATACAGGGATGTCAAAGGGGGGAAAAGATAAAAGAAAAAAAATCCCAAAAAATCACAGGGAAATTAAGGCATTAAAAAAAAAAAAAAAAAAAAAAGATTTAATTAAAGGCACAAATATTTCCCATCGCCTTTCCCTGGGGGACGGACGGACACTGGAGCTGGGGAGGGAACAAGTGGGGGGGTGGTGGGGTGGGGAAAAAAAAAAGAGAGAGAAAAGAAGGAAAAAAAAAATCTTCGGGGAAAAAAAAAAAAAGAGGAGCCGCTGCGGGCCCGGGGGCGGGGGGGGGGGGCAGGGGGGCGGGCAGGCAGCGATGGGAAAATCCAACGGATGGACAGACGGACAGAGGGACGGACAGAGGGGGCGGGAGTGCTGGTGGAACTGATGCTTCACGAGAGACACAACCGCAAACACTGCGTGGAGCTGGGGTCCAACGGGACGGGGGGGTGGTATTTTTTTGTGATTTTCTCCTCTTTTTAATAGAAAAAGAAAATATTTTCTTCTTTTTTCTGTTTTTCCTCCTGGTTTCTTCCATTTCAGTTGTTTGGGGTTTTTTCTTTTTTTTTTTTTTTTCCCCCTTTATGTGTTGGGTTTTTTTTTTTCTTTTAAATGTGATTTTTGTGTGTGTGTTTCTCTTCTCTTCTTGGTGTCTCTTCTTCAGAAACAGAAAAAAAACCTCAGCTGGGGGATGGCAGGTCACAGCGCCGGCTCAGCCTCCATCGGCTCCTCCGCCGGCCTGGCCAGGGGCAGAGTGGGGCATGAGGGCGCCGGACCCCCGGCGGGGAAACTGAGGCAGCGACACCAGCAGCTCAGTGGCCACAGTGGCCTCCAGCCCCCCAACCCCACTCCCAGTTGTCCTTGGGGTGGGACATGTGTCCATCAACCCCCCACAACACACGTGGCTGCACGCACAGCCCAGGGGACACGCATCCCCCCCAACACGTGTGGCTGCACACACGGCCCAGGGGACACGTATCCCCCCTAAGGACACGCATGGCTCCATGCACAGCCCAGGGGACAAGCATCCTCCCACCAGGGACACGCGTGGCTGCACACACAGCCCAGGGGACACGCATCATCCCCTTAAGGACACGCGTGGCTCCGTGCACAGCCCAGGGGACACGTATCCTTCCCCCCCTCCAAGGACATGTGTGGCTGCACGCAGAGCCAGGGCCACCCTGGGGCCATACCTGGGCTGGGGGTTGGCACCCCCCTGCTCGGCGCCCACCGAGAGCAGGGCCATGGCTGTCACCGTCTCAGCCTCCTCCGCCTCCCCCTTCTGCGCCTCCAGCAGCGAGCAGCCCACCGCCGCCGCGAAGCGCTTCACCGAGCCCCAGTGCTTGCCTGCGGGCAGCCGCAGCGCTGGGCACCCCGGATCCCCACGGCAGGGACAGCCTGGGGACCCGTGGGACCCCCTGGGCAGGGGGCACTGCACGGGACCCCCTGCTGTCACCCACAGCCAGGACAGCCCTGGGACCCCCATGGTGCGGACAACCCTGAGCACCTCCGTGACAGGGACAACTGGGGGACCCATGGGACCCCCAAGGCAGGGGCAGCCCCAGGGACCCCTCCCGTTCCCCCCCAAGGCGGGGGCAGCCCCAGGGACCCCTCTCCCCAAGGCAGGGACAGCCCCAGGGACCCCTCCGGTTCCCCCCTAAGGCGGGGGCAGCCCCCCAGGATCCCCCCCCCACGGCAGGGACAGCACTGGAGACTCCTCCAGCTCCCTCTCAGGGCAGGGACAGACCCGCTGGGGTCCCTCGATGGTGAGGGCAGCCCTGTGGACCCCTCTATGTGTCCCGCCCCCCCAACAGAATCAGCCCTGGGGACTCTCTCCCATGTCCCCCAGTGGCAGGGGCAGCCGCAGGGACACCCCAGCAGGGCCCGTGTCTCCCCTCCCCGGCTGCAGGTTCTCACTCTGGATCTCTATGACCTTCTCCAGGGTGGCCACCGCATTCACATTTGGCTTCTGCTGTAGGAGGGATGGATCCAGGGGCTCCAGCTGGTGGGGGCACACACACACAGCACCATCAAGACCCCCAAACCTGCCACCAGCACCCCCCAAAACCCCCCACCAAGAGCAGGGCCAGGATTGGAACCCCCCTCATCAACCCAGGGGAAACTGAGGCACGACGCAGGGTGTGCACCTCAGCACAGCCCTGCACCCTGGGGTGGCCAAGGGGATTCCCACGGGTGGGGGGTCCCCACAGGTGACCCCCGTACCTCCAGGCCGAGCAGAGCGGAGACGCAGGCCTCCGAGGCATCACAGATGGCTGTCAGGTCATGCCCCCCCTCCAGCGCCAGCACAACCCGGCCCCCCGCCAGCATCATCAGCTGCTTTGTCAAGTGGCCAAAACCTGGGGGACACCAAGTGGGGGGGTGACAACGGCTCATCCAGGGTCTGTGTCCCCCCCCGAGCACAACCCCAGGCCCCACTCACATTTGGCGGTGACGGAGTAGCCACCGAGTGGGGAGAGGTGACCCTCGACAGCATCGAAGCCAGCCGAGACCAGCACCATGTCTGGGGAGAACTCGTTGGCAATGGGCATCACCACGGTCCTGGGGGGCAGAGGGTCAGGGCTGACCACAGGGACCCCCCCAGGATGTAGGGACACCCCCCCAGGACAAAAGGATCCCCTAGAGGCACGGGGGACAGCTCCCCCCCCCAGGACACAGGGACTTCATCACCAAGGGTGCAGAGACCCCCAACCCAAGGGCATGGGGACCCTCCCAGGACATGGGGATCCCCAAGGGCATGGGCACCCCCTCAGGACACAGGGACACCCCCAGGAGTGCAACCCCCCCCCCCCACCTAAGGCACAGGGACACGGTCAGGACACAGGGATCCCCACAAGAGCATGGGGACCCTCCCCAGGGGTGTGGGAATCCCCACAAGGGTGTGGGGACCCCTCCCAGGACACAGGAACTCCTCCCTGGACCCAAGACCCCCACTGCCCCCCGCAAGATGCCCACCTGAAGGCAGTGAGATACTCCACGTCCCCGATGGGGGGGTCGACGCCACCGGTCCAGGCGATGTTGATGTTGTAGCCCACTCCCATCCCGCTGCCCACCTGGGCACAGCCAAGGGTGACCCCAACCGCTGCAGCCAGCGGAGGGGGGAGGGGAGAAGGGCAGAACAGGATGCAGGGTGACCCCCTCCCTCCTGCCCCCCTGCCCCGGTACCTCCTCGGGCGCCCCACTGCCTGGGAAGAAGTTGCCATCATCATAGCGGTGCAGGGAGATGTAGAGGACGTCAGGGTCGCTGTAGAAGGCTTGCTGGGTGCCGTTCCCATGGTGGATGTCCTGCCGGGGCACCAGCGGCGTCACAGACCCCCCACCCATCCCACGGGGTCGCCATTACCCAGGGGGGGTCCCCACCCCCCTCCTGGGGGGCCTTACCCAGTCCACGATGAGGATCCTGCCCACGCTGAGCTTCTGCTGGAGCAGTTTGGCAGAGATGGCCACCGAGTTGAAGAAGCAGAAGCCCCTGGGGACAGGGCACAGGGTCAGCCATGGGGGCACCCAGGTCACCACTGACCCTCCCTCACCACCCCATGGTGGGCAGGGGCCCACCAGCACAGCCCCCCCGCAGCCCCCCACTCACATGGCTGTGGACTCCTCTGCGTGGTGTCCTGGGGGGCGGATGACAGCAAAGCCATTCTGTGGGGACACAGAGGGACATGTGTGGCAGGGGGACACGGACGCCTGGGGTGAGCGTGCAGGGGAGCAGCACACATGCAAGTATGCACAAATACAGTGCAAACACATGCAAGCATGCACATGTGCCATCACGTACACCTCTGCAAGCGGGCACACATCAGAGCACACATGCAAGCACACAAGGGCTGTCGTGCCCCCCCAGGGGAGCATGCATGCAAGTGCACACCACCTGCGAGTATGCATGCAAGTGCACACCACGTGAGTTTGCTCGAGGACCACACACAGACAGGTAAGCATGCACAACAGTGGTGCACACATGCAAACTTGCACAGAGCCCACCGCACCCCCAGGTGAGCATGCATGAGAACACTGCACATGTGCAAAAATGCACAAGGACCACCATGCACGCCCAGGTAAGCACACGTGCTTGAGCACCAACACACCCGCAGGTAAGTGCACACGAGAGCAGTGCACAAGCCAAGCTTGCACAGGGGCCATCGCACGTCCTGGTAAGCATGTGTGAGGACAGTGCACACACACACAAGCGTGTGCGAGGATCATCACACCCTCAGGTAAGCGTGTATAGACACCTGGGGCAGTGTGCACACAGTGGTGCACACCTGGGGCAGCATGCACACCCAGGGCAGCGTGCACATGGCAGTGCACACCCGGCGCAGCGTGCACACCCGGGCAGGCAGGTGGCCTGTGCCAGCCTGCCCCGCTCACCTTGATCTCTCCGGCAGCCACCTTGAAGGCGAGCTCCACCAGGCAGCCCACCGCCATGCGCACAGCACTGGACGAGTGCATCTCATTCCACACCGTATCACTGTCCACCTGCAGCCGGGGACACACACACAATCAGCGGGGCCACAGCGGCCCGGGGACCCCTACCCCCCCGGCCACCATACACTCACCCCGATGCCCCCGCACGGCAGCACCGTGTACATCTTCTGGCTGATGGGACCTGATGGGGCAGAGCGTGCCGTGCCGGGGTGGGGGCTGGTGGGGACAGTGTCCCCCCCCACATGCTCCAGAAGGGGACCCAGGCATGTGGGCGCCCCCCACCCCCAGCCAGCACCTACCGAGGAGCTTCTTGCTGTCGAGCTTCTGACGGTTGAGGGGGCTGGTGCCATAGAGCAGCGTGTGATGCTCCGAATGCACTGTCTGGATCTCCTCCAGTGTCGCCTTCCTGCCCCGGATACGCTGGGGAAGGGGACAGAGGGGTGAGCCCCCCAAGCTAAGCAGGGGACCCCCAGGACGTGGGGTGCCTCACCTCGCACTTGCCAAGGAGGCCAGTCTCCTGCAGGCGGGACCAGATGCTCTGGATGCGGCCGGCGTGCTCAGGGTGGATGTTGGTGTTCCCGCAGGTGCACTGGTGCTTCAGCATGAACGTGTCGTACACCACGCCTGCACCGGGCAGCCACAGCGGCATGCCTGGGACCGGACCCCCAGGACCCCCACCCCCCCCTGCACAGGGGATCCCATGGAACACAGGGAACCCCACAGGAGAGGGGGACCCTGTGGGACATGGGCACCGCTGGGCACACCAAGGGATGGGGCACCCCAGGGGACAGGGGGATCCCATGGAATAGGGGGATCCCTGGGCACCCCAAGTGATTAGGAACCCCAGGGGAAAGGGGGATCCCGACGGCACCCTAAGGGATGGGGAATCCCATGGGATACGGGGACCCCTGGGCACACCGAGGGATGGGGCACCCCATGGGACGGGGATCCCATGGAATAGGGGGACCCCTGGGCACCCCAGGGGACGGGGCACCCCAGGGGACACAGGCACCCCTAAGCCCACCAAGCGATAGGGCAACGCGCTCGCCCCAGGACAACCCCCCTGTGCCATGCTCCCCCCCCAGCCTGTACCTGTGGTGAAGAGGTGCTTTGGGGGCCCGTCGGGCGCAGGGGGCTTGATGCCGGCACCGGCGGGGGACGACTGGGTGCGGGCGAGGGCTGGGTGGGGCAGCGCCAGGATGCCCAAGGAGGTGGCAGGATACAGCTGCAGCTGCGCCTCGGGGAACACCTGGGGGTCCCAGCCCCCCCCCCCCCGCCATCAACCCCAGCCCATCGCCCTGCATGAGCCACGGCCGCGTCCCGCTTGGGGAGGGGGTGGCCACGTCCGAAGTCGAGGTTGGAGAGGGGGGGAGGGATGAGTCACGGCAGGGGCCGGGGGGGGGCCGCGGTGCGGGGGTGGTGGAGCCAGGAGGCCGGGGAAGGGGGGGGGGGATGGGGATGAGTCACCAGCCCCTCCGAGTCATCACTGCGGCAGCATGGGGGGGGGCAGGCCCCCAAAAAGCTGGGGGGGGGGCGGGCACAGCTGGCCACGGAGCAGGAGATGGGGTGCAAGGGCGAGGGATGCAGACACGCCTGCAAAGGATGCGCGTGCAGGGGGGATGCTCGTGCACAGCGTGCTTGTGCAAGAGAGATGCCTGTGCAAAAGATGTGCATGCGAAGTGGGATACTCCTGCACAGGATGGTTGTGCAAAGGACAGTTGTGCAGGAGTCTGGGGCGGAGCCATTCAGGGAACTGGTGATATCTGGGACCCCCCCCACAGGTCCATGGGGCCCCCCAAGGCCTCACCTGTTTGTAGGTGACGCCCAGCTCAGCAGCATCGGGGACCCCGGGGATCTCAGCCTCGTCCCCACTGTCACCTGGCTCGTCGCAGGGCACCCCGCAGCCCTCGGGGTCCTGCAGCCGCTCCGGGGAGTCCCCGGCATCCGCGGAGGTGAGGGCAAGGGGGGCACCGGGGGACACCCCATCCCCCGGCGGGGGCGACTGCTGCTCTGTCAGCTCCTCCTCCGTCTCCTCGGGGTGGGTGGGGGGCTGCCGCGCCAGCTCCCCCGGCTTGGGGAGCAGCTGGGGGGGTGGGGTGGGCATAGGTGTGGGGGGCCAAACTGACCCCCAAACCCACCAAAAACCCTGCAGCCAGCCCCACATGCCCACCCCACACCCACAGCTACCCCACATCCCCCCCCCAGTATCCGCCCGTATAGACCC
Organism: Falco peregrinus; assembly: GCF_023634155.1. Lineage (NCBI taxonomy): Eukaryota > Metazoa > Chordata > Aves > Falconiformes > Falconidae > Falco > Falco peregrinus. The sequence goes on along the minus strand of NC_073738.1, from coordinate 6,032,496 downwards.
CATGCCCCACAGCCACTCTACATCCAACCCCCACCCTGTACCCACCCCAAAACCCCACATCCCCCCCATGGCCCCCCCAGTATCCACCCCATCCCCACCCCATGCTCCACAGCCACTCTATATCCACCCCCCACCCCATCCCCACCCCATAACCCACAGTTACCCCACATCCCCCCCACACCTTCCCCATATATGCCCCACGGGTGCCCAATGCCCAACCCACACCCTCCAGTCCCTCTCCCAGCCCCACAGCTGCCCCATGCCCGCCCCACACTCGCTCTCCCAGCCCCACGGCAGCCCCAGCCCCACCTTGCCCAGCTGGACCTGCTGCTTGTCGAGGAAGTGGTGCTGTAGGGCGCCGTGGGGCAGGGCGCCGTGGGGCAGCGCCTGGGGGCTCTGGGGCAGGGGGGACGACTGCGTGCGGCTGAGGGGCCGGTGCCGTGGCAGCTTGCTCACCGTGCGCACGCTGCCCGCACGCTCCCCCGTCACCAGCGGCGACTGCCCGTGCAGTGGCACTGCGGGAACCGGTGTCAGCGAAGCACCCTGGGACCCCCGGGACCCCCACCAGGGCAGCAGTGCCAGGGGGTGCTGCAAGCAGGGGACGCTGAGGCAGAGCAGGGGACCCACCGGCAATGAGGGTGCTCTGCTGCCGTGCTTGCTCCAGCAGCAGGACATGCTGCAGCAGGGACGCGGGGCCGGCGGGGGGGTCCCCCTCCAGGGCCACCCCCAGCAGGCAGCCCGGGATGGACGAAGTGCTCAGGAACTTGCCGCTGAGGGCGGCCCCGGGACGCAGCGTGGCCACCGCCGGGCGCTCGGCCTCCACCTGCTGCGGGGACAGCTTGGGGGACGCCTGTGGGGACGGAGGACGTCGCTGTGCCCCCCCAGCCCTCGGTGGCCAGGCGCACCCACCCAGTGTGAGGTGACACCCCCACCCAGCCCTGCGCCCCCCAGTCTGGCAGCAGCCCAAACTGGGGAGCCTGGGGTGCTGCCAGCCCTCCCCCTGCATGATGCGGTTTCTCTCCCGTGGAGAAACTGAGGCACAAACCCATGAGGGGGCATATGGGGGGGGGCACCCAGGGCTCCTGGCTTGGAACCCCCCTCTCCTGCCCAACAGTCAACCCATGGGCATGGGGTCCCCTGGGGGGCACTGGGTCCCCACACCAAGCCTCTGAGGTGCTGGGTCCCCAGGCCAGCCCTGCACGACATCAGGTCCTTGTGCCACCCCCCGCGGGGTCCCCACATCACCTCTATGGGGTTCAGGTCCACGTGCCATCCTGCATGGGGTCCTCACATCCCCCCACAGGGTCCCAGATCCCCATGCCACTTCCCCCGTGGGGTCCCCACATCCCCCCTATGGGGTTCAGGTCCCCATGGCACCCCACATGGGGTCCCCACATCCCCCCACAGGGTCTCAGGTCCCTTTGCCACCCCGCGTGGTGTCCCCACATCCCCCCATGGGGCCCCAGGTCCCTGTGCCACCCCCCAGGGCGCAGGGTCCCCACACCAAGCGCTGGCCCCGCTCACGTTGAGGTGGGAGTTGGTGACGGTGACAGTGGCCTGCAGCCCCAGGGAGATGTTGGGCAGGGACGGGGACGTGTAGAGGCTGAGCTGGCTGGTGCCGTCCAGGGTGAGGGCTCGGTGCTGGGGCAGGAGCTGCTGTGGGGCAGGGGGACACGGCACTGACACGCTATGAACGTGCACATGCGTGTGCCAAGACACACCAGGACATGCATGAGCTGCAGTCCTGGGAGCACACGCGGGGTGCATGCACCTGAGCACACACGTGCACCCAGACACGTGATCCAGCACACACCTGAGCAAACCGACAGCGCATGGCTGAAGCACATACGTGCACCCCGAGCACTCACAGCACACACCTCAACACGTGTGCACCCGACATGCTCACAGCACACACCTGAGCACACGCGCATGCTGAGCATGCTCACAGTACACACCCGCACACACATGTGCACCCTGAGCACGCTGACAGCACACACCCTGCACACGCGTGCACCACCCCCGGCAGCTCCTACCTCAGCGTGGATGTTGGGGACGGAGCCGGTGAAGCCGTTCTCAGCGATGGCGCTGTGGGAGCTGTTGGGGGAGCTGGGCCCAGAGCCCGGGGCGCTGCTGCACACCGAGGACACTGCAGGGCCAGCAGGTGTCACAGGGGCTGCTGCCGCCACCCCCAGCCCTGCCTCAGTTTCCCCTGCCAAGGTGCACGGCCGTGGGAGGGACAGGGCAGCCTGCACCTGAGTGTGCGCATGCACGTGCAAGGGTGTGCAAACGCACAAGCACGTGGTGCACAAGCATGCACGGTGCACAAGCACACAAGTGCAGCACAAGCATACACAAGCACGTGTTATGCAAGCATGCATATGTACAAGTATGTGCATGCACTCACATTACAAGCCTGTATACGCACACACGTGCACACTGCACAAATGTGCAGCGGCCCACATGTGCACACGTAGCACAAGCACGCACATAAATGTGTACAGTACAAACACATACATGCACAAGCACACAAACAGGTTGTACAAGCACACATACACACATGCACACTCACACTGCGCAAGCATGTATATGCACAAGCGCATGTGCACACAATAAAAACATGTATGCATGCACAGCACATACACGTATGCACGCAAGCATGTTATACCAGCATGTGGATGCACAAGCACCTATGTGCACAGCAGTGCACACCTGGCAGCCAGCAGGGAGTGGACACGGGGTGCTGGCCGGAGGCTGCCACCGCTGCACACGAACCACCCAGGGATTTGGGGAAACTGAGGCAGGTGGCAGCCCAGCCCGCCCGCGGCGCCCCCGGCTCACCCGTGATCTCGATGGCTCGTTTCTTGAAGGTGCTGATGACGGTGCCGTCCTTCCTCCGCAGCAGCGGGCTGCTCCGCCGCTCCGCCACCTTCTGTTTTAACCGCGAGCGCACTTTCAGGTTGGGTTCGGAGGCTGCGGGGGGGGGGCGGGGGCGGAGGGGGGGGAACCCGGGAAGCAGCATTAGCCCCGGCACGGCTCTGGCAGCCCCCCGGCAGCCCCCCTCCCACGGGCGCTCCCGCACCCACCGGTTTTGCGGAGCGGGAAGTCATCCCGGCCGTCGTAGGTGCCGAGGAGGGGCAGTTTGTAGGAGGGGGGGGGTCCCCGGGCTGCCGCTCTGGGGGGGGGAACTCTGGTCCAACGAGGTGTGGTGAGCCCTGGGGGGGGCGAAGGCGGCAGAGACCCCGCTAGGACGCCTGGGTCCCCCCCTGGCCCGGTTTGAGAGGGAGGCTGTCTAGGTTTGGGGGGGACCTACCAACATTTGGGGTGCTGGGGGAGGGAATGGTTGGGGGGGGCCGGTGCCCGGCTCCTTCGTCTTGCTGAGCAGGAACTCCTGCAGCTTCAGCTTCACCTCCGTGCTGGCGATGGCGCCTGGGGGGGGACACGGTGGGGGCGGCAGCAGGGGCACAGCACCCACACCCCCTCCCCAGGAGCCTATTGCCTCCCACCCCCCGGCCCCCAGCCCCACACGTGCCCCCCACTCACTCTCACGGCTCTTGTCCTTGGTGCGCAGGGCGTGCAGCTGCTCCAGGCGCTGCTGCTGCTCCAGGGCCTCCTGCCGCTCCCGCTGCCGCTGCTGCTCCAGCTCCTGCTGCCGGCGGGCAGCCAGCACTTCCTGCTGCTGCTGCGGGACAGAGCCGGGGGGGCTTGGGGACGGACACCCCCCACCTCCCACCCCCTGCTCGGAGCAGGCCCTGAGGGGTCTGCGCCACCCTGCCCTCCCCCCGACACAGCTCCGGCAGCCCAAGGACCATCCATGGTGCCCCACAGCTCCGTCGACCCCAATGGCTCCATCACCCCTGATCAGTGATGCCCCACGGCTCCGTCACTCCCGGTCAGTGATGCCCCCAATCTCCTCCCCCACTCAACAGGCTCCATCACCCCTAATCCCTCCCCATCACTGTGCAGAGGTGATGCCCTCCAGCTCCAACACCCTTACACTGTCTCTAATGGTTCCATCACCCCAAGACAGGTGATGCCCCACGCTCCATCACCACCACCCCCAATTTCCCTCCTAAGGCTCTATTACCTCAGACTGGCAATACCCCACATCTCCATCACCCCCAACAGCTCCATCACCCCAGACTGGTGATGCCCCCAGCAGCTCCATCACCCCAGACAAGCAATGCCCCCCTGGCTCCATCACCCCAGACAGGCAACGCCCCCAACAGCTCCATCACCCCCAATCTCTATCCAGCAGCTCCATCACCCGACAGGCAATGTCCCCCATCTCCATCATCCCAGACATGCAATGCCCCACAGCTCCATCACCCCCAACAACTCCATCACCCCCAGTCTCCACCCAATGGCTCCATCACCCCAGACAGGCGACACCCCACAGCTCCATCCCCCTCCACCAGCGACACCACCCCCCAGTGGCTCCACTGCCCGCAGCCCACCTTGAGGTGCTTCTGGAGCTGGACCTCGTGCTGGCGGGTGAGGTGCTCATGCTGCTTCTGGAACTCGGCGAAGAGCAGCTGCTTCTGGAGCTGCTGCTGCTGCTTGAGGGCCAGCAGCTCCCGCTGCAGCTGCCGCTCCCGCGCCGCTGCATCCAGCCCTGGCCCCCGGCACTCCCCGCACGCCTCCGCTGGCCCCTCCACCCCTGCGGGCACCAGCCAGCCTTAGGGGTGCTCAGGGGGGTCCCAGGGATGGGAGGGAGCTGGGACCGGGCAGGGGGACAGCTGGGGCACACGTAGGGGGCAGTTTGGGGGTGTCCCAGGCGCAGAGGGGGAGCTGGGGCATGCTCAGGGGGCAGGCTGAGCAATCCCAGAGCCAGGGGGCTGTTGGGGGGGGGGGAGCTGCTGGGTGTGTGTCAGGGATGAGCCCCTCCCATGAGGCTGCTGAGGGCTCCCACTAGCTCCGGGCACACCGGATCAGCCCTGTGCCTCAGTTTCCCTCCCCCAGTTGAAGCACAGCCCCACCCCCCCACCCCCCCAAAATAAGCATCTGTAACATGCAACAACTAGCCCAGAGGGCTGCTGGGGTGGGGGCACACCGACACACACGCCCCCCCAACATCCCCCCCTAAAGCCCCGACTCAGGGATGGGCACAAACCCCCAAGCCTCCAAAGAAAACAGGGAGGGGACAGACACAGCTCCCCCCCCCCACAGCAAAGGGCAGGGGGAGGGAACCCAGGCGTGCGGGGGCCCTGCCCCCCCGGGAGGGGGGTACGGCAGCTGGGGGGGCCCATCTCCACGCAAACAGGAAAGCGGGGGGCGGGGGGCACACGCTGCAAGCTAATGCGCCCACCCCCTCCCCCCCCCTGCACCGCACCACTCGTGGTTGCACATCGGGCACTGACGTGGACATGTGCCCGGCACGGACCTGCAGACGTCACCAAGCCACGGGGGTCCAGCACCCCCCGCTCTGCCATCCCCCCACCCCGGTCCTGTCCCCGCCCCCAGCCCCCTAAAAAAACCCACTCACCCCTTCCCAGTACCACGCAGTGCTCCCCAGTGCCAATCAGCTCCCCCCAGTACAACCCAGCCCCCTAAGCCAGGCAGCACCAACCTCCCCAGTATGCACCAGTGCCCCCAGTGCCAAGCAGCCCCCCCTCATCATCCCAATCCACCCCCCGGGCAGGGGTAGTTCTCCTGGAGGGGGGGGGAAGCACACTGGGGTGCTCCTGCAGCCCCCCAGGACTTCCAGCCCCCTCCAGTTTGGGGGGTAACAAAACCACCCGGGGGGGGGGGGGGGGGGGGGCAATGTGGGGGGGAGCAGCGAGCAGCACCCGGGAGGGGCTAAAAATAGCCCCGGGAGGGGCCACGGCAGGAGCCGGCCCAGCCCTGGCCAAACCTGCACTTAGGGGCTCAGAAGTGGCTTTGGGCTGGCAAGGGGCCAGGGCCACCACCCTACCCGGCCGGGCCACCACCCTGCCGGGGGGGCCACCAGCCTGCGGCCCCCCGCCACCCCCCCGGGAGAAATGGGGCTGCTTAACCCCTGGGTGCCCACGGACCCACCAAAGCAAAGGGCCCCCAGGGCGGCACAGGGGCTCCCTCTGCACCCGTCCCCAGCACGGGGCAGGCCAGGGTGGGCAGCACCACCACGGCTGGGTCGCCCCCCCCTTACACCCAGCCCTTTACACACACTTGTGCACGGAGATCAGCTCTCCCCATTGCACACCCGTGCAAAGACAGCCAACCCCGCACACGCTGGTGCAAGGCGGACTGGCCCCTTTGCACACTTCCCCGAGGAGAGCAGATCCCCCCCGTGCACACCCATGCAAGGAGCCCAGCGCTCCCCTTGCACACCCACACATGGAGAGCAGCTCTCCCCACCGCACACCCATGCAAGGACAGCCAACCCTGTGCACGTCAGTGCAAGGAGGGCTGGCCCCTTTGCACACCTTCGTGTGAGGAAAGCGGCTCCCCCTCTTGCACACTTGTGCCAGGGCATGCACACCCCCGCACCATGCCACACTCGACCCCTCTGTGCCAGACCCCAGCCGCCTTTCTGCACTCGTCGTCCCCCCTGTGCCACCACAGCAGCACCCACCCCCCAAAACCACCCCAGAGCCAGCGGGGAGCCCCTGCCCTGGTGGGGAGACACTGCAACCCCCCCGGCACAGCAGGAGCTAAAAACCCCCAGTGGGTGCCCCACCGCCGTGGGGCTGGGGACCAGGGTGCCCCCCCAGGGACGGCACACCCCAAAACCCATGGTGGGGGACACACTGCTGGGGGCTCTCAGGGCCGCATCCAGCCTAGAGCACTACGGGTGTCACCAGCACGATGCCGGGGGGGGGGGGCACATCCCCAGTGCATCCCCCCTGACATGCCCCAGCCCCCCGGCAAGGGAGAGCACCGGTGGGGACACACACAGCCAAAACCTCCCAGCGCTCCGGGACACTTGGGGGAACACGACTGGTGGTGGCGGGATGCTGCCAGGTTTAGGAGGGGGGTGGTGGTCCAGGACCACCCCCAGCACTCACCTGGGGCAGGGAGCGCAGCATGGAGCTGGGCACGGGACAGGAGCTCCAGCGAGGGCTCACGGCTGGACCCCCCCTCTGCGGAGAGACAGCCATTGCTGCTGTAAACGGGCTGCAGCATCGCAGGGGGCCCTGGGGCACGTGTGTGTGTCACCCCCCCCCGTGGCGGGGGGAGCAGTGGGCCAGGGGTCACCAAGCATCCCTGGAATTAGGGGCAAGGGAAGCGGATGTGGCCCCCCCAGCCCGGGTAGGGTAGGGTAGGGTGGCCCGCCCCCCCCGCCCCCCCCCGCCCCCTGCCAGACTTTTTTCTCTGACATCTGGAAATAGCCATGCACGGGAGGAGCCACTATAAATAGGGCAGCGTGCCGGGGGGAGCCACGCCGGGGGGAGCCACGCCGGGGGGAGCCACGCCGTCTCCCGTGGGACGGAGCGTGACACGTGTGTGTGTGTGTGTGTGTGTGCGTGCGCGCGTGTGTGTGTGTGTGTCCTGTGACACAGCCCCCTCCAGGGACACGCAAAGGCCACCCACCCAGCTGCACCCCCAAACTGCCCTGGGGGCTGAGGGGGAGGGGCTGCTCCTGCACGGAGGGACCGGGGGGCCTGCAGCTGGGCTGGCATCCCCGCGACCCCCCCCAAGGCACCCCCAGCCTGTCCCTGGCGAGCCCCTAATTGCAGGGGACGTTAATCCGCATCAGCGCCGCTGGGAATAAAATCCAGGTTACGTGGAGGGGGATTAGCCCCCACTCCGGGAAAGTGAAGGCAAGCAGCCCCCACACACCCCCGGGACCCCCCAGCGGGAGCCCTCCATGGGGACAGGGTCCCCAGCACAGGTGCCGACTCAGCACATTTTCTGCCGGATCAGTGACCTGAAGCAGCTCAGCAGGGCTGGGGGTGATGATGGGCTGAAGTGGGGACCCCCCCCAGCTCTGGGGGATGGGGGGACCCCCCCACCCCTCTGGCCACGCGTAACCCCCCGCTGGCAGCAGCCATGTTTATTTACCAGCATCTTAATCCCAAGCCGAGACTTTTAATAGCCAAGATATTTATGGGCTGTCCCCCTGCCAGCCCCCTGCCCCCCCCCGGGGTGCTCTGGGGCTTGACGTCAGCCCAGCTATTTCTGGTGCCGCCAGCGGGCAGGAGGCCACGGGAACGAGCCCTCCTGGCTGCTGGACCCCCAACACAGGCAGCCCCCGGCAGGGCAGCCCCAGCCAGAGGTGGTGGCACATCTGTGGGATGGGGGAGGACACCCCCAGGCACCCGAGGGGGGATGGAGGGGAGGTGGGTGCCTGCACCCCCAGGGATGGTACCGCCACCCGCACGATGCCGGAGGATGCTGGGCTCCTGCAGGACCCCCGAGTGCATCCCAGCTTTGGGGTGAGCGGGGGAAGGGGGGCCAGCAGCAAGCGGGTTGGGAAGGCACAGAGCACCCTAAGGGTGACTGGGGACCCCGGGGCGCTGGGGTGCCCCCTGCCACGTCCCTGTGACAGATGCAGCCCTGGGGATGCCCAGCTGCGACCTGGCCAACTCATCCCAGCAGCCCAAGGGCCTCGTCCCACGGAAGCATCTCCCAGGGGCCCCCGAAGCCCCCCAGGCTCAGCCCCAGAGCCACGGCCGGGAGGGGACCCAGAGGAAATCACGGCGGGGACGGGCAGAGGCAGCCGGGCCGTGTCCCCGTGCCACCGCGCCGCGTGCCAGCCCCGTGCCAGGCACGGCCGGGCACTGCTCCAGCCCCGCGGCTGCTCCAAAAATACCGGCGGGCAGCACGGGGGGCAAGCGGCACGGGGGGCTGGGGACAGAGGGGACACGTGCCCCCCCACCTGAACCACCAGCGAGCACCCAGCTCTGTCCCACAGGATGGGGAGCTCTGCCCACACCCCCTGCCTCAGCTGCCCCCCCCGGCACACCCCGCAGGCTGCCAGGGGTCCCCATGCCCAGATGCTGCCGGAATTCCCAGCGGGCTCATTACCGGGCAGCTGTGACGAGGAGCCAGCGGCAGCCGACGCAGGCGCGGCCCTTGCATCACCCATCACCCCTGCATGGCACCTTGGGGCACCTAGCACAGGGGGGTGTGACCCCTGCCCCAGTGTCCCCCGGGGATGCCGGGAGTCCAGGGTGGCTGGGGACAGCTCAGGGGTCCCGGCACGGTGCCATCGCCGCTCCGCACACACCCGTCTCACTGTGACACCCACGTGGGTGCTCAGGAGCCACGGCACCGTGGCAGGTGCCGTGGTGGGTCAGATGCCGCTGTGACACACAGGTCCCCATCCCTCCGACACCCAACGGGTGCTGGGGAGCGGAGCAGGGGGTCCAGAGCCATGGCAGGGACCCGACCCCCGTACAGGTGGGATGCGGCTGCACCTGGGGTGGGACGCGATGCCCAGGACAGGGCAGGGTGCCTGGTGGGGTGCAGCCCCCCAGCCCAGTGTCCCCCAGTCTCACCTGTGTCGCTCTGGGGGTCCATGGTGGCTGACGGGTGACAGCGGTGGAGGGGGGGGTGCAGAGAGGCAGGTGTCCGGAGATGCCGTCAGCGCCGGCCGAGGCACTGGGGCTGTGCCCGCACCGCCCAGGAGCCCTGCAGGACCAAGCAGCCTCGTCAGCACCGTGTCCCCCATCCTGCCCCTGCCCCCCCGAGAACCCCCCACAGCACCAACCGGGGGGGCCCGGGCTGCTCAGAACCACGAGCTTCCCTGAGCTGGGGGCCAGATCCGGCACCACGGTCTGTTTCACCCCCCAGCCCATCAGCAGCCGCCGGCAGGATGCGGCCCTGCTCCCTGCCGCTACCCCCGGGAAAAGGGGGACCCGGGGGTCTGCGGGGCACCCACAGTGGGGACCCGGGGTGGGGGCGCAGAGGAGGCCGGGGGGGCTGACAGCGTTACACAAGGCTCTGCAGAGAAAGGGGGGAGGGCACAGACGTGGAACCTGGGGGGGGGGGGGGGGGCAGCGGGCAAGTGCAGCCCCCAGGACCCCCCTGCGGTGCCACCCCACAGGGACACGGGTGGTCAGGCCCACCCCACGGGGGGCGATGCGTGTGCTCACAGCGGGGCTGGCCCAGCGCCCCCTCCCCCGGTGCTGCAGCCCCTTGGGGCACCCCCGAGGCAGGGGTCGGCAGGGCCACGCGGGGGGGCCACATCCATCTGCCCAGCGGCGCGGCGGACCCGGCGGGGCGGCGGGCGGAGCGTTACGGGCAGAGCCGAGCCCGCCGCGGTGCAACGGTCCCCCCCGCTGCAACCGGCCCGCGCTGCGGGGCCCCCGCCGCGCTGGCGCACAGGCCCCCCCCGGCGCGCCCCCCCGCGCTGCACGGGCCCCTCCCCCAGCATCGCACCGCGCAAGCCCCACTGCACGGCGCCCCCCCCGCCCCCTCCCCAGGCTGCAGCCCCCCCGCCATGCACGGCACCCCCCGCCACCACCCCCGCTGCACCGACCGCCCCCCCCCCCGCTGCACCGCGCCGCCGCCGCTCCCCACACCCACATCGCCCGGTGCCCCCCCGCCATTGCACGCCCCCCCCTCCCATTGCACGGCCCCCCCGCCATTGCACGGCCCCGGTACCTGCGCGGTGCCCGGCCGCGCCGCCCCGCGCGCGCCCCGCCGCCCCTCCATCTTTGCAGCGGGGCCCCGCCCGCCCCGACAACAACATTCGGTGACGTCACTCGCCGTCACGTGACGGAACCCTGCGCTAAAAATAGCTTCGCTCCCTCCCCCTCCCCCGGGGGCGGGGCGCGGCGGGGTTGGGGGGGCGCCTTAAAGGGGCCGCGTGGGGCGGGCGTGTAATGACACGCGTGGGGGGGGCCGGCGCTGGTGTGCAACGGCGCGTCTGAGCGTGCACCGCGTGCTGGTGTGCAAAGGCGTGTGTGAGCGTGCATCATGTGCATGTGCAACGGCACATGTGAGCATGCACCGCGTGCATCATGTGCTGGTGTGCAATGGCACGTGTTGAGTGTGCACTGCATGTGGGTGTGCAACGGTACATGTGAGTGTGCATCATGTCCTAGTGTGCAGCGCATGCTGGTGTGTAACGGCACGTGTGAGCATGCACTGCTTGCTAGTGCACAACAGTGCATGTAAGTGTGCAATGCGTCCTGGTGTGCAACTGCACCTGTGAGCACGCAGCATGGTCTACTGCCCGCATGTGTGACAGGCTGATGTGGGCACGTGTGTGAGTGTGTGCCATGTGCTAGTGTGCAATGGGACATCCTCTGTGTGTGGGAGGGGTTGGTGCACAAAGACACACGTGTGAGCATGCACCATGCACTACAGTACCATGACCCACATATGAGTGTGTGCGTGTGCGCACCATAGGCTGGTGTGTGATGGCACACACGTGTGAGTGCTGTGGGTTGGTGTGCATCAGCACACATCTGCGTGCATGCACAAGAAGTTGGCGTATAATTGCTTGTACACAAGTGTATGGATGCACATGTGTGAATATCCGTGTGCAACAAGCTGGCAGTGCGGTGCACACGTGTGAGCGTGCCTATGGCAAGTGGGTGTGCACTGGTACATGTGTGCTCGCTCCACGGCAGCCTGTGTGCCGCTGCACACGCGTGTGCATGCACGAGGGGCTGGCGTGCCCTCACACGCATGCACACGCGCGTTCCTGCCCCACCGGCTGGTAGCCCCTGCTTGTGCAATTGCACGCGCGTGTGTGAGACAGCGCTGAGGGGGGGACGGGACAGGTCCCCCGGGGCCGCTCTGCGCGTGAGGCCCACGCGTGGGCGCGCGGGGGTGAGTCATGTCGGGCCGGGGCCGCCGTGAGTCACCGCCGGGGACCAGCGCGGACACTCACACGCGTGGGTGCCCGGCGGGGGGGAGGGGTGTGGTGTGAGCGCGGGGCGGGGGGGACCCTTGGGGCGGGCGGGCCGGCGGGGGGCGCTGCCACCTCCCCTTTAAGGGGCGCGGCCGCGGTTGCTGCCCGCCGACAGGCGGTGCGAGGCCCTTAAAGGGGCCGTTCCCGCCCGCCCTCCCCGCAGCCGTGGGTTCGCGGCCCGGCCGGGCCCACTTCCGGCTGCGGGGCCTGCGCCGCTGCCATGGTAACGGGAGTGGGGGCAGGCGGCCCGGGGTCCCCATGCGGAGGTTTGGGGTGAGCCCGGCTCCCGGGGGGGAGCCTAGGCGGGTGGGGAAGGCCGCCGCCGTGGGGCCCCCGGGGTCCGCTCCGGCTGCGCGGGGTGGGCCGGCCTGTGGGGAGGGGGCGGGAGCCCCACGGGCCGCCTGTGGGACGGGGCGGTCCTGGGGGCTCGCACGGGGGGGGCGCCCCGCGACCGGCCCCCACCCCGGCTGCACCTCCTTCCCACAGGCCGGCCGCCTCCAGAAGCTGTTCGGGGCCGACGGGGACTTGGCGGATGAGGTGAGGGACGGGGCGGGATGGCCCCCGCCTGGCACCGGGACAGACGCGGGGGCAGCACCGGGCCCGGCGCCTCCCCACGGAGCTGGCAGCGGGCGCTGGTGCCCGTTCGGCGGCGGTAGCTCCCCCGGGGGCCGTGGGGTCGGTTCTGGCCGGCCCCCTCGGCGCGGCGCTGCCCGGCTCCCCGCACCTCTTTCCGCAGGATTTCCTCTCCGCCGTGGAGGATGCGGAGAACCAGTTCGTGGTCCCCGGGCGCCTGTCCCCCGGCCATGGCCCGCCGCCTCCCTGCGCGCAGCCCCTCCGCCCGCTGGGACCCCAGCCTGGTCGCGGTCCCGGTAAAGCCCCTGGCCTGCGGCCCCTGGCCAGGCAGGGGGAGCAGCCCACGGGCTGCGGGGGACCCCCGGCCCGGGGAGCAGCTCCCCAGGATGAGCTGGACAACGACCTGTTCCTGGCAGCCTGCATGGAGCTGGAGGGCCCCGAGCTGCTGGCGGGGACCGGGCAGTGGGAGAAGCCCCCGTGGGTGCGCACAGGGCAGGGGAGCCCCCAGGAGCGGGTGGCCCCCAAGAAGCTGCGGGTGGGAGACGAGCTGGTGCCACCCGGCTCCGGCAGGGCAGAGGATAGGCAGGGCCCCCTGCCCACCCCACAGGCAGCTCCTGCTCCCAAGCTGGTGCTGCGGCCCAGCGCAGCCAGTGCCTGCCCCCCCCAGCCGCCCACCCCCCTGGGAAGCCCAGGTGGCTCCGGGGGCTTCATCCCCGCACCCAGGGGTCCAGCCCTGAGGCCTTTCCAAGTGCCCCTATGCCAGCCCACAGCGAGCAGCTCCTCTGTGGGGCCATGGGTGTCCCAGCCCCCCACTGCACAGGCACCCCGGCAGGGCTGCCCCCCGTCCCAGCTGCCCCCCAGGCCCCCCACGAACCCGCCGGCCTTGGTAAGCAGTGTGGAGCCCCCGCCAAGGCAGCTGCTCGGGCCAGCCCCGGGCAGCTTGCAGACACCAGTGGTCACCAACCACCTTGTGCAGCTGGTGACAGCGGCCAGCAAAGCACCTGGGGCTGCCCCCCGACTCCCACTGCAGGGGAAGACTCGCCGGTTCCCAGGACCAGCTGGGATCCTGCCCCAGCAGGTAGGTGCAGGGGATGGGATGGGATGGGCTGAGCTGGTGAGGAGACACAAACCCCTGGACATCTCTGTTTCTCCCATCAGCATGCTGGGAAGCTACTGGAGAACATCCTTGTTTCTGCTCCCCAAACTCCAGCTCATGGGGCTGTGATGAAACCACGGATGGAGGTAACCCCCCTACTCCAGCACAGATCCGGATGTGAATACCAGTGCTGCTGCTGCGGGCAGTCCCCAGGCCATGGCTTTTAGAGGATGATGTTGGAAGGGGAGGGGGTCCCTGGGGCTCCCCTCTTGCTGCAACGGGGCCATGAGATGTGCTAGGGTGGTGACCACGGTTGTCCTGTCCAGGGACTGCCCAGCGCCTCACCACCCACGGAAGAGGATTTCGGGAAAGGCCCCTGGCTTGCCATGAAGACAGAGCTGGGTCTGGATGAGAGGGACCCTGGCTGCTTCCTCAGGACCTACAGTGTGGTCATGGTGCTGCGGAAGGTTGGTGAGGGCACTGGCTCTGGGGACTCGGCTTCCCATCTCTCCCCTTGCTCCCTGGAGCTGTTTCCAGGGCCAGGCATCAATGTGGGGAGGGGGCTGAGGTGGGCTGACTGGAGACATCCTGTGCCCCTGTGGGGCTGCCCTTGGGGACATCGGTGTGATGAGGGTCTCTGTGGGCAGGCAGCCCTAAAGCAGCTCCCAAAGAACAAGGTCCCCAGCATGGCGGTAATGATCAAGACACTGACCAGGACCAACATCGATGCTGGTGCCGTGTTCAGGGACCCGACTGGTGAGTGCAGCCACGCTTGTGCCCGTGTTGGGGGTCCTGGCCATCGCTCCCCATGGCTAATGGGTCCCCTCCTCATCTGCAGGAGAGATGCAGGGCACGGTGCATCGTCTGCTGCTGGAAGAGAGACAGAGTGAGCTCAGGCCCGGCTCAGTGCTGCTCCTGAAGCAGGTAGGGGATGTGGAGGCAGATCTCCAGCAGCAGTGAGGCCTTTGGGGCCGTTCCTGCTGCAGGTGCCACTAACCCATGGTCACCGTGTCCAGCCGCCCAGCTCGCATCCCAGAGGAACAGGACAGGGGGCTGCTCCAGCTCCCCCCCAGGCTGTGGCCAGTGGCACCAGCAGAAACTGGAGCTCTGGGTCTGACCCACCACTTTGTCCTCAACAGGTGGGTGTCTTCTCCCCGTCCCACCGCAACCACTACCTCAACGTCACCTCCAATAACCTGCTCAAGATCTTCCCACCGGAGCCCGAGGGCAGCTTCTCGCAACGGGAGGTGAGGGAGGGCATGGTGCTGCTGGCCCTGGAGGGATGGGGATGCCGGGACTCCCAGGGGTATTACCACGGGGTACGGGCTGCAGGGACCCTCAAGAGTAATTGGGGAGGTGGGGGGCGGCTTGGGAGGGACAGATAAATCCTTCTGTGGGCCCCCAACAGTTCATCTTTGCTGGGTTTTGCAGGTCCCTGCTAAGGCTGGGCTACTCCTGGACCACCACGCACAGCCCCCCCAGGGTGTCCCTGGCCCTGGGGATGGGGGACAATCGGGGACAGGGAGCCACAGCACAGAGCAGTCTCCTGGGGGCTTCTCCCTGCACCTGCAGCACCCCGGGCCTGGGCAAGAAGACCTGGTGGGAGCTGATGCCTGCGACATGGGTGAGCTGGGCCCGTGCCACATGGGGAGGGAAAGCTTGATGTTATGTGGAGAACCCATCCTGGGGCTGGGCAGTCTCCCCCCTGGGCAGTGCCAAAGGGGCGTCTCGTCCCACTGTGTCCCTAGTACGTGGGCTTGATTCCTCCACTATGCACGCGTAAAACTCATGAATTTCATCTTCCTTGTGCTTGTGCAGATGACCTGGATGGGCTCCTGGGAGAGCTGCCTGAGGATTTCTTCTCTGCTCCAGCCCAAGCTGACTGCTGCTGACCTCGGGGGGCTGCAGCATGGCCAGGGGGCCGGGGAGGCACCAGGAGGTTACCACTGCCACAGCCTGGGTTGCACCATGGCCCGGCAAGGGAGCTGAGCAAGCAGGTGATGCATTGACCACCCACCCGCCTGCTCCTTCCTCAGTATCGTCATGTTTGTTCTGGAGCCAAGAGCTGGGGGGACCCAGGGGGTCTTGGGTGGACACGGCCTCAGTGCCTGTCCCCACTCCTGCGGGCAGGCTGGCCCCTCTTGGCTCCCAAACCTGCATTAAAGGGCTGTTCTGTACCTGCCTTGCCCTGTCTGCATATGTGTCACCATCTCCTCTGCCGCTGCAGCCAGCGGTGCCCTTCTGTCCCCTCCCTGCTGAGCTGCAGCACCCCAGACTCCTGGGCACAAGGTGCTGTTACCCCCTGGGGCTTGTGCAGCCTCAGCCCAAGCCCTGCAGGTTGGGGGGCACGCAGACCCCAGCCCCACAGATCCATCCCCATCTCTGACCCATCAACAGGTTAAACTCCCTGGCAGCCCCAAACCAATGTGACTCTGTTTACCAGCCAGGGGAGTTATTTATAGGGTGGCCAGGCTTGGGCTCTTGATTCAGCATTTGAGCGTGGGGCACAGCCCTATTTATAAACCCCTCCAGGCACCAGAGGCCACTTGCTGCCCCCCAGCTTCCCCTTGCCCTCCTAGGGTGCCTATGGCCCAGGAAACCTTCGCCTTCACCTCCTCGGCCTTGCGCTCGCTGCGGCTCCAGCGGGAGCTGCTGGAGCAGGAGGATCGCCGACGAGCCCTGGCTCGGGAATGGGCCACGCGGCGGTTCCTGCCGGCAAGCCCCCGGCCCCCCCTGCCCCCAGCCCGGCGGCCTCAGTACTGCCGGGACCCTGCAGTCCACAATGCCCTGTACACCGGGGACCTCCTGCGCATCCAGAGCATCTTTAAGGACGAGATCACCACAAACCTGGTCATGGAGATGGTCAGCGAGGAGCTGGTGTGGTCGCCGGAGCAGGGTATGAGGTGGGGGGCTGGTGGGGGGTCCGTGTCCTTCCCTGAAAAACAACAGGGAGTGGGAGGGGGTGAGGGGAGCAGGATGAGGAGTGACGGCTGAGGGTCCAGGGCTGGCTGCTCCAGCTGGGGGTGGTGGGATGGAGGGTGCCCTGGGAAAGCAGGGCGCGATCCAGGGTTTGCTCTGCCCAGGCTCTTCCTCGCCAGGGGCTGTGTGGGGGTTCACATCGGCCCCCTGGGCTGGGCGGCGGAACGGGGGGCTGCCAAGCGGCGGCAGCCCCCGGGAGTGCCCCGGCTGAACACCTCCCCACCCCCTGGCAGGGCTGTGGGTGCTGAGCCCCCGCCGGCAGCAGACGTCGGCGCTGCGCATCGCGGCCGGCCGGGGCTTCGGGGACTGCGCCCGGCACCTGCTGCTGCGGGGGGCGGAGGTGGACGCGGTGGTGGGCGGCCGGGCCCCCCTGCACGACAGCGTGGCCGCCCCCCACCCCGACTGTGCCCGCCTGCTGCTGGCCTTCGGCGCCGACCCCAACGTGCTGAGCGCCGAGGGCGCCGCCCCCCTGCACCTCTGCGCGGCGCCGGAGAGCCTCCCGTACGGCCCCGCCCCCTCATCTGCATACGGGCCCCACCCGTGCTCCAGCCAACCGCGCGCAGGCCCCGTCCTAGGGCGGGGCTCATCTGCAGGCCGGGCCCCGCCCATACGGCACGGACACCAAGTCCCGCCCACAGCCTTATGTGCATGTCCGGCCCCGCCCACAACCTCATCTGCATGATAAACCCGCCCACAATCTCATTTGCACACTAAGTCCCACCCACCACGGAAAGCACCGCAGTCTCATTTGTATACCGAGCCCCACCTACCAATCACCGCCCACAGCCTTATCTGCATGCCAAGCCCCGCCCACCAAGCCCCACCCACAGCCTCATCCGCATGCCAAACCCTGCCCACACACCCACCCCTGCCCTCACCTGCCACAAAAGCCACGCCCACTCCCTAGCCCCCCGGCGGCTTCATCTGCATGTTAGGCTCCGCCCCCACCGGTAAGCCCCGCCCAACAGCGGGACCCCACGCCGCCGCCCCCGCGTCTCGCTGGTCCCTGGGGGGGGCCGGGAGGTGCCCGGGGTCTCCGCGGCACAGGGTCCCCCCGGCCCGTCTCACCCGCCACATCCCCCCAGGTGTGCGGAGCTGCTGCTGGCACATGGGGCGCGGGTGAACCTGGGGACGCGGGAGCGGCAGGTGACGGCGCTGCACGTGGCGGCGCGGCAGGGGCTGGTGGCCCACACAGAGCTGTACCTGCACCACGGCGCCGACCCCGCACACCGCACGCACCAAGGCGAGACCCCCCTGAACGCTGCCTGTGCTGCTGCCGAGCGCCCTGATGACGCCGAGCGCTACTACCGGGTGGCAGAGCTGCTGCTGGCAGCCGGCGCTGACCCTGGGGCCGCGGGCCGCAAGGACCACACGCCGCTGCACAACGCCTGTGCCAACGGGCAGCCCCGGCTGGCGCGGCTGCTGCTGCACCACGGCGCCAATGCCACCGTCCCCAACTGCGCTGGCTACACCCCCATGGACTGTGCCCTCCACGCCGTTGAGGAGTACCGGCATCAGCACCCTGAGGAGACCATCGCCCTCCTCCTCGGCCACGGTGCCGGCCCCGTCCACCCCAAGGTGGGCACCCAGGGGGGTGCTGTGGGGGGCCTGGGTGGCAGCCGCCCCTCGGTGACACGTCTTTTTCGGCAGATGCTCAAGTTTTGCTGCCGGTACCCGCCAGCACTGGAGCTGGTGCTCAATGCCTATGACCGCATCCCCCCTGCCGAGGGCTGGCTGGGGGCTGTGCCCCCTGAGCTGTGGGAGGTAAGGGGCTGTGGGGTACCCCAGCATGCCCTGCACCTCCCCCCCCCCCAGGCCCAGGTCACTCACCCCCATGCCTCTGTGCCCTTCCTTTGCAGGAGCACCCGGATTTCTATGCCTCGGTGGTGCGCATGGCGGGGCAGCCACGGCGGCTGCAGCACCTGGCCCGCTGCGCTGTCCGGCGGTGCCTGGGCACCCGCTGCCACGCCGCCATCCCCAAGCTGGCCCTGCCGCCCCCCCTGCGCTGCTACCTCCAGCTGCCCCTCGAGGGGCTCATCTCCTGAGGGTGCCCCCCGTGACGGGATGGGGGCAAGGGGGGGCCGGAAGTCCTGTATCCCCCTCCAGGGCTGACCCTCCCCTCCCCTCCCCTCCCGTGGGTATCCCCCCCCGGGGGCACCGGTGGCATTAAAGGACGTTGCAGAGGCGGCTCTCGGCGCGGCTCCTTCCCCGCGGCGACTGGCACCGGGGGGGGGGCGGGGGGACGGGGCAGGGGACCGAGGGCAGACACAGAGCCAGGGGCTGGCGGGGCCCGGGGGTGGTGGCTGAGCCCCTGGGGCGGGCAGTCCCCAGAGAGGGCGGCCAAGGCCCGGGCGGTGCCGGGCCCCGGGCGGTGACAGGCCTGGGGACAACCCGGGCACCCACTGCCCCGCCCCGCCGCGCCCCGCCTTCTCTGATAGGCACCGCCCACTTCCGGTCCGCCGGGGGCGTGTCCCCGCGCCTTGCGCTATCAGCGTGCGCCGGGCCCCGCCCAGAGGGCGTGACGAGACGCGTGCGCGCCCGCGGCCCTGTCCCTCGGCGGCGCTGAGTGACGTGGCGCTTCCGGCGCGCGGGCGGCGGCGGGACGCGGTGGGTGCGGGCGGGACCCCCGGCGCGGCGGGGCACAGACGGGTCCCCAGGACAGCCTGGGCCTAGCGGTACCCTCCGGGCCTGGCAGGGCGACACCCCGGCTGGGACCCTCGGGCCTGCCAGGCCTCTCCTCCCCCCCGAGCGGCGCCGCCGCCCCGGATAAAGCCCCACCGGCGGTTCGGCACCCCCCGCTTGGACCGTGCCGCTTCCCCGGGGGGGCCGGGCTCGGGGCCGACTGCGGGACCAGCCGGGACGGCTTGGCCCGACGGTAACGTCGCCCCTCGCCCCGCTGGCAGCTGGCGCTGCCCCCCTCCGGGGCGGGCCTGGCCCGAACCGGGCACCGAGGGCTGCGGGAACCCCCCGGGCCGGTGAGCCGCAGGGCTCCGTCCCAGCTCGGCTTGTTGTTACAGGCGCTGCGCTCCCCTCGGCGGGACCGGGCCGTCACCTCCGAGCCTCGCGATCGCCGAGCGCTGCCAGCCCCGGCCCCGGTAACGGAGGGGAAGCCCCTGCGGTGCGGGAGTCTCTGTCCCTTCGCCCCTTGCGCGGCGGCGGCAGCAGCGGGGGTCATTTCACGGCCCAACGTGACCACGAAGCAGCCGCGGGGGTCCCCGCTGGGCACGGGGGCTCGGTGGCAAGAGAGCTGGGCTGAGCGGGGGCATCGCGGCTGCTCCAGCCCCCTCCGGAGATGGAGCCACCGGCCACCGCCTTCATCCAAGGGCTGGGGGACGAGGTGACGGTGATGGCCAGCGTGGTGGCGCTGGTCTTGGCGCTGGTCCTGGCGTGGCTGTCTACCTACGTCGCTGACAGCAGCGGCCAGCTTTTGGGAACGATCGTCACGGCGGGGGATGCGGCAGTCATCCGGCTTGGCCACATGGAGCGGTACGTGGGGACAGCGGGGGCAGCCGAGGCCCCAGAACCCCCCAGGGTCCCTGAAAACACAGAGGAGAAAACAGAAGAGGAAGCAGGGGCGGCCTCAGGGCTGGCAGCAGAGCAGGGGGGCAGCGGCAGCCCCCCCGACCCTGGCCTGGAGCCGCTGCTGGACATCCGGAGCTCGCCCAAACAGACCTCGGCCGCTGAGCCCAGCACCCTGGGCAGCCGGGGGGGGCCGCCCACCCCAGGGGGGAGCGACCTGTGCCCTGGCTTCATCAAGATCCGGCTCAAATTCCTTAATGACACAGAGGAGGTAGCTGTGGTCCGGCCCGAGGACACCGTGGGGGTTCTCAAGAGGTAAGTCCCAGGGGAGAGGGGGGACACGAGGGGGTGCTGCCTGATTGCAACCCCCCCCTGCCGCGGCACTTGGCCCTGCAGCACTTGTCTGAGAACTGCCTGAGAACAGTGGAGGGCTTTCGTCCGTTCTTGCTGCACTGCTACCCCAGCGCTTTGCTGAGGGATCCCTCCAAAAATAACGAGGAGGTGCCCATTTTAAAATAACAGGTTTAAAAGACGAGACAGCACGTGGTGGCAGCGCTGTTGATGTCCCCTGACCCGGGCCCCTCCCTGATGTTCTGATGGGTGGGGTTTCCACCAGCCCCAGATCACTTCAGGTGCATCCGTGAGCTGCATCTCTGCCATCCCTGACCTCTTCCCTCCCCCTGCAGCAAATATTTCCCAGGACAGGAGAGCCAGATGAAGTTCATCTACCGCGGGCAGCTGCTGCAGGACCAGGGGCAGACGCTGCGCTCGCTCCACATCACAGACAACTGCGTTATCCACTGCCACCGCTCCTGCAGCACCGCCACCGCCCTGCCTGACCCCAGCACCACTGCCCCTGATGCCAGCAGCCTCCCCCTGGGCACGGGGAACCTGATGGTCCCCACAGTCATGGTGGTGCTGGCAATTATCTGGTATTTCCGCATCAACTACCGGCAGCTCTTCACTGCACCGGCCACAGTCTCCTTGATTGGTGTCACCGTCCTGTTCAGCTTCCTGGTGTTTGGGATGTACGGACAGTAGGGACTCGATGCGGGGCAGGAGCTGGCCCCGTCCCTGTGGGAGCGCAGTGCTCCTATCAGCGCCACTTTCTTCAGCCGGTGCGGTAGCAGTTGGGTGCCTCCTTCCCAGTCTTGGTGCTGGACTTTGCCCCCCAGAAGGGGCTGTGGCCCCCCCCAGATGCTCTCCTCCTCCTCCCCTCCACCACCCCCACCCCCCCCACCCCCCCCGACCACGGCTTCAAGCACAGCTCCGGGGAGGAGCTGCCCCTGGGGCAGGGTCTCTGCCTGGTTGAATGGCAAAGCAGGTATGAGCCCAGGGCCCCACACCGGAACAGGCTGTGGCTTCCTCCCAGAGACTTTTTAAAGCAAATAAAAGGTGTAAGTCAGCCTGAGGCTTGCCTTCCTGCCCAAGGGGCCGCTGCCGGTGGCACTGTGGCTCACCACCCTGCTGCCTTCCCTGCGCTTCTGTGTTTAAAAAAAAAAAAAACAAAACACAAACGCCCCACAAAGTGGATTTTTGTTAAATCAAGAGGAGAGAGCCAGGCTCGATGATGGGGGTGGTGGGGTACAATGGCCCTGCTTAATTAGACACAAATTAAGCGGAGTGCTGGCACTGAAGAGCAGCCACGAGCCAGAGATACCAAGTCAAGATGCAGTTTTATTTACAAGGGCAGCCACAACCCACTAATGGGACACACAGACCTTACAACGGCTCAACTACCCGTACGGGATGGAGAACGTGCGCAAAAATACAAGTCTCAAGCCCAGGAGGGCCCTGGGTGGCCGCTGGCTCTGCCATGTGGGCAAGGACATGGACCTGGAGTGGGTATGGGGCATATCCGAGCCCCCCAGCCCCATAACACCCCTTGGGCCCCAAACTGCGGCACCTCTCCTGCAGCTGGAGTGGCTCAAGCTGCGCCCACCCCCCACCCCCAGCCACTGCCCTCCCCAAGCAGTTGGAGGGGGGGCCTAGGGTGGTGCCTCATATTTCTGGGTGCCCAGACCCCTGTCCTCAGGGCCCCAGGGCACGCAAAGGCCAGCTCAGCGTGCTCCAGGGGCCAGGCCCCCCAGCCGCAAACCATGCCAGGAGCTGCGGTAGGGAGGGACCGCACAGAGGTCCCCCCTCATGCAGCTGGCCCCCCCCAGCAGTTTGGGGTGCCCAGGGATCAGTGGGGACACCCCCAGGTCCTGCCACAGCACTAGCCTTTAGCAGCAGTTTTAAAACAATAGTGAATCCAGAGTCAAGAGCACCATAATTTGCAAGACCCCACCGAAAGGACGAGCCACACTACCATGGCACAGGGAGGGGACAGAAGCAACACCCCTCCAGGGACACAGAGCCAAACTTGGGGTGTCAGACAGCCACTGGAGGGGTACAACAGAGGCGACGATGCCAACCCTGTCCCCGACATGGCCCCTGCAGTGGAAAACAGCTGGAGAGGGGGGCTAGCACTGGGCTGGGGGGGACCTGGGTCCAGCCAGAGGGACCTGTCCTCCCTGGGCCCACACAGAGAGATGCTGATCCCAGCCCCACTGGTTGAAGACCAGAGCCTGTGGGGTACAAACACCAGCCAGAGCTGCTGGGGGTCCCAAAGGACCCCCTCTGGCTGCAGCAGCAGGTCCACAGGGATGGAGACACAGAGCTGCCCTAGGGCCACCAGCCTGGGGATACAAGGCAGGGGGGCACTGCCTCAAAGCTGGGCTGTGTCCCTCCTCCCCACACAGAGGCCAGTTCAGAGCAGGGAAGGTCACAGCGGCCCCACCCCTGCCCCGAGCTGGGGACATAGCCCTGGGTGTCCCCCACGAACAGTCCCAAACACGAAGGATGCAGCATACAGCCCCCCCGCCCCATCCCAGAGCCTGGGCAAGTCCCATGCAGGCCCTGCCAGGCCCCGAACACCCCCAGCAGCTGAATCCAGCTGCTTACAGCAGATCTGGGGTGTGGGGGGGTCCCCCACTTGTCTCCTCCAAGCAGGAACACCCCCGCCCCATCACACTCCCCCCATCCTGAGCCAGCCCGACCAGCGAGTGTTGGCCCGGGGCATGGAGAGGGGGAGCAGCCCCAGGCTGTGGGGTGATCTCAAAGCTGTGGGGCAGGAGGGATTGGTGCCCCCAGCACCCCAGTCCAGACCTTCCCTGGGGGCCCAGGTGCCCCCCACCCAGCTGGGGTAAGGGTGCTCTGGAGAAACAAGCATGGGAAGGGGCACAGCTGGTTTTTGGGCGGGTGGTGGGAAGGTAAGGGGGGTTGTGCCCCCATCTCCAAGTGAGAGACCACCCCCCTCAGAGCCCTGATGGGATACCCATGTACAGAAACTGTCACAGAATAAATAGAAGCACTGGGGTTGGGGGGAGGGGGGCTCTAATGGGGGCTCCCAAATCCAGCCCCCCCCCCTCCCCTACCCCCTGCAGCGATGGCCAAGTCCTCCATCCTCCACGCCCCGGGTACCCGCTTTGTGTCCGAATCATGAGGCTGCCCCAGCCAGGGTGGGAGGGGCTGCCCCAGCCCGAGTCTGTCCATCTCTCCGTCCCCCTGCCATCGGCTCCGCTGTGCTCAGTTGATGTCGTCGTAGATGCTGGGGGTGTGGGGCGCGGGGGGCTTGGGCTTCTTCTTCTTGCTGGAGCCCAGCCCCGGGGCTCCGCTCACCAGCCCCAAGTGGGGCTTCTTCTTCTTGGTCTTGCGGGACTCAGAGTTGTTTGTACCTGAGGGGGGAGAAAGGGAGGAGGTGGGGGTCTTGGGGAACAGCTGTGCCAGCAAGAGCCCCTCCAGAAGGGAGAAGATCCCCCAATCACTGACCTATACCCAGGAAAATGTACCCCAAAACTTTCCCCCCACCCCAGGAAGGTGGGTGACAAGATGTCCCAGCAGATGCCCCAGACTCTTCAAGGTGGCTTTGGGTAGCCACAGCCTGTATCCGTCCCCTCCTGTGCTGGGGAGACGCCAGGAACACCCAGTTTTGCCCCTGCCGAGGGGTCTGTGCTGCAAGATTTGCCCCCCAAACACTCACTGGCTTTTGAGGAGGCCGAGTCGGAGGGCGAGATATCGGAGGAGCCGTCCCACTGCAGCCGGCTCATGATGGCCTGGCTCTCCGCCACCTCGAAGCTGTCATTCTCCACGCTGCCCTCTGCCTCGGGCAGGGACCTGGGCAGAGGCATTACGGAGGGTCCCCAGCCCCTGGGACGAGGCGGTGGGGCACCGAGTCCGCAGTGCGGCACCCCTCAGTGCGTGGGGGATGCCAGGGGCTCAACCCAGCCCCCCACTGCCCATCTGGATTGCATATCCCAACCCCAGCCCTACGCTTCCATCCCCTCCAGGCCACCCCGCAGGTGTCCCTGTCCCCATCCCCAGAGCAGCACCCATGCAGCCCCCCCAGTCTCTGCTCATGCTGGGTGGCAGGGCCTTGTCCCTGTCCCTGCACCAGGACAGCGGCCCCGGGACCTTCCAGACCCCACGTGTGCGCTCACTTACGCGGAGGGACCCAGGAGGTAGACTCGGACCGATCTCCGCTGCTCATCAGTGTGTTGGGGACACCGCAGGGACCTGACAAACGAGACACGGGGCAGAGTCAGGCATTTCACTGTGCCCTCCCCAGCTCCCACAGGGATCCAGGCACACTGGGGACCCCCATGAAGCCTCCTGCAGCCCCACACTGAGCAAGGAAAGCCCAGGACACTCACCTGGTGCACATCTTCTTGGTGTGCTCAGAGATGACCCCGCATTGCTGGGGAGAGAAGGGGTAGGTGAGCGAGCAGCGGAGTGGCCACGCAGCCCCCAAGCTGCACTCCAGCAGGATGGCCCCGGGGATCCCAGCCCCAGCGACCCCCACCCTCCCAGGGCTGGCCTGTCCCCCAGAGCAGCCCCTATGTCCCCCAGGATTGGGACCTCCTGGGGGCCAGGGCTTCTCCAGGGGAGGATGCATGTCCCTGTCACCAAGTTCAGGGTGTGTGACTGTCCCTGTTCCCAGGCTGGAAGCCAGCCCTGCCGGGGTGGGACCATGCTGGGAGGGGTCCCGGCAGCCCCCCAGCCACACACACCCCGGCCATCTGGGGACGGGCCTTCTCCTGCGCCCTCCCGGCCACGCACCGTGGTGAGCAGCGTCCGCAGCTCCTCGGGGCCCAGCGTCTCGTAGTTGATTCCTGCCGAGTTGCTGTACTGGGGGGGAGGGGGGCAGAGAGCGGGGTCAGGGCCGGCGGGGACCGGGGCCGGCGCAGGGGATGGAAGAGGGGTCGGGTGCCATCGCCCCCCAGCCCCCGGGCTCACCTTGAAGGGATCGGGGTTCCCGCCGATCTCGCCTAGAAGAGAGAAGGGGCGAGGGGGGGTGAGGAGGGGCGAGGAGGGTCCCTGCCCCGGCCTGTACCCACTACCCCCTCCGTGCTCAGCCCGAGAGCCCCACCCCCGAGCAAGCCCCGCCCCCTCGTTCCCTGCTGGTTGCCCCAGCCCCGCCCCCATTCAACCCCCGCCCCCAGCTCCGCCCCGTCCCTGTCCCAGCCCCCCTCCCCGCCCCCCTGCCCTAGCCCCGCCCCCTCACCATTTTTGTGTTTCAGGGACTTGGACCTGCGCGGCGAGTTGGGGTTCTGCAACGAGAGCGGGGGCGTTGTGGGGTGCACGGTGCCCCCGGGCTCCCCCAGCCCCCTCACCCCCAGCCCCCTCACCTTATCCGATTTCCTCTTCTTCGCTGCGGGGAGAGACAGAGAAGGGACCGTTCATACATTTTAGCTTTCCTGGTGGATTTAGGCCCAAGCGCTGCAGCAGCCGCTGCCGGGACGCCCCCAGGGTGGGGCAGCCGGGGACCCCCACATGCCTGCCCAGCACCGGGGCTCAAGGGCCACGGGGCAGCCGGAACGTGTTCCCCACCCCTCACAGGTGGCCAGGGACCCCCAGACGAGCCAGCACCCGCGCACCCTGCATCCCTTCACCTTTCTTCTCGGAGCCGTAGGACCAGTCGTTGTCGTTGATGTCATCGTTGTCCTCCTGGTCGCTCTCCGACTTGTTCATGTTGTTGCTGCTCGCGATCCTGCCCGGGGAGGGGAGGCAGGTCAGGGACCCACCGCCGGGATCCATCCTGCACCCTCCCCAGTATCCCAGGATCCATCCTGCACCCCAAGATCTGTCCTGCACCCTCCCTATCACCCCAGGATCCATCCCACACCCCATCAGCTCTGCCACGCCCACCCCAAGCAGTCCCAGCCCCATATCCAAGATGGGGGTTTCCCAGCAGCCCCCCCAAGGGAAGGTGGGGACAGAGGAGCCAGGATTCCTAGGGTTCTTTTCCAGGACGGAAGGATGCAGCAGGTTAGAGCAAGAGGAGCTGGAGGTAGGACACCAGGGCCAGGGGGCATGGGCATACACCCCCATGGTGAAAAGCAAGGGAGGGGGAGAGCCTGAATGTCCAGTTTCCACCCCAGGCTCCACTGCAGCCCCCACAGTGAGAAGAGACACAGCCCCACTCCCCCCTTGTGCCTCAGTTTCCCCACACAGGGGGGTCCGCAGGAGCCCCCAGCCCAGCTTTCTGGGGGGACGCACTCACCGCCGGTTGGCGATGCGGCTGCTGTTGCGGCCCATGCCCAGGCACTTCTCCAGGTGGGGGGCGAAGCGGGAGGCAGCGATGCTGCGGCTGCAGTTGGGGCACACGCACTCCTTGTTCTTCCACTGGTTGTACACCTGCCCGAAGATGTCCACGCCAGGCTGGTCCACGATCTCTGTGGGAGGCACAGGCGTCAGCCCCCCCCCCCCCCACCTCCCTCTGCCCTGGAGGTGACGTTGGCTGTGATCCCACTCTCCACTGCTTTGCTCTGGGCGGGTGCTCCTTGTGCTGCCAGTCCCTTCCCAGATCCTCAGCTCGGCTTTGGGGGCCTGAAACCGGTGGTGGCGTCACAGCCAGGGGGTATCTCCTACGCCCACCCACCCAGCGCAGAGCGCCACACCTTGGGGCAATGTCTCTGGGGTTCAGTTGGCCCCAGGGCTCACAAAATGGCTCCTCTGCGACTGGATGGCCGTGTCCCAGCAGCACCAGCACTGCTGGGGGGATGCTTGGGCCACCGCACATTCAACCATCCTCGGCGCTGCTCACGCCCAAATCCCCACACCTGGGCACAACTGATCCCCAGGAGCAGGGTGCTTGCCATGTCCCCACTGCTAGTGTCCCCATGTCCCTGAGGAGCTGCGGGTGCTCACCGAAGTCCTTCATGCTGTCAGGGTCCGTGTCGTCCAGGAAGAAGTATCCGCACTTGACCGCCCGGTGGACTTCAAAGCAGAGGCCCAGGCAGGCATCTTCTACCAGGTCCGTGTAGATCTCGTGTGCGATGGCCTGGGGTGAGGGGGGGCTATGAGAGATGAGGAGATGGGGGCTGTGGGGGGGACAGGGGGACAGCCCTGGGGGGCCGCTCACCTCCAGTTTGCTGTTATCCAGGCCAGACAAAGACATATCCTCCATTTTCATTTGCAACTGCTCGTGGAGAAGTCAGGCCGAACGCTCATAGCACAGGACACCCGGGGGTCTCACTGGCGGGGGGACGGAAGCAGGGGCCACACTGGCACCTCACCGCAGCCAGCAGCACCCCCTGCCCAGCCAAGCCCCCCACCCCAGGGAACCAGCAAGGCCGCAGGGCTTCTGGGATGGCTCCAAACCCCAAAAAGCCGAGCCCTGGATTAAACCCCCCAGGAACAGGGTGGCTGGGGGAAGCAGGGGGGGCCCCCAGTCTGGCCCCCACCATGGGCATCAAGGGGATGGGGCCTGGATTCGGGCCCGCTGCCTGGCCCCTGCCAGATTCCAGGACAGCCTCTCCTTCCCGGGGTGGGGGACAGCCACCCCCTGGGCCTTGCTCACCCAGAGACCTCTCCCTGCTGGCTGCCGTGGGGAGGGGGGGCAACAACATCCCCCGTGCTCCACTGCCAGCCCCCCCCCCCCCCCCCAAGGTCAGCCTGGGACATGGCTGGCCATCACCAAGGCATCAGGCCCCCAGAAGCTCCCCCAGCATCGTCTCCGGGTTGCAGGTGGGCCCAGGGAACTAGGGGTGCCCCCCCTGCACCCCAAAGCTGCCCCCCCAGCCCCCGAGGCGGGGTGGGTTTTGCTGCATCACCCTCCCTTGAAGGTGATGGAGGGAGGAGGCAGGGACCACTGTGTGACCCCCCCATGCACAGGGCACCCCAAACCCCTCCCCCCCCAACAGCAGGTTTAAAGAGGGGGGGCCTTAGACTCATACCAAGACACTCTGACCAGCACCGACCAGCACCCACCCGGTGGCTACTGGCCGGTGGGTCACACCCCCTGGTTGCCATGGAGAGGGGGTTCCGAGCCAACCACTGGGCCGGGGGAAGGGGGCCGGGGGAAGGGGGGCCGGGCCGGGAACAGGGAGGGGGCGTCCTCTTGCTCCCCCCAACCCAGCCACCCGCTTCCGGGTCTGAGCCAGGGATTTCTTCCCTCTGCCGCGGAAGGAGGAAACAGGCTGGCATCGGCTCAGGCCCGCGCCCCCCAGGGACCCTCCTGGGCTGAGAGGCCGGTGTGGCGCGGGCAGAGCCCGCGGGGGGGGCCTGCCTGGTGCTGCCCCCCCCCCCTGCAGGCAAGGCCTAGAGAAGCTGAACAAAAGGGATGTGGGGGGGGGCTGCACCCTGCCAGCCCCCCCCCCGGGGGTGATGCCAGCCAGGGGGGGGCGATGCCAGCCCCCCGGGGGACACACGGCTGGGAGAGCCTCGCAGGAGCGGGGCGCTGCATCAGCTGGGGTGGGGGGCGGCTGGAGGGCAGGTGAGGGGGGGGTCAGGGTCTGGGGGGCCCCACGGAGCGGGGTGGAGGTGGGGGAAATCGGCCGGGGGGCCCCAGCAGGGGCGCTCGGGGGGGGGTCGTGGGACATGGGTGGGTGGTGCCGGGGGGGTCCCGGCCCGGGGCCGGGCGGATCGGGGACCCCCAATGGCCGAGGGGGGGGGGCCCCAAGACAGCGCGGGGCGGGGGCAGCCCGGGACCCGCCGGGGCGGGGTCACCGGGCTCCGCTCCGGTGGTGCGGGGCCCCACGGCGGGGCGGGGCCCCCAGGACGGCGACTGCGGCCTGGGCGGGGTCAGTCGGTCACTCACCGGCGCGGAGGGGCCCGGAGGGGCCAGGCCGGGGCCGGGTCAGCGGCCCCCGCAGCTCCGCCGCGGGGCCCGGCGGCGGCTCGCCATGCTCGGCGGCAGCGCCGCCCGCCCGCCCTCCCGGGGCCGGGGCCGGGGCCGGAGCCGGGGCCGGGCCGGGGGGGCCGGGCCGCAGCGGGAGCGGTGCGCGGAGCGGGCCGGGCCTGGCGCTCCCTCCGCCCGGCGGCGGTGGCCCGAGGCGGGGGGTGGTGAGGGGAAGGGGAGGGGCGCCGCAGCCGGCGCGCGCACGGCCCGCCCCCCGCGCCCCGCCGCCAATGGGGAGGCGCCGTGCGGGGCGCGGCCAATGGGAACGGCCGCCACCGCCGCCGCCGCGCGGGGCCGGCACTTTGTCGGGGGGCGCGGGAGTGGGCGGGGCCTGGTGGTGGGCGGGGCCTGGGGCCCTCCCAGCGGGTGCCCCGGGGGTTTCCCCGGGCCCTCTGCAGAACCCCCTGGGAGCCCGATCCCCGAGGCTCCCCGGTCTCAGGGACCCCCTCGTCCCCACGGTCCCCCCCACCCCTATGGATCCCCCCGGATCCCCTCCCTTCCCAAAGATCCCCCTTTCCCCATGGATCTCCCCCATCCCCACGGATCCCTCCTACCCTTACAGACCCCCCAGTGACCCCCAGGGATCCCCCCCAGATAATGGCTCCGACGGAGTCCCCTAACCGTCACCACTACAGGCCCCCGCAGTGATCCTAACAGATCCCTATGCCATTACGGATCCCTCCACCAATAACCCCAGCTTTCCCCCCACCACCACCAGCGTTCCCTACAAACACCCATGGATTTCCCCCAGCCCCCCAAATGACCCCTAGGGATCCCTCCCGAAGTGGATCCCCCCCGAGTGATCTCCCCCTTGATCCCCCCAGCCACAACACAGGTGGGGGAAAAACACTCTTCACGCTTTTTTTTTTTTCCTAAAGTTTTATTTTTTATAGTAATGACATGAGAACAGAAACATTATTTTTCACTTTATTATACAAAAAAAAAAAAAACAAACAAAAAACTCAAAAAAACTCAAAAAAAAACCAACAACAAAAAAAAAGAACCGAAACCCAAGCAAACCGGGACACCGCAGCCGCGAGGCCCCCCGTGTCCCGCTCAGCCGTACAAATTCCAAGTTGGGATTATTTATTTTTTTTAATTTTTTTTTTGTCT